>NC_090935.1:162376111-162689066 GCF_040938575.1 Ambystoma mexicanum | reverse complement strand
CTCACCCCAGGACCTGGCCAACCCTAAAACTGGGCTACTTCACCTACATTCCTGAACAACCACAAGACTGCTACACCTCCTACCACCTGCCCCGCCTACAACAATGCAGGTGTCCAGGCTGCCACCCTGGAATCCCAGCAGGCCTCTAGACTGCCACTCTAGAGAAATGAGACCTCAAAGCCTCCAAAAAGACAATCACAACCTCACTCCAACAGGGATTCACAAAGTGGAAACATACAACATCACTGAGATCACAAACACCCATGGTCTTAATACCATACTCATTACACCAGACTAGGATGTACAAGCCTTCCAAACACATTGGGAGCGGTGGCCACGCACTCCCAATGCCAACATCAATGACTGGTATATACTAAATGGTCTTATAGCAAGGAAAACATCATAACCCAAAACAAGCTGTTGAACCCATGGATACAACGAAATCCACAATAAATACCACAAGTAACATAGAAAACAATGTACTCATCATCTCAGGACTTACCACACTAATTACCAACGGGTCATTACCAGGCGTCCCCAGCTACCCCTTTACCACCAACTACCTACTGACCAATGTGATGAGAAGGATAAAAAAAACCCTAGAGGAGGCGCTACCTCTCTCACAGAACAACCTCATCGCTGTTCAACCTTTACCGGAATCAGGTAACCCCTATAACCAGACCAGACCAAGAATCGGGGATCAAGACCGGAGCTGGAGAAGATGAGTAACTGGGCAGTGGCACATATGGTGACACAGCGCAAGACATTGGGACTAGAATAGAGTAGTAAAATCAGGCTCGCTGCTAGTCTGCGCGATCCGTTTGACTTGGATTATCTTGATAATGCAAAGAGGGAGCTCCAGGCGGCCAACCCTCGAATCCCCATAGCATTCGCTTTGTTAGGTCACTACTAGTTTGGTGACACCCCGCAGGGTCCTAGTCCTCGACACCATGAGACAGGACCAGACGCGGGTAAGCCTGAGATCCAGGGATGGAGCTGGGCATTTGTGGGGGCTGGGAGGGGAGGGTGGGAGGGGAAAGGGAGCGTGCAGTGGGGAGGGGGGGAGGTTGGGAGCGAAAGGGAAGTTGGGGAAGTTGGGAGGGAACTGAGCCGGAATAAGAGTCACAGAGGAAGCAATAGGGAGGGGTGGAGAGCAGAAGAACATCGAGCCAATGGAATCGGGTAACCTTAGAATAATGACATGGAATGTTCGGGGCGTCAACAGCTACCTAAAACGTAATAAAGTAATGATGTACCTAAGGAGGATGAGGGTTGACATAGCATTGCTCCAGGAAACCCACCTCACCAGGGAGAAATTGGAGATAGTAAGGAGAAAATGGAAGGGGAGCGTCACGGGAGCCACATATTCGGCATATGCAAGAGGGGTGGTAACATGGGTGGCACCGCATGTGCCGTTTCAAACGCTGAGATCAACGGCAGACCCGGAAGGTAGAATGGTGGTGGTGGAGGGACTCTTGGAAAATAGAGACGTGACCATTATTAACATTATTAATTTATACGGCCCCGAACCACGACACTGCATCCCATAATTGTACAATAAAATAAGTCCACCATTGGGGGGAGCGTTGTTGTGGGGAGGAGATTTCAATTGTTCCCTGAACCCTCAAACAGTTAGATCGGATGATAAGATGGCCAAGCCCACACCAGCAGCTAGAGGGTTGGGGACACTGCTGTTGGATCTTAAGCTAGAGGACGTGTGGAGACGACTGCACTCAACGGACAGGCAATACTCGCATTATTCCGCTCCACATGACCTGCATACCAGGTTAGATTATGTATTTGCAGCGGCCGAGATAGCGGGCGAAATGAGGAGCGCTGAATATAAAGCTAGAGTGCTCTCGGATCACTCGCCCTTGGTCGTAGAGTGGCGGTACCGGCCTCACAGGGCGCAAATCCCAACATGGAGGCTTAGAGCCGAGGTCCTACAGGACCCGGGATTCCGTGAGGACCTGAGGGAGGCCATTGAGAAATATTTCGAAATAAACACTGGCAGCGTACGATCCATGGGAACGGTATGGGAAGCATTTAAGGTGGTGGTGCGTGGGGTGGCCATATCGAAATCAAACGGGCTCCAGGGGGGCATTGAGCGGGATTTACAGGAAACAGAGAGAGCTGGAGGACTTGATGAGAAGAGGGGAGGCCTCCCGGGAGAATGTTGCCAAGATAAGACACCTACAAAGAGCTAGCGGTGAACTGTGGGACAGGCTTTGTAAGCTAAACTACAAGTAGTACATAGAGAGGCAACATGCAGGAGGAGACGAGCCGGGTAGGCTATTAGCCTGGTTGTATAAGAATGAGACACCCCGACAGGTGATTACAGAAGTCAAACATTCGGAAGGTCAGGTTTGTAATACCCAGGAAGGAGTAAACGAGGAATTCCTTAAATATTATAAGCGCTTGTACGAGGATGTAGGAGATGAAATGGGCCAGGAAATAGAGGATACGATAGAAGATATAGAGCTTCCCACCCTAGATGACTCAGAGCGAGCGGAGCTGGAGGTCCAGTCACCCTCGACGAACTAGATGCGGTGATCACACGGCTGCCAACGTGTAAAGCGCCTGGGTCGGATGGGTTGCCCAGCGAATTCTATAAAGTATACAAGCAGGAGTTGCTCCAGCCAATGCTGCCATGCTCAATGAATCCTACGAACGAGGGAAATTGCCGGAGTCCCTCCGTAAAGCAGTGATTATGCCGCTCCTGAAACCGGGCAAGCCGAATGTGGATTGTGGGTCTTATAGACCCCTGTCGATGCTCAACCAAGACAGTAAAATACGTCGGTGCTCGCAAATAGACTTAAGCAAGTAATTGGCAAATTGATACACTCGGACCAGACAGGATATATCCCCGGCAGGAATATTACGGACAACCATAGGAGGCTTCACCACATTATCGATCACACTGAACAAGACCTAGGCGAACTGGCCATAGTGTGTCGCTGGACGCGGTCAAGGCCTTCGATTCAGTTAGATGGCCATGGCTGATCGCGTCCCTGAAGGGGTATGGGATAGGACCGAGATATATTAGATGGGTTAAAATGGTATATAGCTCGCCGATTGCTAGGGTTAAAACAGGTTATTTAATTCCTGATAAGTGGCAACTCAGCAGATGGACTAGGCAGGGGTGCCCCTGGTCGCCCATGCTGTACGTTCTTGTGCTGGAGCCGTTGGCAGTCTGCCTAAGGCAGCAATACAGTGAGGTAGGGATACAAACGACAGGAAATACCCACTTGATATCGCTTTATGCGGATGACATGCTCCTCTACCTGTGCCACCCAGAGGAGAACGTGCAGTATGTGCTGGATGTAATGGACCGGTATGCAGTCCTCTTTGGCATTTCGGTAAACCCTGCAAAGTCCAGCATATTCCCCCTAGGGAGATACAAAGGGGTCCCACGGGATGAATTGCCTGTTTTACAGATACCCTGGCAGACTGACATTTAGATATCTAGGCATAACTATATACCATAGGATAGAAGCAGAGCACAAGCACAACACGGCAAAAGCGGTTGAAGGCATAAAGAATAGTATGGCGTTCTGGTCCAAACTACCCTTGGCCATGATGGGGAGGGCAGAGTTGCTCAAGATGGTGGTTCTACCCAGATTGCTGCACTTTTTTGTGAATGTCCCTTTTTTGCTACCCGGACGCTTTTTTGTCAAACTCCAAAGCCTGTGCAGGGGCTTAATTTGGCATAATTCTAGAAATAGGGTGGCCCTGTGGAAATTACAAAATTCGTGTAACAGGGGAGGCATAAACCTACCTAATTTTGAATTGTATTACCTGGCGGGGCAGCTGTTATATGTCACTAGATGGCTGGCCGCAGAGGACTCTGCAGAAGCTAGGCTCTTGCGGGATGACTCGTCCCCATATTTTCTAAACGAGATAGTGTGGTTGCATAGGACAAAAGTGGCGAAGATGGGGGATATGTTGAGGTTGGGATAGGAGGTCTGGCGTAGAGCATGGAAAACTACGGGAGACCCGAACCCGTTATCCTCGCAGGCCCTGCTGGTGGCGCTATGCAGTGAAGACTCCCAATTGATCAAAGGGGTCCGCAAATATTGGGAGCCGGTGGGCCTGGCTACCTGTGGAGACATATCGCAGGAGGGGGAGGCAGTGGAAATTCAAAGGCTGCTGGAAGAGACTGGGGTGAACAGGGGCCAATATATCACTTACTCCAGGATCATGAAAAGTGTGAGGGAAAGATGGCCTGAAACAGTACTCGCAGAAGAACCTGATTCCACTATAGAAATGAGGTATGATGTCTCAGAGGGCGGGCATGAAATATCACAAATATATGAACTCCTAAGTGCGAAGGCGGGGAAGGAGCTATCCCAATTGCGGCTTGACTGGGAAGAGGAGGTGGGAGAACCCATGACAGAGGGGCAATGGGACAGAGCCCAAAGATACCACAAGAAAGTGTCCCGGAATACGAGACTCCAGCAGATCCAGTTATACATCACCCACAGAGCGTACTTGACTCCTGGCAGGATGGTGAGGTTTGGCGGCTCTGCTATACAAAGATGCCGCAGGTGTGGAGAAGAAGGGGTGGGGTTGTTACACATGTTCTGGGCTTGCCCGGAGGTTAAAGAATTCTGGGAGGAACTGAAGGCGAAAATGGCCAGCTGGGGGGTGGTGCTGGACGTGGAGTCGGCTTGGGCTTGCATGTTGGGAAGCTTCCCTAGGCCACGTACCCTAAAGCACATTAGCAAAATGAAAGACCTAGCTTACATTTTGGCCAAGCGCAGAATAGCAATGGGTTGAAAGTTGGCTCACAGGCCTAAGACACAGATGTGGTGGCCAGACCTCCTCAAGTGGGCAGATGCAGAGACTACGGTCTGGTATGAAGCAGTTACTAAAGGGGGAGAGGAGGAAGTAGGCCCCCTGATAGCCTGGAGACAACTGATGACCTCAATGGCGAACCACCACCGGGGTAACCATGACATGGAAGATCAGGATGCAATAACAATAACGGAGACACCTGCAGATGGGACAGATATGACGGCTCAGAGTTTGGGGAAGGGAGGGGGGGGAGGACGTAGGAGAATGGCGTATGATGTAATATTTCTAATTTGAAACGTATGTCCGAAACGGTTGATATGTTTGGTGTGTTGGTTGTTTTAAAAATAATAAAAATTGTTTAAAAAATAAAAAAAAAAGGTTCAAATCCCAAACGGGCACCTGGAAAGGTGACGGAGGGAACACATTAGTGAGCCCTTTCAGGAACTGAGAAATTAAAGGAATTTTAAAATAGGAACACTCTTCAGACGAGCGCTTAAATATGGACAGCGCCGCCAGGTAACGGTACCCACTTGCAAGCCCCTGTGGGCCAAAGAAAGCAAAAAAGAAGTAACCATGGGAATGTCACATGCAAAAGGATCCACATTCTTAACCCTGCACCAGTCGCAGAACTTACGGCAACAGTACAGGGACTTTGTTGCAGGCCGTCTGGCCGAGAGCAACACCTCCATGTCTTCAGGGAGGTCCCAATCCTTATACCTCAACCTTTCAGAAACCAAGCGTGAAGGTTGAGGGATCTGACCTCTGGATGGAGAACCTGACCCCCCCCTCCGTGAGAGCGGATCGTCTCGGTAGGGAAGACGATGTGGAGGGCAGATAGACAAGTCGAGAAGGTCCGGGTACCACGTCCTCCGGGCCCACGCCGGAGCAATGCGGATCATCCGTGAAGCGAACCTCTGTAACCTCCGCAGTACTTGCGGGATGTCAGGGACTGGAGGAAATGCGTACAGCAATGGGAATGACCACTCCACCACGAACACGTCTCCTAAAGCTCCTTTTGGAGGAAATTCCCGCGAGAAGAATCTCTCGCACTTCGGGTTGACACTGGAGGCGAAGAGATGCACTTGAGGCGTCCCCCAAAGGGCGAAGATCTCCAGGAGAATCTCCTGAGCCAACTCCCACTCGTGAGAGATCGCGCTCTGCCTGCTCAGAGCGTCCGCCGTCTTGTTTTCGTCTCCGGCCAGATGAACTGCCGAGATCGAAACTTCCTGCTGGATTGCCCAGAACCAGAGCTGCATCGCCTCCCTGCACAGAGGAAGTGACCCTGCCCCCCCTTTTTGTTGAGGTAGTGCATGGCCACGTGTTGTCCGTCAGGATCAGGACATTCTTCCCTCACACAGTCGGCAGAAAATCCTTCAGGGCTAGCCTGACGGCACTCCGCTCCAACAGATTGATATGGAGTCTGGACTCCGATGGAGACCAACGACCGCTGACTGTCAACTCGTTGGCATGAGCTCCACATCCCGTTAGGAATGCGTCCACCTCCAGCCAGGGTAGCCAATGGAGCCCCCCTCATCAGATTGTCTGACGGCCCACCACAGAAGGTACTGGGTGACCAAGGACGGCACCTGAACAGGGTCCGACAACCTGCCGGAGGACTGAGACCACTGGAGCTTGAGTGCCCATTGCAAAGATCTCATCCGCAACCTGGCCTCTGGCACCAAAAGAATGCAGGATGCCATGAGGCCGAGCAATCTCAAGAACTCGAACGCTGGGAGACTCTGGGTAAGCTGAAACTTGTGCACCATCTGCTGAATGTGATGAGCCCTCACCTGGGGAGGAAAACACTGCCCCAGGGACGTGTCGAGCACAGCTCCGATGTACTGGAGTCTCCGAGTTGGTGTCAAATGGGACTTCTTTAAGTTGAGGGAGAAGACCAGCTTGTGGAGGGAGTGGCAGGTGACTGACAGATGATCCAGGACTTGCTCCGGAGAGCGCGCTCTGATCAACCAATCGTCCAGGTAGGGGTAGACGTGAATCCCCCTTTTCCTGAGGTGCGCTGCCACGACTACCATGAGCTTGGTGAAGACCCTCGGGGTGGAGGTCAATCCAAATGGCAGGACCCGAAACTGAAAGTGCGAGTCGCCAACCGCGAACCTCAGGTACTTCTTGTGCTTTGGATGTATCGGCACATGAAAATAAGCCTCCTTGAGGTCGAGAGACACCAACCCGTCCTGAAGTTGAAGGGCCTGGAGGACTTGAAAGAGAGTAACCATCTTGAATTTGTCCTTCCTGAGGAGTTTGTTCAAACCGCGCAAGTCCATGATGGGTCTCAAACCCCTGTCTTTCTTGGAAATCAAAACATAAGGGGAATACCATCCCTTGTTCCTCTCCGCTACAGGCACCAGTTCTATGGTGCCTTTCTCCGGCAGGGATTGAATTTCCTACGCAAGGAGCGGATCCGGACTCTTCAAAGAGAGATTCCCCGGTGGATTGTCTTGAGGCCTCTGCCGGAAAGGAAGACAGTAGCTGTGGGTTATGATCTCCAGAACCCACACATCTGAAGTAATGGCGCGCCACTCTGCAAGATGCTGCGCCAGCCTTCCCCCAACCGGCAAACCATGGGACATGGCCTCATGACTGAGTTGAAGCGGCTGCGGCGTTGCCTGAGCACAAAGAGGCAACAGCCCGAGCGGCCTTGGCACCTCGAGTACTTGTTTTCCACATCGGGCACTCCTACGGTGGCCCTTTTGACTGGCAGCTCCCCTCGCTTTACCAAAGGATGAGTAATAACGAAAGGAACCTCCCCTCCATTGCTGTCCCCTAGGATGAAATGGCAGAGGTTGGCGAACTGCAGTGCCCAACGACTTCGGTGCAGCTTTAGAGGTCTGCAACCTCTCAAGGCTCTCGTCAGCCTTGCTGCCAAAAAGATGTTCCCCGTCAAAGGGCATGTTGAGGAGCCGGGCCTGCACATCAGGCGCAAACCCCGACTTCCGCAACCACGCATACCTGCATATCACAGTGCTCGTCGCCATGGACCGGCTGACGCAATCTGCCATGTCCAAACCCGACTGAACGGCCTCACACATGGCATCCTTGACATACTGAACAATGGCAAGGAAACCATCCCGTTGTCCCCTTCGGGAATATGTTCAGCCGCTAAGCAAACACAGTTCCACAGAGAGTGTGTGAAACGTGATAAGGCACATACAGAGTTGGCCGCCTGAAGCGGCATACCCCCCTGAAGAAAACAAACTTTCTTTGCCCAGCCGTCAAAACGCTTGTCGTCCCTATCAGGAGGGATGGTAGGATTCGACGCCTGCTTTGCCGGGGCCGTGGTCGCCTGCACCACCAAACTCACCGGAGTGGGGTGCTTGGTCAAGTAGCAGGGGTCGCTACTGGCTGGCCGGTATTTTCGTGGCAAAGACTTGCCCACTGCCAGAAGTCTCTCCAGAGCAGTCCAAGCCACCGCCACCCTCCTCTGTAGAGCCATATGGAACCGCACTTCCGGGACAGTTGGTGGACCTTGGTCAAGGATATCCGTTAAGTCATCCTGAAGAAAATCCCCTGGGAGAGCAGACCATCCCAAGCACTCGGTGACCCTAGACTTAAGGCGCTGGTACGAGGAGTCGGCATGAGTGCCATGCTCAGGCCTACAAAACTCCACCTCTGGAGAGGTGTCCAGCCCACTGGCATCGTGCAGGGACGTCCACAGGTCCTCAATCTGGCTATGGCCCAAGAGAATCTCGTCTGGCACTGTCAGGAACCATGCCATATTCAGAGCCCTAATCCACCTCTGAAATAAACTCAAGATGGCGGTAAGAAGGCACAGAATGTGGAACAAAGCCATGCTTGACCTTGGCCAGAGCCTTTCTAAGGGGTTCCACCGAGCCCCGGGGAACCCCCGTCAAAACAGCCTCGAAAATCATTGAGGGTGTCGAGTGAATCGATGGCATCAACACAGGCCTCGAGGCCGGAGCCCCGAGCGTGTCCCTCGACAACCTGGGCGCCGACGAATTCTGCGAAGGCGGGGCCTCGAAAGAGACCATCGACAAACTCGGCACCACCGGCGTCGACATCTTCCTTGAAGACGCCACAGGTGCACACGATCTCGAGCGCGTCGAGGACCGGGACCTGGACCGGGCATGACGAGAACGATTCCCCTTGTCCGTGCGGGACCTCTCCCGCGAATCGTGCCGACTACCCGAGTCCGAAGGTGTGCGAGCAGTGTCTCTCAAACGATCACGACCGACCCCACTCGGAGGCGCGGACGGGCCAGTGCCCTGCGATTCGAGAATCGCTAACATTTTCTTCCCGAAGGAAGCCCATTCCTCCGGCGTTGCATGATTGGTGGGATAAGCGTCCCGCCGACGGGCAGAGTCCTCGGATGAGGAAGGGGAAGGCGACCGATGACGGCGCTTCCGGGAGTGCCTCGAAGAGGCAGAGGAGTGGCGGGACCGAGACCCACTGGACTTCCGACGACGATGCAGAGAGTTGCCCCTCGAATCGTCCGTCGAAAGCCCCGCAGACCTTGACTTCCGTGGCATGGACACCTTACCTACCGACAACAACTTCTTGCGCTCCCGCAAGGCTTTGGACGTGAGCGACTGGCTGTCGCCAGTCATCCATGTCATGGGCCTCCCCGAGGCACCAGAGGCAGGCGTTGTGCGAGTCCGTCACCGACATCTTGGACCCACAGTCACCGCACTTCTTAAAGCCCGGACGCGGGGTGGAAGACGAGGTAGACATCTTCACGAAGAATATACTTCACAATACGAACAGGATCGAAGAACCGAGAAAGAAGAGAAACTCCAAAGAGTCGAGGCGCGCCGAGATCTTCGAAGCGAACACGTACGCGGAAAAAACAGAACTGAGGATACGGGCCTCGTGCGCCCTACTTATACACATCCAGTGACGTCAGCCGTCGGAGGAGGTCCTCGAATGCAGCGTACCAACGTCATCGACGCAGGACGCAGACGCCGAAGATTTTCCGAAGCAGCACAGCTGTGGTGATTATATGTCATAGATATGGAATACGTCGGAGGACCCAATCCCCTCGAATAGGCTATTTACCTATGTCCAACATTCAAGAGTGATTATAGTGTCTGCCACTTATCTATAAAAGCATACATTGAAATCATTACTAGTTCTAACATTTAAGGAATATAGAGTCTTACAGGCTGACAAATAAGTCTGAAAGTAAAACATACAACATTAACTTAACCTTCCAAATTGAATAGGGTGTGAGAAAGAAACTGACTAAGATAAATACATACAATTCATATCCATCCCAAGTGAGAATACAACTACATCATTGTTGAATCTTTCCGGTATATGTACACGTATAGATAGGAAAGATAGCAAAAACAAACAGCATGTTACCGGTATATAGAGGCGAAAAAGTTTTGTTATTAAAAGAAGAACAGTAGGAGGTGAGTAGCTCAAATCCCTGTTATTTCTAGCTTATTGTGATTGCTGAATGGCCTATGATCGTGATATTCCCTGATGTCATTTTGGATAGCTGTATATTAGAATCCAAATGTGATGTTGCCCATAACTGATGTAAATTACATGTTGGAATCATTCTGTGCCTAGGAAGGTATACAGTTCTTTTTCAAGATTATGACCTCCAGGATCAATTTCGTACCATTCACAAAACAAGATGATCATAAGGATGCTGGACTTTAAATTGAACAATAATATCTTCTGTTTCAATAACAGAATTCATCAAGAGCAACAAGGAACAGCAATGGGAGACAAATTTGCCCCGTACAATGCTAACCTCTTTATGTGTCACTGAGACAGAGCATGCTTGGCAACACCCAGCATTCATTGAACACAAGAACATAGTGTTTTGGGGTCGGTACATAGATGATATCCTTATCATCTGGGATGGTGACAAAACATCCTTTTAGAGTATGTTAAATACCTCAATGCAACCCAATATAACATCCATTCAATGAAAGCACAAAATTAATTAGTTTCCTGGACCTAGAACATTACGTGGAGAACAATACTATCCAAACAACTATTCATAAAACCTACAGCTGGCAATAGCATCCTACACGCAACCAGCAACCATCCTCATCTCATTATTAGGTATATCCCTATTGGAGTGCTCTTTAGAATCAAAAGAAACTGTACAGAATATCAAGAATTCCTAAAACATGCTGATAAAATGATGGACACATTCAGACAAAAGAGGCTATGATGAAAAGAACGTTAAACAATTTCAAAAGAGCCAACATGAAAGCTAGGAGGGAGCTACTTACTGATGAGATCAAGGATTCCTCACAGGAAGCAAACCGTAAACTAAGAATAATCACAATAATCGGATGTACAGAACACAAGGAAAATCCTAAAACGACACGATCCTCAAACTTGACGAAGACATCAATGATTTTTTGGTTGAAGCACTGGCATTGACATTTCGGAAGGCTCCAACTATCAAAAATATAATTAGCCCAAGCTACTTCACTCCCACTAGAATCACGAAAACCATACAGTCAATGTGGAATCAAAAACCACTGCTAGGTAACCACAAATGTTGCAGCTGTAAAATTTGTAAACAAATGATACCTGGGAAAAACACCATACAGCTACCAAATGGCAACTATAAAGAGATTCTACAGTTCATTAACTGCAATTCACAATTTGTAATTTATAGCAGCCAATGCCTGTGTGACCGTCTATACATCGGAAGCACAATATGACCCCTGAAACTCAATCATGGAACACTTGAGTGCCATAAAGAACAAGGATCCTAAATACCCAATGGCAAACCATTTTAATATGGAACAGCCGAACAATTCTGAACAAATATCCTTTTTTAGAATTGAGAACGTTAATTTACCACCCAGAGGTGGGAATAAATAACTAATGAACTAATTCTGAGAAGGAACGAAACCAATTGGATACATTTAATGGACACTTGCAATACCGATTTAAATCAAGATAACGAAATGCGTAACTATTTATAATAATGTTGGTATAAAATAGACCACTGCAAGTTTTTGACTATTCCAACAGAAGCTCTCGGACATACTTACTCTCAGAGTATAAATACCAACATACTCAGTTCCCTTCAACATATACAAACAGAAATAGCAGTAATTAGATTTAAACTCTTTGGGATTACCCAAAAGAAAGCATAATATGTTAATGAATATGTACAGACACAACATAAACACAGGCAATTTACCACAGCCACAATGCATTCATATTCTCACTCCAAAATAAAGGTTTCGCGGATCGACGCAATGACGTCATCGCTTACCATGACGCGATGACGTCACCACGCTGCTGTTTAAATTGAGCGGTCATCTTGAAATGCTTGACCCGAAACGTGGATCGCCCGTTTCAACAACATTTGACAAGTGTATGCAACCGCAAGTACCATTTGAGGTAAGAAACTTCCTTCCAAACTAGAAACCCCTGTAAAACTTGTACAAACAATTATTCTGCACCCCTTACCCTATCTAGGATCTTGTTATTAAAAATATGCTACTCTCATACTTACAGGATCCATTTTCTATAGCAAGAATCCTTGCATAAAAGCTGTATCCCAAGAGAAATTTACTGTAATCCCAATAAGGAAATTACCAATGGAATGGGGCAGTCATTTCCACTTCTTTTAAGCTATTTTATGCATTGTAAATTGAGAGTGTTAATAAGCACTCTCTGGATAGAATTACATTCACAACCTAGCATCACTATTATTGACACTAGACAATCTCTCTCCTCTTTAGAAATTCCCTATTTAGCTAATCAAGCATCAATACAGCAAATCATCCTGATGGTCCACTGTAGACAGTGGGGAAAATCGTGTACAGGTCTGAGATCAATAGAGAAATACCCCTATTGGGAACCACTCTGTTGGAATAGGTTTGAGAACAATAGAGAAACAATCTCATTGATCATCACTTTAATGGAACCACAAAGGACAACATTTGAGAAGTAATCCGATTGAATTAAAATCCTCACTGAATGTAAGTGAGACTTAAAGAACTCTAAATCATTAGGAACCACCTAAAGATTATAGAGGAATAGCAAGAACTATCCAACGGTGTCACAAAGGCCAGGACATAGGTGACACAAAGACTTGGACACATCGCACCAAATTAATTAAGTACACCCTTTATGACTGAACCCTAAGTAAACTTAAAACGGTCTACAACGACCCAAAAAGTTTGCAAGCACTTTATTTTACAGAAATACAGCTGGCGCATACTGGGTGACCCAACTAAGCAATACCATGTATACCATATTGGGCAGCCACAATACAGTGCCTACACCTTACAGACAACTATCTACTAATAAGACATTTTCTGGACTCGCCATAAGGTTGACTTGACTGCAACGCCTCCTATATAACATGTCCTCCAGGGTTTTTGTTCTCAAAGTTTATGATGAATCGGGTTTCTTCCTGTTGGAGTAGACAGTAGACGCTGTTTGTCCCCTCCTCTTGGTCCTGGGTCAATCCTATATATCACAAAAAAGCAGAGTTTTGCAGGGTTGCCTCCATGTTGTTGGAAAAAAGAAATGTGGCCATGGGATAGGCAGGGTCATTGTTTTTGATCACTCTTACATGTTGTAGAATGCAGATTTTAAGTTTACATTTCGTGCTTCCCAAGTACTATTTGTGCATTGGAGAACGTAAACAAAAAATTCAGACTTGCATGTAATATTTCCCTTGATGGTAATAGTGTGTCGCAGTGCAGGATTCACAGCACATTTGCAAATTTTGCAGCGTGTGCACTTGAAAAAGCCTTCTCCACAGGTTTTAACCAATTTCTAGTTTTATTTGTGTCATCTGCTCTCATGAAACTGCTGACCAGAGTATCTTTTAAGGAGCTATGTTTGCGGAAAGTGATATCAGGATATTCATTTAGTATCCCGCATAGATCTTTGTTTGCTCTCAATATTTTCCAGTATTTTTTGAGGATATGACTAATAGATTGGGCATGAGTGCCAAATGCTAGGATGAGTCATGTCATATCTTCATTGGTCTTTTTGATGGCGTTAGATGATTGTCCTTTTAACAAGGAATGCCTATTTAATGATTGTGCTTTTATTTATTTTTTCAAATCAGTGGAACAGAACATCTTAGATAGCACTTACACAACAAATGTGCTCATATGCATATTACATGATCCATCATTCCACAAGTTTTGGTTTTAATACATACCCCCCTGTAACTGTAAGGCGTTACTAGTAACTTTACCCCAACCTCCCCCTCCCCTTATTAAACTCCTGAAACCCCACCAACCAAACTTGGCTCCCAGGTGTACACATCGGTTGTCTCATCGGAGCCCTCCGCAGCCTGGCTCCCTCCATCACTTTTCCCACTTTCGTCCTATGAGTCACTCCTCTGCATCAGTTGGCTTTCCCTGCCCTCTCTCACTGGGTTCTGGGGAGAGAGCCACCGATTTCAATTATTTATCTTTCACCAACCCAAGCCACTTCCCTCTTTAGTGCCCCTTCACACCGCCACATCTTAGTTCATCTCAATCTCTCTCTGCAGGGTCCGCCCTAGTCTCCACATCTCCCTTCTCCCCCTCCAGCTGTGGCCTCTCAGGGTCATATTTTCCAGGAAGCCTGCCCATTCCATTGCCCTCGATGGGGTTTGATCATGCAGTTGTCTAGTGAATAGTTCTATTTTATATACGTCAAGGGCCAAAGAGGCCCGCTGCCATTCACTGGGGAGCTCCATTCTTTTAAACCCACCCACTAAGCAGGCCCTGGCTGCTAACAGCAGAAAATGTGTCATGTGCAGGAGCCGGGCCCATTCCCCATCCAGTTCCTCTACCCCAAACAGGACCAGGAGGGGATCCAATTGCCTATTCACCCCATCCAAGATCCTTTTCCAACCTAGGATTTCCTTCCAATATTCCTGTACCTTTGCGCATGCCGACCACATGTGCCAGTAGTCTGCTCTAAGCCTGCATGTCCTCCAGCAGTGGGGGTCTGCTCCAGGGTACATCTGATAGCCTTTCTGGGTCCCATTGCCACCTGTATAGGAGTTTGAGCCCATGTAGTTTGTATTGGCAGGCCACCGATGTACGGTTCGCATTCACACATGGCCTTTGCCTTTGGTCTCCCTCCATTTCCCTTCCCATGTTCCTCTACCATTTCCTCTTATGTGTCTCGATTTCCCCACCTGGCGCTTCTAGTAAGGCTTGGTATAGATAGGAGATTTGCCCTCTCGTCCCTTTCTCTGTGCCTAGCACCCTCCGTATGCGTTAGTTCTCTCTGCAGTTCCTCCCACCGGCTGTCTGACATCAACACTCCTTTGAGTTGCAAATATTTGAATACAGATATCTTACCCCCACCCAGAATCATTTCCAGCTCACTTAGTTCTATAAACACATCCTACTTTAGCACTTGCCCCACTCTTTCCACCCCCGCCTCAAACCAATCTTGAAACCTTTCGTGGCCCGGGATGCGGTCCCTAATTGCGGGGCCCAAATGTGACTCAGGGGTGAGGGCCACGTCGTGACCCCTGCCATTTCCCTCTTGACCCTCCAAAGAGGGCCCAAAATCCTGTGCACCTTCACCTTTCTCTGGGCTGCTTCATGTGGGGCCCAAAGCCATTCTCCAAGCGTGACTGGTCTAAAGAGATGGTTTTTGATTCCCACCTATTGCTTCTGCTCCGCTCCCCGCAGGTGAGGAACTATGACTCTAAAATGAGCTGCCCTGTAGTATGTGAGCATTTCAGGTAGGCCCACCCCTTTTCCTTGGGCTGTGCTAACAGTCTATATGCTACCCTTTGTTTTTGCCCCCTGCCAGAGGAACCTCACTATCCTTTTTTTCAATTCTACGAAATGTGTATCTGGCAATTCTATTGGTAGTGCTTGGTATAAATATAGCACTCTCAGGAGAAGAACCATTTATAGAGCATTCAGCCGCTCTACCCACGAGATGGTAAGCTTCATCCAGGGACCCAGTTCACTGAAGAGCTTGTTTAATAGTGGGGGTGGGGGAGTTCTTCTCGTAAAGGCTGTGAAGTGCTCGCGGGATCCTTACCTCCAGGTATTTTATGCTATCCTCCTCCATCTGTATACCCAAATCTCCCCATTCTACTCTTTGTTCCTCAGTGATTCCTCTCACCTGGAGTACTCTCGGGACCGTCTCTCTTCCCTCAGAGAGGTACATCATAATAAAATGTACCTCTTATCTGTTCATCCTTTCGTATCACATCCCCCAGTGGTCCCATCACCAGGGCAAAGAGCCGAGACGACAGAGGGCACCCCTTCCTGGTACCCCTACCAAGTCCAAATTCTCTAGAATTTGTCCCATTTACCACTACCCTTGCCGTGGGCCCCGAGTAGATCACCACAATGGCTGTACACATTCTGTTCCCCACTCTTATTTTTCTTAGCACGGCAAACAGGAACCCCCATTCGACCCGGTCGAAGGCTTTTTCCGCGTCCAGGCTTAATAATGCATAGTCTTCTGATCCCCGACATATTCCATAAGGTCCAGCGTCCTCCTGATCGCATTTGGGCCCTCTCTGCCTGCTATAAACCCCATCCAATCTGGGTGGATAATTCGGGGCAGCTTCTCTTCGAAGTGTGCCGCCAAAATTTGCGTAAATATTTTCTCATCCACATTCAGGAGTGAGATGGAGCGGTACGACGAGCTCTGGGTTGGGTCCCTACCATCCTTCAGGATTACCGATATTAGTGACTTACAAAAATTGGCTGGCGCCTCCCCTGTTTCCAAGATGTGGCTGTACAGTTTTACCATATGGCAGGCAAGTACCCCCACGAACCTGATGATGTATCCATCCTCCCTAAGTGCCTTGCAGTTTGGGAGGTGCAATATTGCCCCCTCAACTTCCTCCATTGTTATTGGGCTCTCTAAGTGTTACACCTCGGAGTTCATGAACTTAGCCATGCCCACCTTACTCAGGTATTCTCTCACGGCGGCATTTCCACTAAGGGCCTCAGATTTGTACAGTTTCTCATAATATTGGGTTAACCTTTCTGCTATCTCTTTTGGTGCAGTGTGGGTATCCCCCGTGGTATCTCAAAGGCTGTACACCCATCTCTCTACCCTCTGCGCCTGGAGTCTGGTCGCCAGGAGCGCGTCTGCCTTGTCCCCCTTTTCGTAGTATTTTTGTTTGTGAAATCTAAATTTCCACATTGTTTCCCCCATCCCCAGTGCTTTCAGCTCAGTTCTCTTAGCTAGTATCTCCACTCTGATCTCATCTTACCCCCCCCCAATAGCATGCATCCTCTACTCTCCCTCCACTATCTCTTTCCGCAGCCTGTCCTCCCTCGGGTTCCTTTCTCTCTTACGCCTTGCCCCATCCCTGCGTCCCAGACCACTGCCATGCCTACTTCCCCATTGTCATTTAGCTCAAAGTATTCTGTGATCCTTTCGGCCAATTGGTCCGCAAAGAAGGATCCCTCCAGAGCGTTCCATTATAGCACCAGCTGCTTTCCGGCCTGTGGAGCCTTCTATTATCTAGGGTCATGTGTACCATATCGTGGTCGGTCCAACCCATTCGCCTAATTTTGCTACCCACTACTCTTGTCCCCTGATCACTGTTAAGGAATAGGTAGTCAATCCTGGTGTATTTCTTATGCAGGGCTGAGAAGAAGGTGTATCCCTCCTCCCGCGGGTGCTGCTGCCTCCACACATCTATCAGGCCTTGCGATTCGAGTGCAGGTGCCCCTGCCTATCCTCCCCCCTCCCTAGGCGCATCGCAGCCTTTGGCCCTCCTGTCCCATGTTTTGTTCGCCTAGGAGTTAAAGTCCCCCCCAATAATATATAAGTAGGCCTCCAGCCCTTGAATTGCACTGGATATGAACTGCACCTGTCCCTGGTTGGGTGCATAGACCGCATCCAGTAGAATCCTTGTGCCTTCCAAATTCCCTTGCAAAATCAGCATTCTGGCTTTCAGCAAGTTGGTGGATACACAGTTCTGTAGTTTACATTGTTTGTGCAAGACAATTCTGCCCCCTGCCCTTTTGGATTTCCCCGACGCCCAGTGGACCTGTCCTATCTAAATGCCCGTTCTTCCCCTTGTATTAAGCAAGTTTCCTGCAGAACTAGTACATCCAAAGATGCTTTACGGAACTCCCTGGCAACTAAGGACCACTTCGTAGGGGAATTTAAGCCTTTTACATTCAGTGTTCCCCCCACCAGACCCCTGTCTGATACACCTCTCCCCATAACGAATGCATCTTCTTGCCCACCCCATCCTTGTTAATTTATCCTGTGACTCTTTCGTTTCCTCCTCCCCTTTGTCATGGGAGCACCTTCTCTCATAGCCGCTGCCGCTTTCCCCGGTGCCGTACCAACTGCAAAAACCCCACAACAACACTAACTTGTATCAACTGTAACTTGAGTTTGTTATAAGTCTTGGAGACGCCCTCTCTCTCACTGAGGGCCACCTTGTAGTGGAGATGTACACCTCCCTCAGTCGGGCAATCACTGTTCATTTGCGAGCTTTTCTTCCGGGGCAGTGGTTGTCGCTTCCTCTTCCACATTAGTCTTGGTCTCTAGCCGTTCTCCTGTGAGGACTTTGACATATTCAGTGTCTTGTGTGGCGAAGGCCCTTTTAGCCTCATGTATTTTCTACCTGTTTGTCCTCTCCTCCTCCTCTGCGGGCCGGGTGTTGTACTTGGACTATCCCTGCTCGTAATAGGTCCATCAGGGCCTCTTATTTCCTCCCTTGCGTCTGCCGTGAGATGACTTAAGGCCTGCTCTGCTTCTTCCGCGGAGGTTATACGGTAGTCCACCAAGTCCACTTTGAACTGCAGCGAGAACAGATATCCCCACCTGTATCTAATTTTCTTCTCTTGGTGCCACTTAGTGAGGGGTCTACAGGCCCGACGTCTGGAAAAAGTGAGGGTATACAAGTCCTGATACACTGCCAACTTGGAACCTTCAAAGGCTATTTCTCTTAGCTTTTTTGCCCGGTTCAGCACTTTTGTCTTGTCTTTATAACTCAGAAACGTTACTAATCTGGAACGGACACCATTCCCATATGGCCTCCCACCACTGTGTGCCCTTTCGAATTGCACCTGTTTCCTCCCCCCCCTTCTGCTTCGAACAGATGATTCACCAGTGCCTGCACCTTCTCCTACACTTGTCTGGGGGGTTTCTCTTGCCGTTTCCTTCATGCCCAGTATCCTTATGTTGTTCCATCTTTCTCTAGTCTCAGTTTCATCATTACTACTTCTTTGCGAAGCTCCAATTTGGTCATTCTAGTGCCAGGCTTCATTTCGACCA
Source organism: Ambystoma mexicanum (assembly GCF_040938575.1). Classification (NCBI taxonomy): domain Eukaryota; kingdom Metazoa; phylum Chordata; class Amphibia; order Caudata; family Ambystomatidae; genus Ambystoma; species Ambystoma mexicanum. Next base: position 162,670,067 of record NC_090935.1, on the reverse strand, counting down.
TCTCTGCATTCAACTGGTTATGCTCCAGGCCCTCCACTTTCCTCTACACAGTTGTCATTCTTCCGGTCAGATCAGTAAGCGAGGCCTGTATGTCTCCCCGTAGGGCCTTAATCTCCACCAGTATATGTCCTGAGTCTTCCTTCGTCAAGAACTGGGACAGGACTACCTCGGTCATCTTTCTCGATTCCAGTGCCTTCCCTCAGTGCTCCCACTGTTTTCCCCAACTGCGAGGTTGCACTGTCCATCCCAGTTCCTCTTCTGCTTTGTACCGGGGCTACGTTCCGATTCCCCCTGGTGCTGCCGCTATTCCTTCCTCTCTGGGCCTCCTCTGCCGGTCCCCTCTTGTCCTGCTCCATTTGTGGCTCCACGTACCTCCTGCGCTCTTCGTTCCTCCCTCCATGTTTCACCAAACCGCCTCAACTTGTCTTTTTCTTTCCCCTCCACTCCCTTTTGTCGCCGTCACCTTTGGCTGCTCCTGTAGCGCTGTTCCTTTCTCCGCGGCACGACATGTGCGGGTTGCTACCCAGTTGGATACAGGTTTATGTAGCAGCTGCTTACTATGGCACTGCTTCTGTTCTTACTGCCTAGGCAGCGTGAGCTCTTCTCCTCTTACAGGTAGATTGTCACTCTGGGGCAGTCTCCAGTCTTGCGCGTGCATCCTTGGTTCCCCTTAGGCACATGACTTGTGTGGTCCACAGGCCCTGGCCCCCCCTCTGGTTTCCCCTGTTCCTCAGTTCATCCCCTCTTAGTTGTGGGCGGGGACTCGCTGGGGCCCTTATGCAGAGTGTTTGCTGGGTCTCTGTTTTACACGGTTGTCCCTCGCATCTTCCCCAGACTGCCACTGTGCTTTGTTATGTGCTATGGGTACCTCTGGGGCTCCTAGGAACCTGTGGAGCCTCCTTGTCGATGCAAGTTTCCCCATATGTCCTCTGGGTGTTTCGGGTGTGGTGGCGTGCCCCTGGGCTTCTCTGATCCGCCTCTGTGTGTGTCCACCTTGTTCCTGGGTTATTGGTCTTCCCTTGGGGACTCCTGTACTCCCTTGTGGGTTTTCCCACTTTGGCCTCAGTGGGGAGAATGTTCCGTGTGGCCTGTGCCCACTGTTCTGTTTGCAGCTGTTGCGGTATGTTTAGGAAGCCCCCACCTCCCAGTTTGTGCACTGGCCCAGCAGGGTGTTTTGAACATTATAAGTGTTCCCGGCACGCAGTCTGTCCCCCACCCCTCCACTGTACCTCTCCCTCCTCTGTTGTTGGGTGGGGGTGGGGCAGGTCTTAGTCAGTGGATCGTCCGTGGGTGGCCATTCTCTCCCCCCGTTTACATCAGTCCCGTCTGTCTGCTCACCTCGTGGGCGGGCACGGCTCCTGTCTCTCTACAGTCCCGTCAGCTACACTGCAGACCCTCTCGTTGCGCCCCTCACGGTGGTGTTAACTTGCATGGGCCGGTGCCCGGGAATCCGATTCCAGCCTTGGTCTTCCGCTCCCCTCTTCTCTGCAGGGCGTGTTGCGGGGCTTTAGTAGTGGAACGCTCCGCCAGTGCATATACTCTGGGGTTCAGGACTTATCCCCACTATGTCCTCACTTGGGCCTTGCTCTGGGTTGTTCCACTGTTTACCCCATATTACTCGCCATTCCACACCTCTCCGTTTACTCGCCATTCCACACCTCTCCGTTGTCATCAAAGTCCCACAGGATTTCTCTCACTGGGGTATGCTTGCGTGTTCTGTTTGCTCTGGTCAGAAATGCTCAATCACTTCTCTTTGCTGCGGGGGGAAGCGGGAGCTACATTTTAATGCAGCCATCTTCTCTGTGCCCCCGAGCAGTCTCCCGATTGTGCTTTTATATGGGCCTGTTCGATATTTTTCTTTGGATACTCTGTTTTTTAAAGCCCCATGCAGTTGTTTTGCTGGCTGTATCGAAGTCTTCAATGTTGATGCAGTTCCTTTGTAGCCCGATGAACTCACCATAGGGTATGCTCCATATAAGATTTTAAGGGTGACCACTATTAGCGTGGAGTGGAGCGTTGGAGCCTGTTGGTTTTCTGTAAAGTTCACAGATTGCTTTTTGGTCCACTATTTTCACTGTGATGTCTAGAAACACTATGGAGTTTGGACTGTGAGTTTCCATGATTTTAAGATTCCAATCGTTTTTGTTCAGTTCTTTTACAAAGTCGACCCATACTTTTTCACTTCCTTTCAGATGACAGAGGTGATCAATGTAGCGTAGCCACAGCACTATGTTCTCTGTATATGCCTCGTTTTTTTTAGACCACACTTCAAACTTTTCCCAGTTTCCCATAGTTAGGTTAGCATATTAATATATATGCGCTGAACTCCCTGACCTCAGTTTTCCTCTTTTCCCCTAGCACTCCGATCCGATGCTGAGGGACCAGGTAGGGAGGGCAATGAGGAATCTGTGGGTGGAACACACATTAAAAAAGAACATTACCGAGTGGTAAGTAATCTGTTCTTCCTCCCACGGATTCCTAACCTATGATAGGCTCCCAAAGCAATGTAACAACCTGGAGGAGGTAAGGTAGCCAAAATACCACCTAAACCAGAAAACTCTAAAGGACATCTCTGCCAAAACGAACATACTGAACAGACATAGAATCCAAGCAGTAATGCAATGAAGCCCTCGTAGCCGCTTAGCAAATATTCAGAACAGGCACTTCATGATGCAGAGTTGGCGGCCAACCCTCTGGTGGAGTGAGCCTTGAGACCCTCAGGGGCCCCATTGCCTGCCAGATCGTACCATTCCAAGATGCAGAGAATGTTCCATAGAGTTAGAGGCTGTTTGGTAACAGCCAGGCCAGCTCAGGTACCAGCGTAACCAATGAGTCCTGTTCTCTCATCAGAGAAATATAGAACATGAGGGACCGCACCAGATACAGCCAATGGAAATGCCCCTCTGCTTTTGAAGGATGAGTTGGAGGAAAGAAGACAGGTTAATGAATATTTTTAGAGAGATGGAAATCAGATACCACATCCAGAAGGAAGGTGGGTCTAACTCTCAATGACACCTTCTCAAAGTAGGGATAATTAACAGGTAGAGCCTGGAGCTCTCACCCATCTAGTGGAAGTGATGACAACCAAGAAAATCACCACAAGGGTGAGCAGTCTTAAAGAACAACAATCCAGTGGCTCAAATGGAGGGCCCATTAAAATTGTCAACACTAAATTTAAATCCCACGCCGGAACAAAAAACTGGCATGTGGGAAATCAAATTGGAAAGACCCCTCAGGAATTGAATGACCGTTGGGATCATGAAAAAATAATCCCTGCTCCGGGGTCCTCCGATGATCGAAATGGTCGCAAGATACCCCTTCACTCTCCCTATCTGTAGGTCTGCACGGGCCAAAGACAGATGAAATTTCAACACAGAGATTGGAGGGACCTTTGACCAGCTGGAGTCAGTGTCCCGTCAATAGGAATGTTCCCATGATGACAAGATGGCTGAGCCAGTCAAACCGTAATAAACGTCCAAGGACTTTTGACCTCGAAGCCTTAATTCATCCTAATCATCCGATTGCACCCCTTCCTATGGCACATAATTTTTCAAACAAAGACTGGGCAAGCCCTTGGCAAAGCACGCTCAAAATTTAGGGTAGAAAGTCCAAGACCAGACAGAGGGGAAGGTGGCGATGATACTGGAATTAGATCCGAAAATGTTTCTCTTCATGGGGAAATTACTGAAAGAACCCAAATGAGCATAGGCAAAACTTGATGGTCCTGCCAGGGTAAACTACTAAGCCAAAGACCTTGGATGTGACCCAAAGAGCAATGGACATAGGGTCTGCAGTGAATCTGACAAAGCTGACTTACTGGTCGAGGGTCTGTCTGGAAATGTGAACTATAAGGTTACCACACAATTAAGGAATGGCCTTTTCGTGGAATTAACAGAAGTCTAGGGAGATTGCATCATCAGAAGCAGGGGGGGCCTACTCAAGTACTCCAGTTTGTCGACTCCTTTGCTAAAGATCCTATGAAATATGTAGACATATACTGCCGTAGAAAAGGCATAGTGCTCTAGTGTTGCACCAAAAACCTTTGTAAATGCGAAAAAAGAGGAATGGGTGCTCTTTTCTCCGAAACAAATTGGGCAGCCGGATCAAGGGGGGAAAATGTGCTGTGCAATACTGGCAGGATTAACAAACTGACCACCTCCTCCTGTCCCGTGGCAGAGGATCCAAAGACCAGACCTGGAGACATTCTTCTCTGCAGTCCAATGATAATCCATATGGGAGGCAAAAGCCCAGAGTTACCGTAATTGGGAAGTAGTGCTGCACTGTTTCTTAAGAATTGGAATTTGGTATTAGGGCACCACATTGTCCGGACATTTCACTTAGAGCAGGGTTCCGTCTTCAGGACTTGCGCCCCTCTCCTAGGTTATCTTCTCAGGAGAAGTGTGGGCACATTGACAAAGAATTCAAAGAGCTAGGATGCAAAGGAGCTATAGTACCCTCTGCCAGACGTCCCCAAGGTTTTATCATCAACCTTTTCCTAGTAAAAAGGCATCCGATGGTAAAGCCAGTCAGCAACCTCAAGACAAGTGAACATAGGAGAATTGTACTAGTACTTTCAAATGAAAAGCATACATATGCTGGGAGGCATCTTGATCCGATGGGACTAGCTACTTGACTAGTAGTACCTGTCCATTCCTGTTTATGTCCCGCAGTTCCTCTGGGAAGGTCAGTGCTGGGAATTTGAAACCTGCCCATCAGGCGATCATCAGCAACTCTGTGCTTCACGAAGATTATATGGCTGTTAGTAACTTTCCTGTGAGAATGAGGTTTGAGGCCGATTATGGATCACATGATCGAGATTCCAGATGACAGGACAGCCTTTTTAGAGCGTATATACATGGCTACAAACCTCCTGAAGATTTTAGGGTTTTGGTGAATTAAGAAAAGTGCATTCTCGTGGAAGTTCAAAAGCTAGATTCCCATAGGTTTTCAGTAAAAACATCACTCCCAGATCTGAATGATCAAACGGGTAGGCATGCCTCCCGTTAGGAGAGAAGCAGACTACTTTCTGTGAATTAGCAGGAGTGATCGGCCTTCTCACAGGCTCAAGACATGTCATTTAACTATGACGAAATCACAATCGTGACCTTCATCCGTTAAAGATCTTGTCCCTGCGCAAGAGGATAGCATACCCAGAAATGGGGCATCAATCAGAAGAACCCAAAGTGGCTCTCCACTGGTGGCTACATCACAGGAAAGTGGCACGGCAAGGCCATTTTCGGCTTTACTACAAACTTGTTAATAGGGTTAGATGCGAGCAGGTCCAAATGGGGTGCAGGAAGCGCAGCAGTAACAGGGGTGAAGTTTTTACATTTATTTAGGGTATTACTTTACATGGGCCAGGTTTAGTATGGTACATTAATGGAATACTGTCAAAGGGCACACATAATAGGGCTCTAGGCGCAAAAAATAGGGGGGTGAGATCAGGGGTGTCTGGAGTGTGTGAAGAATTTCTATTTTTGGGGGAAGTGGTCCCCAGGAGAACTGCAGATGAAAAGCACTAAGCAATTGGTATGCATCGTTTGGCTCGCCTTCAGGGTCCTAGCCTAGGGTGAAGTACACAAATGCCTCTTGCAAGAGAACAACGTGCCAGCCGTCAAGCCTATAAATCAGCAGCGAAGTGCGCATTCCACATTTGTTGCCGAGTACACAAAAGATTGTTGCCACTGTTGTCTTAAGGGGAGACTAGAAATCAGAGTATAGTCCAGATCTTTTCCATACAGTGGCACACACTCTGCAGACAGTTCACAGATTCCCGCAATTGGCAGGTGAACAGTTCTGTGTTTCAGAAGTCACAGACCACCTGGAGACTTGGTTAGACAGACCTCTGTACGCACTGTCTGAATAGTCAACTGGGTTCTTCGTTTGAAGACCGGATCCCGAAACAGCCACATCAGCTGTGTGTATTGGCTTGTCTGGGACTAGGTACCAGTCTAAACCAGTCCAAAGCACACGATGCAGAGCTGGTTCAGAGTGGGCACAGCCACCATTTAGGTTTACAAAGTCAAAGGAAAGGCTCAGAAACAAAACGGTGCAGGATTGGACTTGGGGGGGGGGGGGGAAATACATTGGTTCTTCAACGGCTACTATACTGGTACACTGGGCTACTAATGCAGCAAATAGACTAAACCACTGGCGATGTCAAAACTAAACTACAGCTGCCACGAGCATACACCTCCAAATTAGCATAGGGCGACATTACCACCCTATTGCCAGAATGGGGTGCTTAAAAACCCCTGTCCTGGGAGCCACAGGTGCTACCAAAGGACAGCACATAAATGGCAAATGAACCACAAAAACACTGTCAAAGGGCCAGGAAAACTAGCATGTAAAAGCAAAAGGTCTTCTCTAGGGGTTCCTATAAAATGGCATAGCAGAATCCCCCAAAACTGAATTCTCTCTTTACAGTACTGAATTACCTCACAGACCTGGCGCAGAAGCGAAAAGCCTAATGTGCAGTAAATACTCATCCCTCTGCCAATTTGGTGGGCCCTTTGAGGGCGTTCCACGGGGAGAAACCCCTCTAGTATGCTAGTTACTCATCACACACCTGGCGGCTTGCTATTGCACTCCGTGGACTTTAATCCAGTCCTTAAATTGCTAGACGTCAGGAGCTTTAATGAACATATATTCACGACGGCCCGGTCTGCAAGCTAAACATGCTGTTATGATAAAAATCGGGTCGTCAGATCTCTGACGTTCGAACATTTCATATAATAGGCTTGAATGTCAGTGACCTGACGGCAGAAGGGATGCGCAGTTTCTTCTATTGGTACTCAAGCCACAGAGGCCAGTTTCTTCTCCCATGTGGGTGAGACCGCACCAAAGGATTTTCAGTTAAGTTGGTGTCGATACATCACAGTTTGGCGCCTACTTGCCCAGAGGAGCAATTACTTCGGAAGCATTTTAAGCAAGAGTCAGTCTTGAATACGGGCCGGGCTAATCTGAATTAGAGGATTTTCACTTGAAGCCAATTGCACAGTCAACATCGTTAACAGTGAGTACAGTTTTAACAAGCATAATACTTGCCTCCAGTCTTCACACAGGAAGGTGATTTTTCAAACGTGTTAGTATCGTAATTAATGAGTCTATGAAAGACGCTCTGTTCTCAAAGGTCACATCTTCTGTGGCTATCATATGCTGTAATGGAGTATCGCATATGGCTGGGGTAAATCCAAATGCAATGAAAACATATTTTAACTAAGTAGATCAATGCAAAGACGTACTGCAAAGGGCATTTGTTTCTAGTTTGTCCAACAGCAAGCACAAAGAAACCTAGAGGTGGTATCACAAACCAACAATTAAAATGGGATTAACAATGGTTTTATTATTTAAATACTGTAAAACAAGGGCTAACAAGACAATGGATTTGTGACGAATCAACTTCCGGGGTACCAGTGGTCCAGGGATGAAAATAGGTTTCTAAACAATCAGCCCCACATCTCTAGTACACCAGAAGGGATCCGAACAGCTTGGAAAACACAAGCAAGTTATAAACCTCCTTGTACACTTTTGGTAACGTGGACGGACAGCAGGCTTGTCTCTACAAGGTCGTGGATCGTTGGTTAGTTGCAACACAGCGAAAATACAATTATTACCCAATCATAAAAGGCACTGTCCAGTCAAGGTTCTATACAAATATCTACTTTATTATTTTAATCAACAGACAGTTCTAGAATACTACAAAATACAACCCACCCTGTAAAGGAATGCAGAGGACAAAGTTTCAATAAGTAAAAGGGATGCACTCTGGATACTGACCGGAGGGTAGTTGGTAAAGTAATTAATCGATAGTTCAAGGATACTTGGTTTCAGCCCAAAAAGAGCAATGGGTCATAAAATGTCACTAGAGCCATCGGAGAAGGACCAGCGGAACAGAACCACAATGTACCATGTTCTTGTAGAAGTTCTTGGTGCTCGACAGGGTTGAGTCGGTTTCAGGGCACTTTGCAGCTGGTGCGACAGAGTTCAAGACGGGAGACAGCTGCAGGTATCCGGCAGCAGGCAGTTCGGCGAGCGAGGCTGCATGGACGGCTGCAGGCTGGCCTACACGGCAGCTCAGGGTCCGGAATCGTCTCAATGCTGGTTGGAGGATCTGAAGCAGAGGTCGAGGCAACTCTTGACGACGTTGGCGACTGCGGGGTGACAACAGTCAGCGGTGCTGTGAGTTGAAGCTCGAGGGGCTGGACTGGCTCAAAAATGTCCTTCAAGGCAGATGCGGGTTGATGCGTGTCCATGTACTCCTCCTAGCTTCTTCACTGGGCTTGAGTCGTCCATTAAGCGGGATGGCCAAAAGCTGAGGAGAGGGTTGCAGGCACCTGCCTTGTCCTGGGTTTGGTACAGAGACTTTCTGGCGCTTCCCACCTAGGAAGCTTGCTTGCAGAACATAGCAGGGCATGCTGTGTGCTGGCTGGGTACCGGTTCTGGAGCTGTTGGAGGGTGCTCTAGATACGGTATCTCCCTCTGTTGCCTAGAAGATGCTTAGGTGTGGGATCTTGCTTCCCTCTTTGGAAATCCTGGCCTTCCTTCACTGGCAGAGGCTGTAAGGCAGACTGTACCATCAGCCAGGGTCCAAATGAGTTCTTCTAGTTACTCCTTGAAAAGTCTTCAGATCTGCCAAAAGAGGGGCTTGACCGTCTTTTAAAGCCAAATGGGCCACAGCGATTGGTGTAGGTTAAGCCTACCTTAATGAACCAATCCTCGGTCACCACCAACAATCTACTGTATGCATGAGGCCATAAGCAGGGTGCTTTGCAACAAAACAGGTAAAGGGGTGAAAACATGTAATACTAAGTCCCACCAATCTATTTATCCATCAATCTAGGTTTATTTTTATATAATGCCGTTCGCCCACAGGCCTCAGAGCGCTCACAAGGACAGAGACAAAATACATGAAACACCAACACAGCAGGGTTCTGATATTCTGAAGGAAGATAAGATTAAAAGATGACTAAACAGCCTCTTCGTCAAACAGCCAAGTCTTAATTTGTTTCTTAAATATGATGATAGACGCACTGTTCTTAAGGTCTGGAGGGAGGGAGTTCCAGATCATAGGTGCCCAAAAACTGAAGTTGGTTCCACCGACTCTTTGTAGAGTCTGTCGTGGATGATGCAAAGCTTGATTTCCGTTTGAACAGAGATTTCTTCTGATTGGTGCATTTTCTATCTTACCAACTAGATAGTTTGGTGCATTTCCTAAGCATTTGCATACCATGCTGCACCTTTAAATGTAATCCTCTGTTCAACCAGGAGCCAATGTAGCTTCCTCCTTGCTGATGAGATCTTGGAGCGTCCCTTAGACCAAAAACGGCCCGGACAGCTGCATTCTGTATTGTTTGCATTTTTTTAAAGTTAGTCTTAGAGGTATCCATCAGTAGGCTATTACAATAGTCTAGTTTAGAATTTATTATGGCATCAGCAGCAATCATAGCTAGATTATGCTCTGTCAAATACGGGCGAATTTGCCACAATATATTGGAGTAAAATGCACATGTGGATTTTAAATACTAGGTATGCCTCTTAAAAGATAGATGCGAGTCAATGAAGACCCCAAGAGTCTATACATGATCTGATACCAAGATGCTATTAATTTTCATCTTTTTTTTTTTGGCTTTTGAGGGTTCCAACTATTAGTAATTCTGTTTTTTTTCATTTAACGCTAATGAATTTGTCGCAATTAATTTTTGAATTGCGCAAAACACCTCTGACTCCTTGAGCATCATTTTCATACATTCCTGACAGCTGAAAGACAAATTGGGTGTCGTCGGCATAGTTGGTAAACCAGACACCAAGTGTTAACAGCATGTCACACAAAAGCTTTGAAAAAATATTAAAAAGCAGGTCGGACAAACATGACCCCTGAGGAACACCACATATTAGCAAGGTTTTTATTGAGGAGAAATGTCTTGTCTGTTGTGGATAAAAGGGTCTCTCTGGTTAATTGAGCTCTCTGTGGTTCCTGATTAAAGCAGCAGCAGGTCTCCCTTGAAGCTGTGGCGAGACCAGACTTTTGGTCGACGCCAAACTACATCCTCGTACCTTATGAATAGGGTCCCACTCTGGGGATGAATACTGTGAACACATGGACCCAGACATGGCAGGTCACTGCACTTGATACTGAGAGTGCAAGATGGCTTCATGTTGACACAGTACATATCAAAGGTTGTTGGGGTTTTCCTGTCTTTTGTTAGTCCTGCGACCAGGCCTCCCGTGGGCCTGCTTGAATTAACTCTGATTAGTATGCAAAGCTGTCACCAGCAGCTAACAAAGGAAAGGAGGTATTCATGGAGCCTTTGTTAGTTAATTAGGCTGGCCATGGCAGGTGGAAGTTTTTGCCGTCCCCCTTCTGAGATTCCTTGATGTACTCTTGGCTGTCATATTCCAACTAAATATCATAGGGGGTACGACACCTGTAGGCTGTGTCCACCCAGAGTACACAGGTCTATGGGCCTCATTACAAGTCAGCCGGTCCGGAAACAACAGTGGCGGTAAATCTGCCGGCACCGTTGTTTCCAGACCAGCTGATTCCGAGTCCTGCAGGTGGTTAGGTGTCACTCCCGCCAGGTAACACCACCCGCCTGCAGACGGACATGGAAACACTGGCTCTGTCATACATGGAACCAGTATTTCCATGTTCCCCATCCCCATGGAGTCCTATGGGACACCATGTGAATGAGGATTTACAGAATTCCACCTCTGGAATTACCGGGTCAATGGGGTTGTAATGCCCCGATGATTACGGCAATCACGAAGGCGGAATGGCATTACAGGTCTGGCGGCAGCCTGCCGGTTTTTCCGGCACGGCTACCGTCGGACTCGTAATGAGGCCCTATCTGTATGTTGTGCGGAGAGCATAGGAAAATATGTGTGTGAATTAGCCACACACATTTTATGGAGGTTTATCTACCATCATTCAATTTCATTTAAAATTTCAAAAAAGCGCAGGCGAGTGCACACCCTCACAGGATCCATGTAAAGAAAATGCACCTGAGCTATAAAACATACAAATGTTGGGTTCAAACTGTACCAACTACCTCGAAGTGTTGTGGAAGAAAAAAAACACATACCCCTCTGCTGGAGCTTAGTGTTCCAATTAGTAGAAGGATATATTGGAAACATATGCTATCTTTGTGATGTCACTGATATTGTAAACCGATGCTACCTGTGTGATGTCACAAAGAATACATTAATTGCAAAACGTATTGGAGGGACTAGCATCATGCATACATTAAATATCAGGAATGAGATGTAGTCATACCGAAAGAATGAATGTCAGTTAAAGGCAAAACAGTAAGATTGATAAACGTGCGAGAAAACTTGTGCACCATTTTGACAAGAAAAATGTCTGCCTCTGTAAAAAGAAGGGATGACTAATGATGCACTGAGAAGGCCTTACATCATCTTTGAAAAAAGAAGCCAGTAGTCCAGTCTGTACACAAATAAAGAGGTACATTGAGGAGAATAAAGATGTTGAACTGTCAAACTGAATGGCGGTTAGCCCAAGAACAAAAGGAGAGACACCACAAGGAAAGGAAAAATGCCTACCACTGTAGAAAATATCTGAGAAGTGCTCTATGTATCACGATAATGACACCATTTTAGGGGAGGGAAAAGAGTCAGAAGTTTGAATCAGAACTTTAAAATGGAAATACAATCTAGTGTGGAGTAATTACACACTGGCCTCCAGGTAGCAAAGTCTAGAAGTTGTGAATTAAGAAGAGCACAATGGAGTAACTTCAAAGTGTGGAGGCTTAGCAGGCTGTTACTATTTGCACGGGGGGGGGGGAATATTGCTCAGCAAATCAGGCAGCACTCAGCCAATTGGGTGGCATGAAACGCGGGTGGATGCAGCAAGTGCAATCCTCATGTACAGCCACCTTCTATCCTTTCACGGGTGCTGACTTTTTTTTGTCTGCGTGCCCCATTCTCTCTTCCTCTACCCCCCCCCCCCCTCAATGACCCCGACATCCTGTACTGTTCCCCTCTTTCACTCACCCTAGCACAAACATAGCTTGCTGCTTTGTGGCCTGTAGCACCCGGCCAACAAGGCTCGCTCTTCTTACTCATCATAAAAATAGAAGAGGAACTTATGGCATCTTTTTTTTTTTTGGGAAATTGATCCCATCTCCTTTCAGACTATGTGCACCACTGAAGGAGGACATGGGGTGTGAAAAGCCACAACCCCCTTGTCCGGGAGTGTTCAGGACCGATAATGGCTCCGAGTCCTTGAAGAGGTCCTCACTTTGCTTGGGCCCAATTGGGATCAGGCTCGTCAGCCATTTCCACCTATGTACACCCTGGTGGTGATCGCTATATTAGACTGTAGTTGAACTGAAAAAGAAAAAGAAAAAGGGCTTTTATAATCACCCAAGACAGTCACTAGAAATTGATAACCCCTATCATCCAAGGTCTGTCTGGTTAATGGTGAGGGCCTAAAGGCAACCTCCATATCCATCAGACTCTCTCCAGTGTCTTGTAGGTGGATCTGAACCTAGGGTACCACAATAACTAATGGTTTTTGAAACAGGAATTGGTGCCTTCCAACCACCAAGATCTAACTTGCTCTTCTCCCTCTCACACACTGGCATTCCTCACTCTGAAATTCTTGCATGTTTTCCTTCCTTCTATTCCCCCCTTCTCTTCCTCCCACTCTCCATTTCTTCTCCCTCTCCTCTGTTCCTACGAAGTAATTCTGCCCACGTCTACTCCATACTACCGCTCTACTCTCTACTCCACAATACACTCCACCCATCCCGCTTTCACACTCGCCCTCCTTTCACTCTTTTACTTTTACCACTCAACCTCACTTACAACCCCCACTTAGTCTCACTCACACACCCTACATGCACTCTCATACTTAGCATTTTTTCTCAACAAACCTTACCTTCAATACTCTCTCCGCTAGTCCCCGCCACATTCCAGTGCACCATCCTACCAGTTATGCCTGGTCTATTAGTCTACCTCCTAGCCCTTTGACTTCACTCGAACAACCCACAAGCCCCTATTCTTCCTTTTTTTTTCTTCCCTCCTCTTCCTTCCAATGGTTCTAGTGCTAAGCTGGCTCTCCCGGCCAATCCCTGCCTTGCTCTCCTCAAAAGCTGGGTTATAAATTTAGGAAGCCATTTAGTGCTATTTAATCCCTAACCCTTGCCAAACACAGATCTGCAATGTTTTATCCATGGAGGCCACCTACAACCAATGTCAATTTTGAGTTAGTATTGCATGGCAGATAAGCGTCCCAATTGACGGTCCGCCGTGAGAAACATTCTGCAGGCTTGATGTTCACTGATGCTTCTCTCTCTCCGGTGGTTGCTGGTTTCATTCTCTTCAACAATGATTCCTATACTACACTCGTCAGCATGTTGTACAGCAGAAATTGGATGATCCAAAGTAGTTGCAGGATGATCAAAAATTGTACTTTCTACTTGCAACCAGGTACATAAGAGGTGCAGGGGGTGTCGACAGAGATTGCAGCTCTGCCAACTACTTTAACCCACCACTTGGGCAGGACTGCATCTGGCCAACAGCTTAGTAGGCCTCCTGCCCAGGTTGGAAAGGGTCCCCATCTCCTCTTGGCAGGGTCAGACCTGCTTCCAACCCATGCATGCAATAAAACCGGTGGCTTTAGAAATAATTTTAACAGATGTGTAAATGGAAAAAGTCACAAAAGATGTAAAAAACATGTATCTTGCATTCACAGAATGGGAGGCCAATTAAAATTGGAAAGAGTATGACCATTTTGAGAACACTAAGAGAAATTGGTCAAGGAAAAGATGCTGATAGAATAGTAAGAATGTGGACTCTTAACAAATATTTTTAAACAAAGTAATATTGAGTTCCCTCTCATACAGAGAAGGGGACCAAAGAATGTGTGAAAGGAAATGGAACGGTGTCACTACATTTAGAGAACGTTTGCAAATTAGTCTAAGAATGTTTACCTTGCCAATAGGCTAAATAATAATGTTTATCCATAGACAGGTTCTCTAAATTGTAAAGAGGATCATTAAAAGGAACATTGTACCAAAGTCAATATTTTGGACACTGATGCCTTTTGTTTAGATGTGCCTTTTGTCCTGATGAAGGCTTTTGAAAATGACCTGCTTATGGAGTTGAGGGCAAAACACTATATCAACATGTTTGTTAACATATACGTTTGACACTAACTTTGCAGTGTAGGGATATTCCCTTCTTCCCAGAGGTGAGCCACCCGTAGTGTATCCCAAAGTGTTGGAAAAGCCTAAAGGGTTACGGGAGTCTGAGAAATCCAAAGCTGAATACAAGCAGACGCCCAGTCAAGACCCTGTTAAGTAAGTACATCAAAGGGAAAGAGGGCTTTGGGAGCCCTGGAAATACGAACAATAAGGGAAAAGACTGGGATCAGAGAGAACCTTGAGGGTTCCATGGCATAGACTCTAAACAAGAACATTATAAAATAGAAGAGCAAGAATGGTGGAATCATAGTATGACAATCTCATTTCCCGTTAAAGAACGGTAAGTGTTGGATGTGTGTGAAGACTTATTACTTGCACTGAAATCATGCAGAGAGGCTGGAGAACTTTATTTTGAAATTTCAACATTTGAAAAAACCCTTCTTTAGAAGAAAACCCAAGTAGTTTGGTCAAAACAAAGCGGAAGTAGGGAGGCCGTTGTCCTGGCCTGTTTTTCTTATGTTTTTGTAAGCGGTAAGGCCAGTAGGTTTTGGACCAAGGACTATATACATTTGGACATTTGACAAGCAACCTTAGTTTAGTTTGGTAGGTAGAGAATTATCCTTTTAGCAATAGGGCTAGATAGAGGTTTTGCTTTTATTTAAACAAAACCTTTTCAACATGCCAGGTCCTAATCCGACTCTTCCTCCTGGTTAACCACACTATATGAAGAGCAGACATATTATGTTCTGCTCTCATCTTAACAGTAAGATAGAAAATGCAAGACTCAATTGTGTTAAGAATAATATATGAGTTACTGCTTTGTCGGAAACAATGTGCAAATTAAAAATATTTAAGACAAGGCAATGTCCCACAAATGTTATGTCTGTGAATTATGCGAGACCTAATTGATATATTGTTGCACATTTTTTCATAATGTGCAAGAGATATATTGGGGTTGAGAGGACAAAAAGAGGGAAATGATGTGAGTGGTTTCCACTACACTAGAAAATAAAGTAAAACATTTGAAATGTGATTATTTATATATGGATAACTATCTGTTCCCGGCATAACATTCGCTGTTCTAGCATATCTTAAAGGTCAATATTGGTGGATAATTCATAGGGTCACTTCTCTCCCCCTATTTAAATATTGGAGCTACCACTGATCGCTTACAGGAAGGGGGCGTAGGTTCCTGTTACTGATTAATGGCCATTGAAAAGGCTAAATGTATAGGTAACTGTCTTCTTTTTAATTTGAAAGGCATATTTGTATCAGATGGAATGAGAGTTATGCGCGGTATAAGAACAGTATCTAAGTCCCATCGATTACATGGGCCTCTAGGATGTGTCTTTGTAGACACATAATTGTCAAACTTGTTCCATTGCAGAGTCCCCATGATGGCATAAGATTGTGTAGTAGGGAGTAGTTTCTTACCTGTAACTCCATTTCTCCAGCGTTGGTATCTTTCATGGATTCACATGCTTAGAATATTCCCCGTCGTCAGACTGGGAACCCTCGGTACACATATATAGTCGTTTCCTATAGGAAAAAACTTCCGACACTTGTGTGTCCTATCCACATCTACGTCCTCTCTGGGGCCGTTCACGCATGCCCCGTAGGACGTAGCGGTATAAAAGCCCCGCCCCGCGGGTCCCGTCAGATTTCGGCCCCTCCAAAGTAGAAAGGGGAACCTGCTTATGCACATATCTTGCACATTGCATTCCGGGGAGGCTGGTGGGCGCATGTGAATCCATGAAAGATACCAATGCTGGAGAAATGGAGTTACAGGTAAGAAACTACTCCCTTCTCCAGCATTGGATCTTTCATGGATTCACATGCTTAGAATAGATTGTATAGCAGTATCCTAAAAGAAGGAGGTGAGAATGCAATGTAACATACACGACAAAAAACACCCCAAAACCTAATATATATATATATATATATATATATATATATATATATATATATATATATATATATATATATATATATATAGGCACGTAGGCAGCAACATATTTTCCGATATATACATATTCATAATACATATTGCTCAAAACAGGCACACTAACGAACCAGAATAGGCAAGGCAAACGACAAAGCTTAACCGTTTTTGGCTTACCTCATTGAAACAGATGGCGCAGGACTGCCCTTCCCATCTGTACCTCATCCGTGTGCTGCCTTTCCAGGCAGTAATGGCGTGTAAACGTATGTGGGACAGACCATGCCGCCTGGCAGATGTCTGTCAGAGGAATTCCTGCCCATAGAGCCGCGGAGGAGGCTGTCGATCTCGTGGAATGGGCTCTAGGGCGTTCTTGTAGGGGTCTCCCAGCCTTGGAGTGACTAAAAGTAATTGCCGAAGAGACCCAACGAGCCAGGCCTTGCTTGGAGATTGCCCTTCCTCTCGCCGACGGACCGTAGGCAATGAACAGCTGTCTGGTAGTTCGGATATCTTGCGTCCTTTGCAGGTAAAATTTTAGCGCCCTTTTGACGTCCAGAGTATGAAGGGCTTTTTCCGCCGCCGACGACGACGGGGACGCAAAGAAAGTAGGAAGGACCAGGGTCGAGTGCTTGTGATAGACTGTCGGTACTTTCGGGATGAAAGTAGGGTTAGTTGATAAAATTACTTTGTCCTTAAACAATCTCATATATGGAGGATCTATGACCAATGCCTGTAATTCTGACATTCTTCTAGCCGATGTAATGGCAATTAAGAAAGCCAGTTTCCAAGATAGGAACTGCATGGATGAAGAGGACATTGGCTCAAATGGAGGCTTCATTAAGGCAGCCAATACCACATTTAAACTCCACAACGGCGGGAACCGCTTCGTAGGGGGGAAAGTTCTAAAGAGACCCCTCATGAAATGTTTCACCAGTCTGTCACTGAATAATGGTGAAGACTGCCTCCTCCTCGTAAACCTTGAAATGGCCGCCAAGTGCACTTTGATGGACGACGATGACAGCCCACTCTTAGCTAGGTGAAGAAGATACGGAAGAATTTGCTCAGGGGTTACTTCTAAAGGCTGAATTTCGTGCTGTGTTTGACACCACGTACAGAACCTTCGCCATTTGCATATGTATGATTTGTTAGTCGAAGGGACCCTAGCCACCTGCAGAATTCTCCGGCAATCCGACGAGACTTTCAAGCTGCCGAACTCTGAAAAGTCAGGAGCCATGCTGTTAAGTTGAGGCTGTCCGGATTGTGGTGCCACACCGTTCCCTTGTCCCTGGACAGTAGGTTCGGCACTTTCTGGAGAGTTATAGGCTGTTCCAACGACAGATGTACGAGGTCGGAAAACCATGGTTGTCTCGGCCAATACGGTGCCACTATGATGACCCGGCATTTGTACCTGCGAATCCCCTGGATTGTCCTCCGTATAAGGGGGAGCGGAGGGAAAGCGTACAGGAATTTGTCCGTCCAAGGAAACGAGAACGCTTCCCCCAGGGATCCTTTTTGAGGCCATCTGCTCGCGAACTGTTCGCATTTCTTGTTTTCTTTCGTTGCGAAGAGGTCGATTGATGGGGTCCCCCACCTTTCGAAGATTATTTGTAGCTGACCGGTGTCCAGCTCCCACTCGTGTATTTGAGCCATTGTCTTGCTCAGGGAATCCGCTTGCACATTCTTCCCACCCGGGAGATGGTAAGCCACTAAGGATATGTTGTGTTTCAACGCCCAGTGCCAGATCTTTTGAGCTTCCGCCGAAAGAGTCCTGGATCTGGTGCCGCCTTGCTTTATCAAGTAGAACATGGCTGCCGTGTTGTCTGTTAGCACTCTTACTTTTGATCCTTTGATATGTGGAAGGAATGATTTCAAGGCCCATCTCACTGCCCTCAGTTCCAGCACGTTGATGTGTAGGTGCGATTCGGTCGAAGACCATCTGCCCTGGGTTTGATGATCGTTCATGTGTGCTCCCCAACCTGTCAGGGAGGCGTCCGTGATGATGGTGTTCTGAAATTCCGTCTCTTGTAGAGGAACCCCTCTGTCCAGGTTGTGAAAGATTTTCCACCATTGGAGGGATCTGATGACACCCTCGTCGTCGACGGTTATCCTGTCTGGCCACCGGCCCGTGGCCTGCTTCCATCTGTCCGACAGGAACTCCTATAGAGGCCTCATGAACAATCGGCAGTTTGCTACTAGGTGGATGCATGAAGCCATGGAACCCAGGATTGCCACATATTTTCTCACAGAAAAGGTGCTCTGTAGGCGAAGTCGACTCGTCAGTTGTTCGATCTTCAGTATTCTGTCTAGGGACGGTTTTACTATTCCCGAGTGGGTTTCGAATTGAGCTCCCAAGAATTTCAAGCTCCTTGAGGGCTTTAGAGAAGACTTTTCGAAGTTCACTGCGAACCCCAGTGTTTGCAGAAGCTGTAAGGTGGCTTGTACGCTGTCGTTGGTCGACGCTGGGGAGGATCCCCTCACAAGCCAGTCGTCGAGGTACGGGTATACATGATGCCCTCCCTTTCGCAGCCAGGCTGCCACAGGTGCCAAACATTTTGTAAACGTTCTTGGGGAGGACTTTAGACCAAATGTGAGCACTGCAAATTGGTAGTGTGTCTGACCTACCATGAACCTCAGAAACCTCCTGTGTTTTTGACACGCCGGAATGTGGAAGTATGCGTCCTGTAGATCCAGTGACGCCAAAAAATCGTCCCTTTGGACGGATCTGATCACCTCCTGCAGTGTAAGCATTTTGAATTTTTGACTCTGTAGGGTCTTGTTGAGGTCTCGTAGATCGAGAATAGGGCGCCATTTTCCGTTTGGTTTCTTTACTACAAAACACCATGAGTATACCCCTAGGCCTTTCTGCGATGCAGGGACTAATTCGATGGCGCCTTTCTGTAACATGAGTGTTACTTCCTGCCGCAAGATGTTTAGATGTGGCTGGGATAGGTGTGTTGGTGGACATTTTGGAGGTTTGCATTTGAACAGTAGGGAATGTCCGTACCTCACAGTGTCCAAAACCCACTGATCTGTTGTGATGGTCTCCCATTCCTCGATGCAGCTTGACACTCTTCCTCCCAGAACGGTACGCTTCCCGTCATTGTTGGTCTTTCTGTTTGCTCGTCGACGACGAATAAGTTGGTCGTCTCTTGGAAGACTGGAAGTTTCTGCGCCAGCTTGAGGTCTGAGAGGCGCGTCTATATCCTTGAGAAGGATACGCTGATCTACCAAAAGATCTATCCCTGGTTGCTGAGAATCTTGAATTTCCAGATGCTCCTCTAAAGGGACGAAAAGAACGAAAGGGCTTACCACTCTGGAGAGAACCCAACGAGCGTGCTGTATCTGAGTCCTCCTTCATGCCCTTCAAGGCCTCGTCCACCTTTTCTCCGAAAAGAAGATGACCTTCGAAGGGCATGTCCAAAACTTTATACTGTACTTCGGGAATGAAGTTGGTGCACTTAAGCCAAGCCTGGCGTCTTAGAACAACTCTGTTATTTATTTGTTTAAAACCCGAATCTGCCAGGTCCACCGCTATGTTAATAGCATGATTAGATGCTTCTTCGCCTTCTCGAACCAGGGACATAGCCGTTCTTCTATGTTCTTCAGGGAGGTGGTCCAGAATAAGTGCCAGTCGGTGCCACATCTCCCTGTCATATCTGGCCACAATCGCCAGGGAGTTAGCTGCTTTCACCGTTTAGGCCCCCACAGAAAGAACTTTCTTACCAAACACGTCTTGGCGCCTCGCCTCATTATCTGGAGGGGTAGAGCATTTATGTTGGGCCTTTGCTTTTCTTGTCGCCGCCGACGACACCACCGAGTCCGGTGTAGGCTGAGCCGAAAGACACTTCGGTGTAGAGTCTGGTACCTTAAATTTCTTTTCAATGCGGCCTTTGACAGTAGGCTCAGAAAATGGGTGACGCATGGTTTGAACACCTTCTTTCCACACATGGTCTAAAATGGGTATTGAGAATATTGAGCGTCTACTCTTGCCCATATGGTCAAAAAGAAAACAGTCCTTTTTCTCCTCCTGTTGGACCAGGCCAAACCCCTTGCACGCTTTTTCCATCATGGAATGAAAGGCACCTATATCGTCCGGTGGTGACGGGTGAGTGGGACTCTTCGGTGTTTCCATTTCCACATCCGACACCCAGGATGGATCCCTAGATGGTGAGAGGGATATATCTGACGCTGACCCGTGGTCAGATAGGGAGTCCGAAAGCTCACCTTCCTCCTGGACTGCTGGAATAGTTGGAACCCCAGTCGGGCGGTGTGAAGGGCCGGGCTTGTCGACGGGGGGTGTCGACGGTATAGGTGGTAGCCTTTCGTCCAGCGATTTCAGCAGCGAGTGCAAGGAGGACAGTACCTCCATGGACAGGGTCGCCTGAGAGCTTGGAGGTTGAGTAAACACCCGAGAGCAGGTTGCTCCTGATGGAAACCTGGCTCGTAGACCGAGGTCCTCCGGGCTCACAATTCTGAAGCCGTCGTCTTCTTTCGAGGCAATTGACGCTGCCTGTTCCTGTAGCAATGTGTCAGGCAGCCCCATATCGAATACTTCTGGTCTCCAGGCGAGGACATCGTCGCCGAGGTCGTCGCTGGGTTGATGACCGGTGAAATCGACTGCGTCAGAGGCAGTGAGGACACCGACTGGGTCGTCGACGTTGGGCCTGCAGGTGGTTTAGGCGGTCCCGCCTTCACAGCGCTCTCCCTGCGTTTATCCAACTCTCTACTGGTGGCTGATCTGTGTTGATCGCCCGAGGAGGATTTAGGCCTTTCCTTTCCTTTCTTCGACGAAGTTGACGACGATGTCTTTCTTGCAGAGTCTTTAGAAGAGTCCTTAGAAGAGTGACTTCGTGGAACGTCCTTTTCCACAGGTCGTGACTTCTTAGCCGGAGGTTCCGATGAAGTTGGGCGTCGAGGGGCTCCTGATGTTTTCGCAGAGGCAACGCTGCGCACAGAGCCCACTTCTGACTGAGGGTACGCTCCCGCACCGTCATTTAACCAGGATACCAGCCGACGATTTCGATCCTTCAAGGTTTTCTGGGAGAAACCTTTACATATTTCGCACTGGTCTGCCGAGTGGTGAGGGTGGAGGCAATAAATACAGTCTAAATGGCCATCCCCCTCGTAAACCTTCTTCAATCCGCACGTGGCACACGGGCGAAAAAGAGGTTTTCCCGACATTCCGAAAAAATTAACAAACTCACAGGAGTTCGACAATTCGAAAAATCTAGCAGTAGAGACTACGCGAGGAGATCCCACTATCTTTGGAGACGGTTGAAATCTGACGGGACCCGCGGGGGCGGGGCTTTTATACCGCTACGTCCTATGGGGCATGCGTGAACGGCCCCAGAGAGGACGTAGATGTGGATAGGACACACAAGTGTCGGAAGTTTTTTCCTATAGGAAACGACTATATATGTGTACCGAGGGTTCCCAGTCTGACGACGGGGAATATTCTAAGCATGTGAATCCATGAAAGATCCAATGCTGGAGAAGCCTAATTACACCACCTAATTTCAGTTTTAGCTCGTAAGAAGGCATATGTCCTACAGCAACCCGCTTTTTAGAGACTGAAACTTTGAGGCGGCAATTAACTGTCCATTGACACTGGAACCACCATTCCCTGTGTGAAGAGAAGTGGCAGTGTAAAGAAGTCAATTGAAGTTATTCCGAATGTTTGTGATTGAGGAAGTTGAAGGTGCCTGCATAGAACCGTGCTCATTCTGTTAGTTAAAATGATAGCTGTTGTTGAAGCGGAATGGCACACATAGGGAGCAGAGGGCAACCTAATACCGAGAAATTGCATCAGCCAAGTACAGAAACATACCTAAGCATTATATATATATATATATATATATATATATATATATATATATATATATATATATATATATATATATATAGATAGATGAATACTACATAGAATCATAGAAGGATTACTATCAACCATTGAAATGTATTCAAAAGTAGAGTTCTGAGTGACATCCGATAGGTGAGAGTGCAGCTACAGTTGGTTAATGTTATTTGGAACCAAGAATTGAAATGCACCCAGTTGTTGATAGGCAACCATCTGTAATTTGAAATTTTGTATAGCCCTCTCTGCATTTTTCCACCCCTGAACTGTTCATGTGGCAGTAGAAAGGGTGAATTAGGGTGGCAATAGAAGGCCATATGCAATCAGAGTACAAAGAAAATAGCTGGGATCCTGCTACCGCTCCCCCTGCATTCCTCTAGTGACCCCCCTTTCCACAACAGCAGAGACCAAGGAGGCAGAGAAAATTCACAATTATCCTGGTGTGGCGTCATGCCCATAGAATAGAATTTCCACATTTCACTGGAGCAATTCTCATGACATGTAGAAACATCTTCATCCTAATGACTTTTCATGTAAGCCATATGCAAGGAAGAAATAGGACCCAATATGAGTGAAGAAAAGAACCAAAAATGAATAAAAACATAGACCGCAGCTGTATGCTGATAGTGCCTACAAAGAAAGGGTAAAAAAGATAGAGACCAAATCAGGTCTCGAGGCGTCAAATAATGGCCAAGATATAGAGGCATCAGGGAGCAGGAGTGATGATGGATAGACACAAAAGCTACAATAAGGGCCACTTTCAGCAGATTGATGTAAAACGCGACTAGTAACTTCTGATGCCAAAAAACCCAGACATGGGGTTACTTTATACAAGGAGTGCGCTAATTTGTAATTTTTAGATAAATACAAAACTATAGGTATTCTTTCTAAGTATAAGTACATCATTGTATCATGAATTTTTGAGAATGGACGATGGGGCTTTGCGTTGTTAAAAAGGTCCATCAATTACCATTTGACTGTTCGACTATACATTAAAATAAAGGGTACGAATCAAACCATTTACTTTGGTTTCCAGGCGGGTGCAAGACTCTAAGGCTAGTGCCGTCAGCCTAGGTCATACGTGCCAACCCTCCCGCATTAGGCGAGAGACGCCCTTTTTTTTATTAAAAAAAAAAAAAACAATGTTGCTGTTTTTTTACTTTCCCCCTCCCAAAATTATTCCAACATCAATGGGAAAAAATGATTCTCCCGCTTTTCGTGAAAAAACCCTCTCTCCCAGGTGCTGCAAAATACTGGCATGCATGCCATGTGCTAACACTCGCAAGCATCTAACCCTTCCTGCAACATTGGAGGGCACTGCAAGACAGACTTCTTTCTCCTACCTCTCAACTCTTACACATTTGGTGAGTGCCACCCGCCCAGGAATTAGTTTACTCACCCACCAAACCATTAATCTGTTCATTCAATTCAATGGGCACTCACGCGCTGAAAAGGAAATCTTGTGTTTTACACCTGCCCCAAGGACCGAAAATGAGAGGTATGGCTTCCTCTTTGATCATACAAAGGGTACCAATTGGTCAGACGAACATAATTACTAGCATATAGGTGCCAACCTTTTAGATCGCCTAGGAAGGAGACAGATGGAAACAGAGTTTAATTTGCCATGGACTTGCATATTGAGAAGGTAAAAATCTCTGAAAAACATAACGTGTTTGTCTAAAACGGTCAGTCTCTTCCATTTGGCAGAGTGAACTCTAGATCAACCCACCCAACAGCACTGCGAAGTGGCAGTAGGCCACTCTTCGAGCGCAATAATGTATACACCTTTTCGAGGAACAAACGTTGAGGGCAGTGCATTCCCTGCGAACAGCCACCTCTATAAATCTGATGGGGGCTGTGAAAAAAAAGAGAACTTAATTACAACAATACCATATCCTTCAACCCCCTCGCCCCCACTCCGATTGTACCTACTTTCAAGGGCATTCCCATTTAGTAACGGGGCACTGTCCTTTCTGCCTCTCCTAAAGCACAGCGCAAATAATCATTTCAATCAAGGCAAACTTATTACGCTTTCCAAATTGTCTTTGGCTCTCAGCAGGCGCACTCTCCAGGCAGCACTTCTGCTGCCACGTTACAACTCATTTTTTCTCTCCGGCTGACATTGTGTGCTTTAGGTGCTGAGAAAAAGGACGGATGATATTTGTAATTTTAGGAGGCATGGAGCCTCCAGAGCAAAGTCAAATAATAACAGTAGTAAACCATCGTTCTACCGCCCAACCTCCGCCAATGTAATTTTCACCTCACAAAAACAATTTCGCATCCAGGCCCGCACTCAAAATAAATTAAAAGGTAGAGAAATGTGTAAAGGCGAAAGGAGTGGCGCCTGTGACTGCGAAACGTTTGATCTTGCGCACACACGGCGCCCAGGGTGGTGAAAAGGGCCATTGAGAGGGGAAAAGGCGGGTGTTATGTTTGGTTTGATTACATACAGGTTAGTGTGCCTCTATTCGGAATGTTTGATTGGAAAGTTGGGGCTAACTTTCTGTGCTGGTCAGTCCGCTGGATGTCTTTCTCCCTGATTACTAGTAACCTGATTTTGATAAATCCATATCTGTGATTAACAACTCTTCACATTAAAGAACTTATCATAATACAGGACCGCCCAGCCTTCATTTTGTTCCAAAGTATACGATTTCATACCCAAGCACTGGCGAATGCTGCCATCTCCCGGGCAGTTCTCATAGAAAACATTTTGGGGCATTTTAGAAATACATTTTAGGCATTTTTTACAGTTCGGGTTCATTCGACATTTTGTGGAGACCATTTCAGGAAAACCGGTCAGTTTTTTTTTTTAAAAAATACAATATAACAAGCTTTGGATGCAAACGATTAACACAACCCATGGGAATTCCATGGAATATCATATAGTCTTTAGATTGTCTGTTTCATTACAGAAAACAAAAGAGTATATTTAAATAAATTCCCAAACGGAGCTCTCAAGTGGACCATTTTAGAATCCATCTTGCACAAATGCGGACATTGTTCCTCTATGGCTTTCTTCTGAAAGTGAGTGAAATTCCTTTATTTCGGATACAAATATCCATAAAAGTACAACAACAATTAGTTATATGACATTATACAAGAAATCAAACCAAGAAATATGAAAAACATTAAACATCTCATAAAATTCTAAAATAGCCATCATAAAATCAAGATTATCATAATCATAAAGACAACACTCATAAGTACATAAAAACTTTGATGGCCCACAAAAAAGTGTTCATGCTTAGTTAAAAATGAGCACACAATAACTGGGGCCTCTTCGGTTCCTAAACGTATTCCTTTTTCAGGCACTCTCCAAGCTCTCCTAATGTACATAGGGACTGACCAGGCTCCCACTGGTGAATCCGCTTTCAATAAGAACAAGTTACTTATCTTACCTGGTAACGTTCATTCGATGGGATGTTCCTCCAACATATTCCTCATCTTTGACAGTAATTACCACAGCTGTGCTGCTTCGGAAAACTTTTTCGGCATAGGCGTCCTGCGTCGATGACGTCGATACGCAGTCCCTTGATGGCCTCCCTCGATGGTCGACGTCACCGGATGTTATATCTAGGACGCACAAGGCCCCTGGTCTCAGTTGTAGTTCCCCACCCCCCCCCAGATAGTGTAGCACCAATCTCCTGCCAGTATGACTATAGAAAGCCTTGCGGAAATTAAGCTGCAATTGCATAAGAAATTCTGTAGCGGGGCAGGTAGGGAGGGTACGATGTGGAATACGTCGGAGGAACATCCCATCGAAAGAACGTTACCAGGTAAGATAAGTAACTTGTTCTTCGAAGGGATTTTGTCCTCCGACGTATTCCACATCTTTGACAGACTCCCAAAGCAGTACCAACGTATGGAGGTGGCAAAAGAATTTACAATTGAATCAATTTAGCATGCCCAATCAAATTGCAGAATAGAGGACTGCCTTACCAAAGGCCAAATCCTGCCCATGGATAGAGTTGAAGGAATAATGTTTCACAAAAGTATGGACAGATGCCCATGTGGCTGCTTCGCAAATATTGCGAATCGGAACACCCCCCTGTAGGGCAGTGGAGGCAGCCATACCCCTAGTAGAATGAGCCGTAAAGCCTACTAGAGGGTCCTTTCCCGCCAACCGGTAACACTCAGAGATTGTCAAAATGATCCATCTAGATAAGGTCTGCTTGGAAACAGTCTGACCTAAACGCCTTCCAGCATAACCAAAAAAAAGCTGATCATCCACTCTGACCCGGGACATTCGTGAGAGAAAGAAACTCAAAGCTCTCCTAGGATCCAACCTATGGAGCCTCTCCTCTTCCTTACCAGGATGTGGAGGAGGATAGAACGCCGGAAGAATTACCTTCTGTCTCAGATGAAATTCATACACAACCTTCGGAACAAAGGAAGGTTGCACCCCAAGGACAACCCTGCCCTTATGGAACACAGTGAAAGGTGGTTTGGCGGAAAGTGCCTGCAACTCACTCACTCTGCGGCGGAAGTAACCGCAACTAAAAATACAGTTTTAAAGGACAATAGTCGCAACGGACAAGAATGTAAGGGCTCAAACGGAGCTCCCATTAGAAACTTTAAAACCAAATTCAAATCCCATCTCGGCACCTGGAAAGGCGACGGTGGAAACACATTAGTTAGCCCTTTTAGAAACTAAGATATCAAAAGGGATTTTAAAATCAGAACATTCCTCAGACGAGCGCTTAAATATGGACAGCGCAGCCAGGTAACCCTTATTGGTACCCACTTGCAGGCCCTTGTGGGCCAAAGAAAGCAAAAAAGACAAAACCAAAAGGAATGGAACATTAGAAAGGATCCACATTCTGTACTCTGCACTAGTCGCAGAACTTTCTAAAACGGCAACGGTACAGAGTTTTCGTTGCGGGCCTTCTGGCCGAAAGCAACACCTCCATCACGTCCTCGGGGAGGTCCCAATCCTTGTACCTCAACCTTTCAGATACCAAGCGTGAAGGCTGAGGGACTTGAGCTCTGGATGGAGAACCCTAACCCCTCTCCCGTGAGAGCAGATCGTCTCGGTAGGGAAGACGGCGTGGAGGGCAGATGGACATGTCGAGAAGGTCCGGGTACCACGCTCTCCTGTGCTGGAGCAATGAGGATCATCCGGGGTCCGAACCTCCGTAACCTCCACAACACCTGCGGAATGACGGGGACTTGAGGAAACGCGTACAGCAGTGGGAAGGACCACTCCACTTCGAACGCGTCCCCCAAGACTCCTCTTGGAGGAAATTCCTGTGAGCAGAATCTTTCGCACTTCCAGTTGACACTGGTAGCGAAGAGATCCACTTGCGGGGTTCCCCCAAGAGCGAATATCTCCAACAAAACTTCCCGAGGCAACTCCCACTCGTGAGAGACCGTACTCTGCCTGCTCGCAGCATCCGCCGCTGCGTTTTCGTCTCCGGCCAGATGAACTGCTGAGATCAAAATGTCCTGCTGAATGGCCCAGAACCAGAGCTGCATCGCCTCCCTGCACAATGGGAGTGACCCTGCCCCCCACCCCCCTTTTGTTGAGGTAGCGCATGGCCACTGTATGGTCTGTCATAATCAGGACATTCTTACCCCGCACAGACGGCAGAAAAGCCTTCAGGGCTAGCCTGACAGCCCACAGCTCTAACAGATTGATGTGGAGTCTGGACTCTGACTGAGACCAACGGCCGCTGGCCGTCAACTCGTTGGCATGAGCTCCCCAACCCGTGAGGGATGCATCCATCACAATCATTATCTCCGGCCACCGTTTCCAAAATGGAGCACCCTTCATCAGATTGCCTTCGACGGCCCACCACAGAAGATCCTGTGCGACCGAGGGTGGAATCTGAACGGGATCCGACATCCTGCCGGAGAACTGCGACCACTGCATCTTGAGAGCCATTTTCCTATTTTCCTGGTGCCAGAGGCCAGACTGCAGATGAGATATCTGCAGCCTGGCCTCTGGCACCAGGAAAATGCAGGATGCCATGAGGCTGAGCAACCTCAAGAACTCGAACGCCGGGAGACACTGAGCACGTTGAAATGTGTCCACCATCTGCAGAATGTGATGAGCCCTCACCCGGGGAGGCGAACACAACCCCAGGGATGTACTGGAGCCGCTGAGTTGACTTCTTTAAATTGAGGGAGAAGCCCAGCTTATGAAGTGAGTGGCAGGTGACGGACAGATGATCCAGGGTTTGCTCGGGAGAACGCGCCCTGATCAACCAATCGTCCAGGTAGGGGTAGACGTGAATCCCCCTTTTCCTGAGGTGCGCTGCCACCACTACCATGAGCTTGGTGAAGACTCTCGGGGCGGAGGTCATTCAGAACGGCAGGACCCGAAACTGAAAGTGCGAGTCGCCAACCGCGAACCTCAGGTACTTCTTGTGCTTTGGATGTCGGCACATGAAAATAAGCGTCCTTGAGGTCGAGAGACACCAACCAGTCCTGAAGTTGAAGGGCCTGGAGGACTTGAAAGAGAGTAACCATCTTGAATTTGTCCTTCCTGAGGAGTTTGTTCAAACCGCGCAAGTCCATGATGGGTCTCAAACCCCTGTCTTTCTTGGAAATCAAAACATAAGGGGAATACCATCACTTGTTCCTCTCCGCTATTGGTACCAGTTCTATGGCGCCTTTCTCCAGCAGGGATAGGATTTCCTGCGCAAGGAGCGGATCTGGACGCTTGAAAGAGAGCTTCCCCGGTGGATTGTCGGGAGGCCTCTGCCGAAAGGGGAGATAGTAGCCTTGGGTTAGGATCTCCAGAACCCACACATCTGAAGTAATGGCACGCCATTCTCCAAGATGCTACACCAGTCTGCCCCCAACCGGCGAACCATGGAACAAGGCCTCATGACTGAGCGGACGCGGCTGCCCGAGCAGCTTTGGCACCTCGAGTACCTTGCTTTCCCACCTCTGGTACTCCTGCGGTGGCCCCTTTGACTAGCAGCTCCTCTCGATCTACCAAAGGAAGAGTAGTACCGAAAGAAACCTCCCCTCCATTGCTGTCCCCTAGGACGAAAATGCGGAGGTTAACATACTGCAGCGGCCAAAGACTTTGCTGCAGCTTTGGAGGTCTGCAACCTCTCAAGGCTCTCGTCAGCCTTGCTGCCAAAAAGATGCACACCATCAAACGGCATGTTGAGAAGCCGGGATTGCACATCCGGAGCAAACACCGACTTCCGCAACCACGCAAACCTGCGTGTCACGGTGCTTGCAGCCATGGACCGGCTGACACAGTCTGCAATGTCCAGACCCGACTGAACGGATTCACACATGGCTTCCTTGCCGTCTTGCACGAGGGCTAGAAAACAATCCCGTTCCTCCCCTTCGGGAATATGCTCAGCCGCCAACGATTCACAATTCCACAGAGTGTGAGTGAATCTTGCCAGGGCACAAACGGAGTTGGCTGCCTTTAAAGCCATACCCGCAGAAGAAAATACCTTCTTCGCCCAACCATCAAAGCGCTCGTTGTCCCTATCCGGAGGGATAGTAGGGTACGCAGCCTGCTTCGCGGGGCCGTAGCCGCCTGCACCACCAAACTCTCCGGAGTAGGGTGCGTTGACAAGTATCAGGGGTCACCATTGGCTGGGCGGTATTTTTTCAGAAGCGTCTTATTCGCTGCCGGGAGACTCTCCGGAGCAGTCCAAGGTGTCGCCCCCCTTCTTTGCAACGCCATATGAAATGGCAACACCAGGTCAGTGGGTGGACCTTGATCCAAGATGTCTGTCAGATCATCCTGAATAAAATCAGCAGATGGACCAGACCACCCCAAATACTCAGTCACCCTCGACATGAGGCGCCTATACGAGGAGACAGCATGTGTACCAGGCTCAGGCCTGCCAAACAACCTCCAGAGAGGCATCAAGACCGCTGGCATCATGCAAGGATTGACCAAGGTCTTCCAGTTGGCTATGACCAGACAAGTCATCAGCAACCTCAGGAGGCACAACCCCCTCCTCATCAGACCCTTCCTCCACCTCTGAAATATACTCCAAGGGTTGGAACAAATCCACCCTGGGAGGAGGAACAAAGTAGGGCACAAAAACAGGCCTCAAAGACTTGCTGAGAGCCTTTCGCGGAGCTTGCAGAGCCCCCCAGGGCACCTCCGGTAGATTCTCCACAAAAGGCGTCGAGGGCGCCGATGGAATCGGTGTCGACGTCGACCGAGGCGCCGACAACTTCGACAACGGCTTCGAGGCCAGAGCCCAGAGGGTGCCCTTCGACAGCCGTGGCGCCGATGGCATCGACAACTTCTTCGAAGCCGGAGCCTCGAGAGAATCCCTCGACGGACATGGCGCCGACGGCGTCGATGCCTTCTTAGAAGGCCTCACAGGTTCCGACGGTCTCAACGGCGTCGAGGACCTGGACCTGCCACGGCTATGGTGATCACCCTTGTCCGATCGGGACCTCGACTGCACCCGATGTTCGCGCCGAACGCCCGAGCCTGAAGGCGTGCGAGTGGTGGCTCTAGCTCGTTCCTTGCCGACTTCTCTTGAAGGAGCGGATGGAACAGTGCCTTGAGATTCGAAAATCGCCATCATCTGCTGGCGGAAAACATCCCATTCGGCCGGCGACAAGTGTTTCGTGGGACACGTTACTTGCCGTCTGGCGGAGTCCTCCTACGAGGACGGGGAAGGCGACCGGTGATGGCACTTCCGTGAAAGCCGCGAAGAGGCAGAGGAATGGTGGGACCAACTCCAAGAACGATAACCCCTGGACTTACGCCGACGCGGATAGTGTCCCCTCGAATCGTCGGTCGAAAGACCAGTAGATTTGGCCTTACGGGTTTTAGAAACCCTACCTACCGACAAATTCTTCTTCCGCTCCCGCAAGGCCTTTGAAGTTAGTGACTGGCAGTCATCACAATAGCGAGTGGCGTAGCTTTCACCAAGGCACCAGAGGCAGACATCGTGCGGGTCCGTAATGGACAAGGAACAAGTTACTTACCTGTAACTGTTGTTCTTCAGCATGGGTCTGGCATGGATTCATATGCTCATGAATATTCCCCGTCGTCAGGCTGGGAATCCTTGGTAAAGAAAACTCAGTATCAGTTTCGTTTCTGATCTGTCTTTCGTAGTAGTAACCAATCACTGATCTCTGCGTCATACTGACCACAGCCAATGACTGCCCTCTCCCTAAGCCCCGCCTCTGGCAGCCATCTTCAGATTTGGTAGCACGTGAAGTGGCAGTATGACCAAGTGAAGAGCCGCAGAGGGGTAGGCGGGAGGGTTCGCATTTGAATCCATGCTGAAGAACAACAGTTACAGGTAAGTAACTTGTTCCTTCTCCAGCATGGGGTCTGGCATGGATTCACATGCTCATGAATAAAAGAATACATAGCAGTACACACATGCACAACCACGGGAGGTGGCAAAGGCTCAACATTAAGCATTATATCCAAAACTCAACATTAAGCAATTCTTACCTCCTCACCAGGCTCACCTTAGGCAAATAGGTTGCGCAGCACTGCTTGGCCGACCCTGGACTCCTCCTTGGAATCCCGATCGACGCAGTAGAATTTCGTGTGCGTCGACCTCCACGTAGCAGCCCTGCAGATGTCCAGCAAGGGCACACCAGATAGGAACGCCGTGGTAGCTGCGATCGCTCTGGTGGAATGGGCTCTCGGACAGCCAGGCAACGGTCGGTTTGCCAACCGATGACAGTACATGATACAGCCGGAGAGCCATCTGGAAATGGAGGCCCTCGATAGAGCCTTCCCCTGATTGACCGGTCCAAAGTTCACAAAAAGTTGTGACGTCTTCCGAAAACACTTTGTGCAGTCCACGTAGAACTTCAGCGCTCTAGCCACATCCAGCGAGTGCAAAGTCCTTTCAGCCGGAGACGAAGGCGACGGGAATAAAACAGGCAACACCAAGGGTTCGTTGAGGTGGAAGTCCGACGGCACCTTGGGCATGAAGGAGGGGTGCGTCCTGAGCACTACCCTCGTGTCGTGAAAAGTCAAGTACAGGGGCTTGCAGGAAAGGGCCTGGATCTCTCCCACCGTCGTTCGGAGGTGATGGCCACAAGAAACGCTGTTTTCCACGACAAGAACTTCAACGGAGCCGAGTGCAGAGGCTCGAACAGAGGTCCCATGAGCTTGGTCAGCACCACGTTGAGCTCCCATGCCGGGGCCGGAGCCTTCACCGGCGGGAACGATCTGAACAGTCCCTTCATGCATTATTTCACCAGACGATGAGACCACAAAGACGTCCGCCCCGTGGTTCTGGTGCATCGGGAGATCGCAGCAAGATGAATCTTGATGGACGCGTGGCCAGTCCAGCCTTGGCCAGCCTCAGTAGGTACGGCAGTACCTGGGGAGCCGTAATCCGTAGAGGGTTAATCTTCTGTGCGTGGCACCAGACAGAGAACCTCTTCCATTTGTGTCCATAGCATTTAAGAGTTGAGGACGCCCTGGCCTTTGCAAGAACCTCTCTGCAGTCGGCCGGTATGTCGTAACCTCCAAATTCTAACGCTGCAGGAGCCAGGCCTGCAAGTTCAGCGACTTCGGGTCGTGATGGAGGATGGCGCCTCCTTCCCTGGAGAGAAGATCTGCGTCCACTGGCAGCTTGATTGACGGGGACAAGTCCAGAAGGTCCGGGAACCATATCTGCCTCGGCCACGCAGGTGCGACGAGGATCATCCTGCACTGTGACCTCTTGAGCTGGATCAGCAACGGCAATGGAGGGAACGCGTATAGAAACAGGCCCTCGCAGGGGAACGAGAAAGCATCGCCCATGCTCCTCGGCTGGGGAAACCTGCTGGCGAACCTCCGGCACTTGGAGTTCGTCGCCGTCGCTAACAGATCGATCTGGGGTGTGCCCCACCGTCGGAAGAGGCGGTCCACTAGATCCTGTCGTAGTTCCCACTCGTGGCACGAGCGCAGCCCTCTGCTGAGCGAGTCGGCGATGGTGTTTTTTATTCCTGCCAGATGAAACGGCACCAGAAATATCCCTTGGGCGATGGCCCAATGCCACAGATCCTGCGTCTCCCTGGACAGGGCTGGAGATCTGGTACCACCCTGCTTCCTGATGTAGAACATGGTGGTGGTGTTGTCGGTGAAGATCCTCACCACCTTGCCCTTGAGGGACGGAAGGAAGGACCTGAGGGCCCAAAACACTGCACAGAGCTCCAGGACATTGATATGGAGGGACTTCTCCGTCGGAAGCCAAAGGCCTCTCGCGTGCAGATTTTCGGTGCGCGCTCCCCACCCTTCCAGGGAGGCATCCGTGGTCACTGTCTCCTGGTGGCCGGGGGTCTGGAAGTCCATGCCCGCCGTCAGATGCGCGCGGTGCCCCACCACCGGATCGCTCGTCAGAAACTCTCGTCGAGTGTGATCCTCTCCTCGAAGCTGCCCGTCTGGATCCAGCGCGCGTCCAGGAACTCCTGCAATGGGCGCATCCGGAGCCTGCACAGGCGGATGAGATAAATGCAAGAAGACATCATTCCGAGGAGGGACTTGATGGACCTCACCCTGGCCGCGTCCGCAACCAGCATCCGCTGCACCTTGCCCTAGATGGCCGTCGTCCTTTCCTCCGACGGAGAGGCCAGAAGCAACACTGTGTCGAGCTTCGCTCCCAGAAACAGTGCGTCTTGCGCGGGCACCAGGTGGGACTTGGCGTAGTTTATGGAGAATCCCAGGTCCGTGAGTAGTTGGATGATCCTTTCCGTGTGCTCCACGGCGAGCTCCTTCGTCTTTGCTCGGAAGAGCCAGTCGTCCAGGTAGGGGTAGACGCGGATCCCCTCTAGGCGCAGCCGCGCCGCCACCGGTGCGAGGCACTTGGTGAATACCCTGGGTGCTGACCTCAATCCAAAGGGAAGGGCTCTGAACTGGTAGTGACGCCCTTGGACCACGAACCTGAGAAACTTTCGGTGTCCCTTTAGGATGGGGATATGGAAGTAGGCATCCTCCAAATCCAACGACGACAGGAAATCGCCCTCCTCCAGTTGATCCAGGACGTGTTGGAGGGTGACCACCCGGAACTTCTGTGCCTTGATGAATTTGTTCAGTCGTCATAGGTCCAGGATGGGACGCCATCCTCCCGTCTTCTTCTTCACGAGGAAGTATCTTGAGTAAACTCTGGAGCCCCGAAGCCTCTTTGGGACGAGCTCGATGGCGCCCTTCCTGAGCATCGACCTTACCTCCAATAGAAGTTGAGGGACGTGATGTTCCTTCCTGGCCACAGGGGGGATGCGCAGGCACCTCTTTAGAAACTCGAGCGCGTGACCCTGAGCCAGGGCGTCCAGCACCCAACGGTTGGTGGAGATGGACTCCCACACGCTGATGAAGCTCGCCAGCCGGCCTCCCACCGGGGTGCTTCGGTGGGGGCCCGACCCCACGGCCGGTTCAGTCCGGCTTCGACGAGGCTTTGCCGCCTTGTCCTCCTTGGCGATGACGGCGGGGTCTGCCCGACTTGCCTCGTCCCCTGTAGGCTTCCTGTGACGATGAACGGGCCGCTTGACGATAGGTGGAAAATCCGCCGCTGGAACCTTTGGAGGCACCCTGTTTGCCTCCGCCACTCCAAAAGGGCGGCCGTCGTTGCTGAAGAACACCAAGAGCCCGGGCCGTCTCCGCGTCTGCCTTGATGGCTTGTAGGGAATCGTCCACTGTTTTCCCCAAACAGGTTGCTCCCGTCGAACGGCATGTCCAAGACTCTGGTCTGCACGTCCTGACGGAAGTTAGTAGCCTTGAGCCGCACACTCCGTTGCCCAACTGGCGAAATCCAGTGTCAGCGATGTCAGTCGCTATAGTAATGGCGTGGTCCGACGCCACTTCTCCTTCCTGCAAGATCTCTAGGGCCTCTGCCCTCTTGTCGTCTGGTAGGAAGTCCAGAAGGGGGGGCGAGTTTGTACCACAACTCCCTGTCGTAGCGGGCTACGATAGCCAATGCGTTGGCAGCCTTAATCGTTGTCGCTGCCGATGAGATGACTGCGTCCCATAGTGTCCAATTGCTTTCCCTCGCCATCCGTCGGGGAGGTTGACGTAGAGGCCGCGCCCCCCCCGCTTTCTTCATGGCCGCCGCGGAGACGACCGAGTCCGGGGTCGGCTGTGCCCGATGGCACAAGGGGGCCGCGTCCGGGACCCGGTACTTCTTCTCGTACCGATCCCTTCTAGCCGGCGTTGTGGATGGGTTCTTGAGGAGGGAGAGACCCTCATCCCAGATATCGTCCAGTAGAGGTACAGCGAGGACCGTCTTCCTCTTGGTCTCGCGCCGTTGATAAAGGAAACCTTCCTTCTTCTCTTCCGGGCAGAGCTGGAAAAGCTCGGATGCCCTGGCGATCATGGCGTGAAACGATCCAATCTCGTCGGGCGGGGAAGCCCGGATGGGAGGTGACGACGGGAGATCCTCGTAAACCTCGTCGTCTGTACCCGTCGCGGCCGTGTCAGTCCCCGTATCATCCCCACGTGTCGTGGACGGGGAGGAGGGCTGAACAGGGCGCGATGGTTGAAAAGGAAGTGGAGGATGAATCCTTCTTCTCTTAAGAGGAGGGCTCTCAGAAGGGCCTGGCTCCGGGTCCCCCGTCGGGAGCGGTTCCTCCGTTGGTGGTAACGGCAGTCTCGTCCTTATCTCCAAGCATAAGGACTGTATAGCCAACAAAATGGCCGCCGAGTTGTCTTGCAGCACTGGTTGAGGGGGTTCCGACGGACGATCAGGAGCCCCATCGGGGTCCCTCCCGACAGGATGGTCTTCTTCCACGCCAGCGCCGTGGCCTAAGACTTCGATCAGCTCCTCCTCAGAGGTTGAGGCCGAATCCACGATGACCTCCTGCCCCCCTTTTTCTTCTCCGTCTGAGGTTTCACGAGGGTCCTGTCGATGGGCATGAAAGAGGACTCCCTCCGCGGTGGCAGGGAGATTCTGGGCCCCGAGGTCGCCACCACTGGTGTAGCCTCCACAGGCTGAGCCAGGGCCGCCGCGACTGTCTCGATAGAGGCCTTGGCCGGATGGATCAAGGCTTTCGCCACCTTAGGTGCGCTCACCGCCTTCTCCTTGGGGGGAGGGTCACCACCTCGCTCCCCCTCCGATGGGGCCTTCGAGCACGACCGGGGTCTCTCCAGGAGCTTCGCCGGGTGCTCGGCCTTCCTCTTACCCGAGCCAGAGCGTTGGCTCGTGGTTGATGGCGCCGGGGAGGAAGCGCCCTGCTTGGCGCCCGTAGAGCGACCGGTCGGCGCTCCCGGTGCCAGCGGACTCGCGGTGCTTGGCCTTCTGTTGGACCCCCGTCGCTGGGGCGCCCTCAAAGGTCTTAGAAGACCGCTCGGACTACTACTTCTTCTCGCCTGACGGGCTCTTTCCTTCCAGCCAGTTGGCGAGACGCTGATGGCGGTCCTTCATGGTCCGCTCCGACATATTGCCGCAAAACGCACAGTCCTTCTCCACGTGCGTCTTGTCTTCATGCAGGCAGCAAAGGCAAAGGGAGTGTTCGTCCTCCTTAAAGACATTCTGAAGCTGGCATCCAGGGCAGACTCTGAACAGCTTTCCGGGCGTCGAGCTTCCCTTCTCCTGGGCCATGCTCGAGAAGGGGCTGAGAAACTTCTGGAGTCCTCCAAAAGCGTGGCTCGATGAAATCTTCACCCTTGAGGGGCGTAGAAGAATCCGACACGGGTCCCCATTGATCGGATAAAGAAACGGTGGAGCTTGAGGCTCTTTTGACCGAAAAAGAGAACATTTTCCTAAGAAAAGGCGCGAAAAAAAGCACCAACGCTCGAGAGCAATAGCACGAGGATCCCAACACTTGAACGTGCGGTAAAAATCTGAAGATGGCTGCCAGAGGCGGGACTTAGAGAGAGGGCAGTCATTGGCTGTGGTCAGTATGACGCAGAGATCAGTGATTGGTTACTACTACGAAAGACAGATCAGAAACGAAACTGATACTGATTTTTCTTTACCGAGGATTCTCAGCCTGACGACGGGGAATATTCACGAGCATGTGAATCCATGCCAGACCCCATGCTGGAGAACAAAGACATCATGAATCCAAGTTAGAAGAACAGAGGCGCGCCGAGATTCCAAAGCGAAGACGTTTGTGGAAAAAAACTGAAGCTACATGCGTCATGCGTCCTAGATATAATCCAGTGACGTCGACCATCGACGGAGGCCCTCGAGGGGCAGCGTATCAACGTCATCGACGCAGGACGCCTACACCGAAAAAGTTTTCCGAAGCAGCACAGCTGTGGTAATTACTGTCAAAGATGTGGAATACGTCGGAGGAGACAATCCCTTCAAAATATAGAACTGGGCGATATTGCACAACGCTACCACCTTTTAAAAAGGGGACCAACAGTCTTTCCCTCAGTGTGGAGTAACCAGGGAAAAAGAACAGGAAGTGCGCCAGGTCTTCAGGATCTACTTAAAATAATGGGCAGTTTGCCTCAAAGTTCCTTCCTGATCTTTTGCTTAGGATCCCACCCAACAAAAGGCATTCACTTAACATTCTTGTAAACAGTGCCCGTTGATGTTTATTGGTAGTCATGGTCAAATAATATTGTATACCATCACTGGCCAGGATCATAAACCACCTGTTGGCAGGTTTAGATATCTGCAAAGAGTCTCTTGCCTCTATTACCCACACCGTAATCAAGTTCTTGAGTCCACTGGTCACTCTCACATTCACCTGAGCTGGTTCCTTAAAGTAAACACTTGCATTCATATTCTCCAGCATCTTCTAAACATTAGAAAATCATTCACTATTTTCCACCCCTCTCTTACTCAGAAAGTATGACACTAAATGCTTAGTAGTGTGACATTTGGATTGGTCCAGTTCCTAAGCCACAGGAAGCTGAGTTCCATCACCAGCTCATCCTTAATGAATTGAACACCTATTTCATTATGAACGGCAAAGTTTGGTGCAGAGCTTGGAAGAGCCAGAAGGTTCTTCAAAGGTGCATTTTCTTCTGTCTGAGCACCCTCTTGATCGGCAAAACCTCAAAATTGCTGCCCGATATCGAACAGCCCCCACAGTTCGAGCTCTATAAATGGTTTTGATAATGTCCAGTGATTGCTGTTTGTGCTGCCTAATGAAGGGAAAAATACCCTGACTATTTGTCTCAAGAGCGAAAGTCGTTTAGTTTTATGGGCCTTGGCGAAAAAACCTCTGCCAAACTGATCCCGAGGTAGTCAAAAAATGTGACCCTCAGATTCACATTTCCCTCACACCACATGGTGGGAAAGCTCATCTTCCCTCTAGTTTGAAAACAGGCCATGACAGTCGATTTTGTTGAATTCACTTTCGAATCCAGTTCACCCATATAACTAGTGCATTTATCAATTAGGGACTGTAAAGCTCTTGGGGTACGAGGGATCAAGACCGTGTCATTGGCGTAAACCAAATCCTGCATCGCCATCCGCCCAATCTGGGTACATCTTTATTACAACTAACCAATTCTTTATAAAGACTGTTGATATATAAAGAAAACAAAGGAGCTACAACGTAACCCTGTCTAACACCTGATTGGACAGGGAACAACAGCATACAGTGTCAATGATCACCTGAATGGATAAAGGCCTTGATATCATTGTGTATGGCCATCAATATATCAGTAATCTCGGCTGGGCAATCAAAGGACCTAAGCACTAGCCAAAGCATCTCCCAATTAACTTTGTCAAAGGTGGTGCTTAGGTCCATGAAAGCCGGATAGACTCTTGTTTAATACATGAGTGGGAATTTACTAGATACAGGTTCCGTCCTTGATCCATGGTTACCAGAAGAGGTCTGAACCGAAGTTGAATCGGGGAGAAAAAAATATTCCTCTATTTTTTCATAACGCACCTCCCAAACAGTTTAAAACTTGTACATAAAAGTGATATCGACCGATAAGCTTGGAGACCTTTCCTACATCCTTTTTTTAAAAATAGGCCCACTAACTGCCCTTTCCCAATCAGTAGGGTTTGTATTTATGTCCACTACGTCATTAAAAGGTTTGGTCAGGATTGAGCCACACATCAATAGAATCTAGGTAATAATCCCCTGGAATTGCATCCACTGCAAGGACTCTATTGCGCTCGACAGTCACGATAGCCCTAATTACCTCAATGTATTTGAAGCACAGTATACACTTCAGCTGGGGCCTCCAGACTCATCAGTATCAGCAATGAAATGATCCTGAGTGGGAAAGCTCGGCCCCTCTACTCCAGGCCTGTGCTTTTATAAACAGCGGTAACATGTTCTACCCAGCGGTTATCAAGGATGGTAAAAGTACAAACAGGGCCATGATTCAATTTCCTCTTCACTTTCTTACCTAGGCTGGCTTCCCTTTCATTCTCAACTTAAATTCAACTTCCTCTGTCTTGTCTTTAAATCTCTTCATGATCTTGCCCGCCCACTTCTCCTCTCGTTCTACGCTCCCTCTCGACCCCTCAGATCTGCAGATCTCTTCCTACTCACTGTTCCTCCATCCCCATGTGCCCGCGCTCATTTCCGTTCCTGTCAGCTCCTTGTCCCTCTACACTGGAACACTTTACCTCTCTCTATCTGCTCAATCTCCTCTTACTCCCTACACCCCTCCATCACTATCTGAAATGTCGTCAGGCCTAGTTTGATAGTTGCTTGTTTTGTTCCTCCCCTACCTTTTCTGCACCCCTCTCCCTCACCTTTTGTTTTTCTCCGGCTCTACCAGAAATGTTGTCAGCCCTAGTACGGTAGTCGCCTGTCTGATTCCATTTACTTCCCACTCTCCCCCTCCCTTCCTTATCTATGTCTTAGCTCTTGCACTATCTGAAATGTCGTCAGTCCGAGTACGATCGTTAATTTCACATCCTTACTGTTCATGGCCTGTAAGAATGTCATTGTATTTTCCCTTGTTCCCTCCCTTGCCTTGAAGCGCTTTGAAACACATTGTGTATAGGCGCTATATAAATAAACTATCATATCAATAGAGTGATTACAGTATTATAATTATATTGAATCTTCTACTTATAACATGCATGGTTAATACGCGAATTTTCCTATAGTGTTTATCTTTCTCAATTCAGTTCTGTTGAGCCATTGTTCTGGGCAGGGTTATTCAAATTATGTATGCCACATGTGGTTTTAGTGCCGTTTATTCTAATGTTAGCTTGGAAGATCGGTCTGTCTCAGTTGCTTGTCCAGGTTTCTATGGCAAAAGAAATACATTGGCGTGATGTGCCCTTGGAGCCTTTCACAGTTTCAAAACATTGCTATTCAAATTGCATCGAACTGCTAGTGGCTTAAATGAAATACTATAGGCATTAGATGCTTATAGTATCTGTGTGATGTTAACAAATATGTCAATTCTTATCAGGCCCTACCTACTTCATGTGTTTATGCCAGACTAAAGGTTTCATTACTAGTTTCACGGTACGGGAAAAATGCTGATATAATTGCCAGTTATTCCGGCACCGCGATTGTTTGTACCAGGAAAACACGAGATCACAAGTTTTCCGATGGCAGCCACGGATCTACCTCCAGGCCCAGCCTGGCGGTAAATCAGGTTCCCACTGGAAAATAAGTACTGCAATTACCGGCCTGGTATTACCAGGGCTGGTAATTGCGGAAATCCCCTTCATGGAGTCCTATCGGACTCCATGGAATGGGGATTTACTGACGTTTCCACAACTTGGAATATCCCCGTAATTCCAGGATATCAGGCGGCGGAAACAGTAAGGGCAGTTTGTCGGTATCCCATCGAAATTATAGGCGGGATACTGGCAAGCCTCTAATGAGCCCCTATGGTACCAAATCTTATCAGCTACAAACCGCTTTCAGCATACAATTCAAGCCCATCACAATGCAGCACGTTATGACCAGCAGGGTAGGCAATGAGGAATCTGTGGGCGGAAGGACTAATCCATCTGAAAGAACAATGCATACATTTTTTTCCTTATAATGGATTCCTTCTTCCCACAGATTCCTTTTACATCGACTCCAAAAGCATTACAGGAGGAGAGATGTTAAGTATTATTTTTACTGTCCTAAAATACCACATATATACAGGTCTACTCCCTAAAAAATTATTTTACATTCAACTTCAAACATTTTGAGTAAAATACTGTTAGTTCAAAATTGTACATGGAGCCATGCAAGCACTACTCTGTTTCACTAGATAAAGCATTTGCTACAATAGGAATAGGACAACTGCTCTACGTCAAGCCCTTTATCCGCAGAAATAAAATATGAAATATCTGATCTGTTTTAGTCTTTAAGCATTGCATCACTCAGTTATCTAGAAATGAGTGCTCTGTGTATGTGGAGAACTGATGAGGTGAGTGACTTTCTTCCTGGCTTATAGCTTGCAAACTTGAAATGTTTAACTCTGAATCTGATTCACTATGCAAAACTGGCTGTAAGATTTGACAAACAGGACACTCAACCAGATTGAAACGCTGCAAAAAGAAGCATACAACCCACCTGGCTAAGATCTTCTAGGTAATGGTCCTGCAAGCACATGCCCCAGCCTAATCAACAAAGAGCAGGTCATCTTTCTTGATATCACTCACCTAAGAGATATCGTACCTGATAGACCACCTATGGTCCAGATGGTGAAACCTCTACTCTACCCAAGAATTTGGTGCCAGAACAAAAACTAGACTATGAATCTCTGCAGATAGTAATCATACATGACATTGGGAAGGAAGGAAGGAAGGAAGGAAGGAAGGAAGGAAGGAAGGAAGGAAGGAAGGAAGGAAGGAAGGAAGGAAGGAAGGAAGGAAGGAAGGAAGGAAGGAAGGAAGGAAGGAAGGAAGGAAGGAAGGAAGGAAGGAAGGAAGGAAGGAAGGAAGGAAGGAAGGAAGGAAGGAAGGAAGGAAGGAAGGAAGGAAGGAAGGAAGGAAGGAAGGAAGGAAGGAAGGAAGGAAGGAAGGGAGGAAGGGAGGAAGGAAGGAAGGAAGGAAGGAAGGAAGGAAGGTCAGCCTTATCCACTGATTCACTTTCTCCTTAGACAAGGGCAAGTACAGAGGCTTGGCTGACAGAGCGAGGAGCTCTCTCACCTGCCTAGCAGAAGAAATGGTGCCTAGGAAATTAAAGGTGGGTAAACAAAGAATGCAACTGCAGAACAACCATGAAGCTCAGCACCTGACAACCATACACACAAAGCAAAATAGGGAGAGACATAAAGGAAATGACCATCCTGGACAATAGTATTTTTCCTCACTTTCAATCTGGTTTTCGTGTATTTCATTCTACTGAAACTGTTCTTCTTTCTGTCTGTGACTCGCTACTTTAATCTCGGTATTAGAAACATTAATCTCTCAATTCTAATTGATTTATCTGCTGCTTTCGATACTGTCGACCATGCACTCTTTATGTCATCTCTGTTTCTTCCTGGTTTTGTTCATATTTATCTAATCGCACCTACTCAGTGTCTTGGGCCGTTAAGTCTTCTGCATCTGTCTCTCTTCTACACGGGGTTCCCTAGGGCTCGGTCCTGGGGAAAAGAAAGATGAACCTGACAATGAATCAAACCTACAGTATCTGCAGGCTGCAGCAGTGCCAGTGATAAGCAAATGCAATATCCCCCTTCACCTGTGACCTGACCTCCCCGCCAGCCCCTGTCCCTTCTCTTCCATCCTATTCCTTCTGCTGCCAGCAGCCGGCCGGCGCCCGACTGGCTGATGATCCGTCCGTTTACAGGTGTCATCATTATCATGCAGGACAGAGAAAGAGAAAAAGAGAGAGACACAGAGAAAGAGACAGAAAGAGAGAGAGAGAAAAAGAGAACGAGAAAGAAAAAGAATGAGAAAGAGAAAAAGAAAAAGAGAACGAGAAAGAAAATGAGAGAAAGAAAGAGAAAAAGAAAAAGAGAAGAAAAAGAGAACGAGAAAGAAAAAGAAAGAAAAAGAAAATAGAGAAAGATAGAGAGAGAGAGAGAGAGAGAGAGAGAGAGAGAGAGAGAAAGAAAGAAAGAAAAAGAAAGAGAAAGAGAATAAGAACGAGAAAGAGAGAAAGAGGCCCGGTAGCCTGAGGCTTGGTTCTAGTTAGGATGCAGGCCCCAGGAGGACGGAGAGGTGCTGATGCATTGAGGCTGCTGGCTGCAGCTAGTGCAATGAATGAAAATCGCACTGTTGCGCAGGCCCGTTTCTTGGCCCGGGCAAGGCGGGCAGCTGCCCGGGTTGCAATAGCCCTGGGGGGTGCAATTCTCCCGGTCCCTTGAGGGGATTAAATTCCCCAGTTTGTGGGGCAGCGCATTTTCGTGGGAAAAGTTCTGCGCGTCAGGTGCTGGCGCTGCCCTGACATTACATGAGTCAGAGGCTCAATCTGACCACTTTCGCGCGGGGGTGGGGGGGGTGGCGGTATATGCACAACAATGAAACAC
Source organism: Ambystoma mexicanum (assembly GCF_040938575.1). Taxonomy (NCBI): domain Eukaryota; kingdom Metazoa; phylum Chordata; class Amphibia; order Caudata; family Ambystomatidae; genus Ambystoma; species Ambystoma mexicanum. Next base: position 162,626,859 of record NC_090935.1, on the reverse strand, counting down.
TTCAGGTCCCCCTCCAGCTAAGAGCAGCCCCTCCCATCACAATGCCGGCAGGAAACTGCTAATAGAGGGTCATTTTTCACTGAATGGTTTCTTGCTGGCATCGTGATGGGAGCGGAGGTGCAGTGGGCTGTGGGGAGTTGGCGTACCTTGCAGGGACATACCGTGGGCCCCGACACGGTACAAGGAACAAGTTACTTACCTGTAACTGTTGTTCTCCAGCATGGGTCTGGCATGGATTCACATGCTCATGAATATTCCCCATCGTCAGGCTGGGAATCCTCGGTAAAGAAAAAACCAGTATCAGTTTCGTTTCTGATCTGTCTTTCGTAGTAATAACCAATCACTGGTCTCTGCGTCATACTGACCACAGCCAATGACTGCCCTCTACCTAAGCACCGCCTCTGGCAGCCATCTTCAGATTTGGAAGCACGTGAAGTGGCAGTATGACCAAGTGAAGAGCCGCAGAGGGGTAGGCGGGAGGGTTCGCATGTGAATCCATGCCAGACCCATGCTGGAGAACAACAGTTACAGGTAAGTAACTTGTTCCTTCTCCAGCATGGGGTCTGGTATGGATTCACATGCTCATGAATGAAGAATACATAGCAGTACACACATGCACAACCACGGGAGGTGGCAAGGCTCAACATTAAGCATCACATCAACTCAACATTAAGCATCTTACCTCCTCACCAGGCTCACCTCAGGCGAACAGGTTGCGCAGCACTGCTTGGCCGACCCTGGACTCCTCCCTGGAATCCCGGTCGACGCAGTAGAATTTCGTGAAGGTGTGCGTCGACCTCCACGTAGCAGCCCTGCATATGTCCAGCAGGGGCACACCAGAAAGGAACGCCGTGGTAGCTGCGATCGCTCTGGTGGAATGGGCTCTCGGACGGCCAGGCAGCGGTCGGTTTGCCAACCGTTGACAGTACATGATACAGCCGGAGAGCCATCTGGAGATGGAAGCCTTCGAGAGAGCCTTCCCCTGATTGACAGGTCCAAAGTTCACAAAGAGTTGTGACGTCTTCCGAAAACCCTTCGTGCGGTCCACGTAGAACTTCAGCGCTCTAGCTACATCCAGCGAGTGCAAAGTCCTCTCAGCCGGCGACGGGAAGAACACAGGTAACACCAAGGGTTCGTTGAGATGGAAGTCCGACGGTACCTTGGGCATAAAGGAGGGGTGCGTCCTGAGCCGTGGAAAGTCAAGTACGGGGCCTTGCAGGAAAGGGCCTGGATCTCTCCCACTCGTCGTGCGGAGGTGATGGCCACAAGAAAAGCTGTTTTCCACGATAGAAACTTCAACGGGGCCGAGTGCAGAGGCTCGAACGGAGGTCCCATGAGCTTGGTCAGCACCACGTTGAGCTCCCACGCCGGGGCCGGAGCCTTCACCGGCGGGAACGATCTGAACAGTCCCTTCATGAACTCTTTCACCAGACGATGAGACCACAAGGACGTCCGCCCCGTGGTTCTGGTGTATCGGGAGATCGCAGCAAGATGAATCTTGATGGACGCGTGTGCCAGACCAGCCTTGGCCAGCGTCAGCAGGTACGGCAGTACCTGGGGAGCCGTAATCCGTAGAGGGTTAATCTTCCGTGCGTGGCACCAGACAGAAAACCTCTTCCATTTGTGTCCGTAGCATTTAAGAGTCGAGGACGCCCTGGCCTTTGCAAGAACCTCTCTGCAATCGGCCGGTATGTCGTATCCTCCAAACTCTAGCGCTGCAGGAGCCAGGCCTGCAAGGTCAGCGACTTCGGGTCGTGGTGGAGGATGGCGCCTCCTACCCTGGAGAGTAGATCCGCGTCCGCCGGCAGCTTGATCGGCGGGGACGCTGACAAGTCCAGAAGGTCCGGGAACCATATCTGCCTCGGCCACGCAGGTGCGACGAGGATCATCCTGCACCGTGACCTCTTGAGCTGGTTGACTAGCCGGATTAGCAGAGGCAATGGAGGGAACGCGTAGAGGAACAGGCCCTCCCAGGGGAACGAGAAAGCATCGCCCATGCTCCTCGTCTGGGGAAACCTGCTGGCGAACCTCCGGCACTTGGTGTTCGTCGCCGCCGCGAACAGGTCGATCTGGGGTGTGCCCCACCGTCGGAAGAGGCGATCCACCAGATCCTGCCGTAGTTCCCACTCGTGGCACGAGCGCAGCTCCCTGCTGAGTGAGTCGGCGATGGTGTTTTTTATCCCTGCCAGATGAAACGGCACCAGAAAAATCCCTTGGGCGACGGCCCAATGCCACAGGTCCTGCGCCTCCTTGGACAGCGCTGGGGACCTGGTTCCGCCCTGTTTCCTGATGTAAAACATGGTGGTGGTGTTGTCGGTGAAGATCCTCACCACCTTGCCCTTGAGGGACGGAAGGAAGGACCTGAGGGCCCAAAACACTGCACGGAGCTCCAGGACGTTGATATGCAGGGACTTCTCCGTCGGGAGCCAGAGTCCCCTTGCGTGCAGATTTTCGGTGTGCGCTCCCCACCCTTCCAGGGAGGCATCCGTGGTCACAGTCTCCTGGTGGTCTGGGGTCTGGAAGTCCATGCCCGCCGTCAGATGCGCGCGGGTGCCCCACCACCGTATCGCTCGTCGGAAACTCTCGTCGAGCTTGATCCTTTCCTCGAAGCTGCCCGTCGTCTGGATCCAGCGCGCATCCAGGAATTCCTGCAACGGGCGCATCCGGAGCCTGCACATGGGAATGAGGTAGATGCAGGAAGACATCATCCCGAGGAGGGACTTGATGGACCTCACTTTGGCCGCGTCGGCCACCAACATCCGTTGCACCTTGCCCAAGATGGTCCTGGTCCTCTCCTCCGACGGGGAGGCCAGAAGAGACACTGTGTCGAGCCTCGCTCCTAGAAACAGTGCGACTTGCGCGGGCACCAGGTGGGATTTGGCGTAGTTCACGGAGAATCCCAGGTCCGTGAGGAGTTGGACGGTCCTTGCCGTGTGGACCACGGCGAGCTCCCTCGTCTTGGCGCGGATGAGCCAGTCGTCCAGGTAGGGGTAGACGTGAATCCCCTCGCGGCGCAGCTGTGCCGCCACCGGTGCGAGGCACTTGGTGAATACCCTGGGTGCCGACCGTAGTCCGAAGGGAAGGGCTTTGAACTGGTAATGACGCCCTTGGACCACGAATCTGAGGAATTTTCGGTGCCCCTTTAGGATGGGAATGTGGAAGTAGGCATCCTCCAAATCCAACGACGATAGGAAGTCTCCTTCCTCCAGCTGACCCAGGACGTGCTGGAGGGTGACCATCCGGAACTTCTGCGCCTTGATGAACTTGTTCAGACGACGCAGGTCTAGAATGGGGCGCCATCCTCCCATCTTCTTCTTCACAAGGAAGTATCTCGAGTAGACTCCGGAGCCCCGAAGCCTCTTTGGGACGAGTTCGATGGCGCCCTTTCTGAGCATCGCCTTTACCTCCAGGAGAAGTTGAGGGACGTGAAGTTCTTTCCTGGCCACGGGGGGGACACGCGGGCACCTTCTTAGAAACTCGAGCGCGTGGCCCCGGGCCAGGGCGTCCAGCACCCAACGGTCGGTGGAGATGGACTCCCACACGCTGACGAAGCCCGCCAGCCGGCCTCCCACCGGGGTGCTTCGGTGGGGGCCCGACCCCACGGCCGGTTCAATCCTGCTTGGATGCGGCCTTGCCGCCTTGACCTCCTTGGCGACGACGGCGGGGTCCGCTAGACTTGCCTCGTCCTCTGTAGGCCTCTTGCGACGACGAGCGGGCCGCTTGACGGTAGGAAGTGAAACCGCCGCCGGAACCTTTGGAGGCGCCCTTGCCTCCGCCGCTCCGAAAGGGCGTCCGTCGTTGCTGCAGGACTCCAAGGGCCCGGGCCGTCTCAGTATCCGCCTTGATGGCCTGAAGGGAATCGTCCACTGTCTTGCCAAACAGGTTGTTCCCGTCGAAGGGCATGTCCAGGACTCTGGTCTGGACGTCCTGCCGGAAGTCCGTAGCTTTGAGCCATCCACGACGTCGAAGGCAAACGCCGTTGCCCAGCTGGCGGAACCCAGTGTCGGCGATGTCCGTCGCCACGGTGATGGCGTGGTCCGAGGCCACCTCACCTTCCTGCAGGATCTCCAGGGCCTCCGCCCTCTTGTCGTCCGGCAGAAAATCCAGCAGGGGAGCTATCTTGTACCAGAGCTCCCTGTCGTAGCGGGCCACGATAGCCAAGGCGTTGGCCGCTTTAATCGTCGTCGCTGCCGACGAGATGACTCTACGTCCCATAGCATCCAATTTCTTTCCCTCGCCGTCCGGCGGGGAAGTCGATGTGGAGGCCGCACCCCCCCCCCGCTTTCTTCCTGGCTGCCGCGGAGACGACGGAGTCAGGGGTAGGCTGCGCCCGGAGGCATAGGGGGGCCGTGTCCGGGACCCGGTACTTCTTCTCGTACCGGTCTCTTCTAGCTGGCGTCGTGGAAGGGTTCTTGAGGAGGGAAAGGCCCTCATCCCAAATGTCGTCCAACAGAGGCACTGCGAGGACCGTCTTCCTCTTGGCCTCGCGCCGCTGATAAAGGAAGCCTTCCTTTTTCTTCTCCTCAGGGCAGAGTTGGAAAAGCTCGGAAGCCCTGGAGATCATGGAGTGGAAAGATCCGATCTCGTCGGGCGGAGAAGCCCTGGTGGGAGGCGACGACAGAATATCCTCGTCGTATGCCTCGTCGTCCGTACCCGTCGCTGCCGTGTCAGTCCCCGTATCATCCCCTCGGGTGGACGGGGAGGAGGGCTGGACGGGGCGCGACGGTTGAAAAGGAGGTGGTGGATGGATCCTTCTTTTCTTGGTAGGGGGAACACCAGAAGGTCCCGGTTCTGGATCCCCCGACGGGAGAGGTTCCTCCGTCGGTAACGGTAGCCCCGTCCTTATCTCGGAGCATAAGGACTGTATGGCCAACAAAATGGCCGCCGAGTTGTCTTGCGGCGCTGGCAGAGGGGAATCCGACGGGCGAGCAGGGGCCCCGTCGGTATCCTCGACGATGTCGTCGTCACCTGCGTCGGGGTCCATTCCGACGGGCTGGCCTTGTTCCACGCCTAGGCCGTGGCTTAAGACCTCGATCAGCTCCTCTTCTGAGGTTGAGGCTGAATCTACGACGACGCCCTGCCCCCCCTTCTTCCCCACGGAGGGTTTCACGGGGGTCCTATCGATGGGCACAAAAGAAGACTCCCTCCGAGGAGGCAGGGAGATTCTGGGCCCTGAGGTCGCCACCACTGGTGCAGCCTCCACAGGCTGAGCCAGGGCCGCCGCGACCGTTTCGATAGAGGGCTTGGTCGGATGGATCAAGGCCTTCACCACCTTAGGTGCGCTCACCGCCTTATCCTTGAGGGAGGGGGCACTGCCACGCTCCTCCTCTGCCTTAGAGCTCGACCGGGGCCTCTCCAGGAGCTTCGCCGGGTGCTCGGCCTTCCTCTTACCCGACCCAGAGCGTTGGCTCGTGGTTGATGGTGCCGGGGAGGGTGCGCCCTGCCTGGCGCCCGTAGAGCCCGACCGTTCGGCGCTCCCGGTGCCAGCGGACTCGCGGTGCTTGGCCTTATGTTGGGCCCCCGTCGCCGGGGCGCCCTCAAAGGTCTTAGAAGACCGCTCGGATTTCTTCTTCTTCTCGCCAGACGGGCTCTTACCCTCCAGCCAGTTGGCGAGACGTTGATGACGGTCCTTCATGGTCCGTTCCGACATGTTGCCGCAAAACGCACAGTCCTTCTCCACGTGCGTTTTGTCCTCATGAAGGCAGTAAAGGCAGAAAGAGTGTTCGTCCTCCTTAAAGACGTTCTGCAGCTGGCATCCAGGGCAGACCCTGAACAGCTTTCCGGGCGTCGAGCTTCCCTTCTCCTGGGCCATCTCCGAGACCTGGCCTGAGAAGCTTCTGGAGTCCTCCGAAGTGTAGCTCGACGAAATCTTCACCCTTGAGGGGCACAGACGAATCCGACACGGGTCCCCGTTGATCGGATGTAGGATCGGTGGAGCTTGAGGCTCTTTTGACCGAAAGAATCGAAGTTTTGTGAAAAAGCGCGAAAAAATAGCACTAACGCTCGAGAGCAATAGCACGAGGATCCCAACACATGAACGTGCGGTAAAAATCTGAAGATGGCTGCCAGAGGCGGTGCTTAGGTAGAGGGCAGTCATTGGCTGTGGTCAGTATGACGCAGAGACCAGTGATTGGTTATTACTACGAAAGACAGATCAGAAACGAAACTGATACTGGTTTTTTCTTTACCGAGGATTCCTAGCCTGACGACGGGGAATATTCATGAGCATGTGAATCCATGCCAGACCCCATGCTGGAGAAACAGAGACCCGTTTCGGCCCATGGTGCGTCCCTGCAAGCCCAGAAAATGACCAAAATAATAGTTTAAAGCGGCGATATTTCTTTCATGCTGCTTCTTAGCCACACTTTATAATAATTACACTTTAAACCACTTCCATGGCACTGGTGATGAGTTAATTCATTATGCTGAGAATAGTTTTGACCAGTGTTGCTGAGTAAATATTCTTTAAGCCACGACCCGGTTTATTTATTTATGCAATGTTTGTGGGATATCTGCATCCGACAAACATAGCATACATAAAGATACAGGTACCCGACAAACATTACATGAATAAATAATATGGGTCCATGTATCCTCATAACAAGTCATTGAAAGAATTTTAAAGTGATTGTTTATTGGGTTCAGGTGTCTCCTTGTCATTGCCCTTTTGGCTTAGGTTGCCTCCAAATCCTCTTCAGCATCTTGTGTTCTTTGTTGGTTGTATATATTGCATCCTGTGCCATATTCATGGTCTCTTGGTGTGCCCAGTCCTCATTATCTGCAGCCTAAGTGGGACTAGAGCATACAATTGTCTTGGGCACCAATGAAAAAGTGGCCCACCGTTGCAAATGGCAATGCATTCTTTGTGTGACGGATTGTTTGACTTAGGGTAGGAGTTGCTGAACAATGTAGTTTGGGAGTGGTACGCGGGGTGCGGTGGGAGTGGCGCGCGGGATGGACTAGAAACTGCCCTGATGGGGCGATATGACAACATACTGTCACTAGTTCCATTTTCCAATTTCCATGTCCCTGGGCCCGGGCCAACCGGGCACAATGATTTGCTATGAAATGTTGCAAATCTATCCGTGCACCCAGCAGAAACATCCAGTGAAGTGCCACGTGCGTGGCGTGCCTGGGTTCCGCTGGTCGTCCACTTCACTCCACGTAGAGTACGCATCCCAAGACTCGCATTTCAGTGTCAGGCTGTCAGCCAGAGCCAGGGGAGTACTGCATGAAGTGCAAGCCAGCCAGCCCAATAGCAGCCAGCCCAGCAGCAGCCTGCCTGCCTGCCAGTGCGCCGCCCGGCAGCAACCCTGAGCCTGCTGAGAGCTGCTCAGCGCAAAGCCCAGGCCCAGCCCCTGGCAGTGCGGTGCCAGCATAACGAAATTCGGACAGACAGAGGAGAAGACTGAGACTGATTGAGAAATGTAAGTATAGTGTGTGCCGGGAGTTTATTTACCATATGTTGCCGTACGTCCCGAAATAATGCACTATTTGGCGGTGGCACTCAATGTGTTTCCTCAGCATTTTCTGGGGATTGTTTGGTGTCAGGTTGTTAGTGAGGGCTACACAGCCCGCCCACATCATTAGGTGGGCAGACCGCCGTTGCGGTCTTAGTTCCCGGCACAAGGGAAGTGACGCTGGGCTAGGGAGGGGGCGGGACATGGGGAGGGCAGTTCCTGTGGGTAAAAAGAATAAAGAGGTTGCACCGTACCCCGGCTCCCGTGTGACACTGTTCCGAGCGGTTAAGGGACCCGCGCAAAACCCAACATTTGGCGACGAGGGGTACATCGTACCCACTCGCAACCCCGGAGGCCCGCAGGCGCGCGGGTGCAGCGCGTCGGCGCACCTCCGCCCCGAAGGCCAGGGGTGCCACAGAGGTCCGCGGTCGAGCGGTGTGGCGGCGCACCTCCCGAACACAGGAACCGCCGGAGAGGCCGCAGGCACGGAGTGCCGAAGGGGGAGAAGGCCCACCCCCACAAACACCGCGTGGGAGCGGCCGAAGCGGCCGAAGCCACGGGGGAGTGGCCACAGGCGCGCTCGTAGAAGCGAACGCAGGCCCGCGGGCAAAGTGCCATGGGTCCCGCCCCCCCCGCACATCAACCCGCGATCGGCGGGAGGCCCCGAGACGGGCCGAAGAGCCAGGGGACAGCGCCAAGAACACACGCCAGCCCGGGAAGAGGCCAAGGACACGCCAGAGCCTGTGAAGAGGCTGTTCATCGCCTACACGTGCCGCGGGCGGCCACACAGCACAACACAAGGCTGCACAGAGGTACCTGGCGTCCACCACAGTCGCAGCGGACATGTCGGCCCCAGTGAGCCCCGTAGCCTCCACGTCAGACGGATCTGGAGCCGTGGCGGATGGCCAGCAACAGGCACCAACGTCAGGTACCGCCGCTCACAATTTACCGCTACCAGGCCCCTTTGATGTTAGAGACACATCCAACCTAGGACCCAGATGGGTCTTATGGCTCAGGGATTTCAAATTCTACACAGGGGCAATCGGCTTGACCGACAACGCGATGCTGAAAAACACCCTATTCATGACAGTAGGCCCCGCTGTCAGGGACATCGCAGGCGAACTGATGAACGTAGACACGGTCACCTATGCGGAACTACATGGGAAGCTATCTGAATATTTCAGGCCCCATACAAACATTGACTACGAGCGCCACATCTTTCACACTACGAGACAGGAGAAAGGAGAGTCCCTTGACAACTTTGTGATGCGCCTACGCATCAAGCTAAAGTACTGAGAGTTCCATAGGTACTCAAATGACGAGGCGCTAAGATCTCAAGTCATAGCAGGCTGCATCTCGCAGCCGTTCAGGAAGCAGCTCCTCCAAAAGCAAAGGTCCCTCGAAGAAATCCTTGTACTGGCCAGGGTGGAAGCAGCAGTCGAGTCGCAGCTCGACAGCCTAGGCAAGGTTACCATTCAACACCCGCCGCTGACTGCTGAGACCATTAACAGACTGCATACCGCGCCCTCACCGGGTGGAAAAGGAACAGACGCCACGTGCTACAGATGCGGATTCGAGTATCCGCACGTGGGTGACTGCCCTGCTGTAGGACAAAAGTGCGCCGCCTGTGGCGGAATGGACCACTACAGAGCCGTCTGCAAAAATCCGCCGGGACAGAGACCCAGCACAACGAGACAACAAGAGAGAAGGAGAAGCTCGCGACACAGCCCACCAGCAGGCAGAGGAGAAGAAGACCAGCCAGGAACCCGGAGAGAAGAAAAACCTCGAAGGAGCTCCTACGCCAGAGACGACAGAAGGCCATCGGACGGATCGAGGCGATCGCAAAGAAGACGGTTCGTCCGGTACATTGAGATGAGATCCCCGTCAGGCAGTGAATCCCAGTCATCAGAGGACGATCAACGGAAAAAAGGGTACATGTGGGCGCTCAACAACGCCACAGCCACCCAACACAGTCCGACGCTCCTGCTACAAATCAACAACACACCGGTGGAATTCCTCATAGACACGTGGGCGACGGTTAATATAATAAGCGAACAGGCGTACAACTCACTCCCCAGCCCCCCCAAAGATCCGAAAGGCGTCAGTGGACATATACCCCTATGGAGCCACAACCCCGCTGCCATGCAAAGGAACAATATCGGCATGGTGCGTGCATAAATCGCACGCTGCAAAGATCACGCTTCACATCCTGAAAACGGAAGCCAACAGCGGGTGCATCCTCAGTTTTAAGACAGCCGTCGAGATGGGTCTGGTGCACATCCTATACCAGCTGATGGCCCATAAATACTTCGCCAGACCGGACGCCATCGAACAAACATTTCCCAACCTATTCAGAGGCCTAGGAAAACTAAAACACCGGAAGGTACAGTTGCACATAAACCCGAAGATACCACCCGTCGCCCAGCACTACAGGGGCATTCCGATAAATATACAACACCAAGTCGAAGAGGAGCTGGACAAGATAATCAAGCTCAACGTTATTGAACCAGTCTCAGGGCCCACTCCATGGGTGTCCCCCATCGTTCCCGTCCCCAAGAAGTCACCGGACGGATCGATACGCCTGTGTGTCGACATGAGGAGAGCCAATGTGGCCATTGAGAGGGAAAGACATCAGGCGCCCAGGATCACCGACATGATACACCTGCTCCACGGGGCACAGGTCTTATCGAAACTGGACCTCACTAAAGGCTATCATCAGATTGAGATCGCTCCCGAATCCAGGTACATCACGACATTTGTCACACACTTGGGTTTGTTCCAATATAAAAGGCTCAGTTGTGGGATATCCTCCGCAGCAGAAATTTTCCAGGAGGAAATACATAGAGTCATGAGGCACGTGCCCAACTGCCTGAATTACTCGGATGACGTTCTCGTATTCGGAAAGACCAAAGAAGAGCACGACACCGCTCTCCACAGAGTGTGCGCGGCACTGCAAGAGGCCGGACTAACGCTCAACAAGGCCAAATGCGAGTTCGGGAAAGGCTCCCTACGATTCTTCAGCCACATATTCTCTGACAAAGGGATGCAACCAGACCCGGAGAAGGTGGCGGCACTCAACTCAGCCGCACCCCCAACGAACACGACGGAGCTTCGCTCGTTCCTAGGACTGGCCAGCTATTGCTCCAGATACCTGAAGGACTATGCAACCATCAGCAACCCGCTGCGCCTCCTAACGTGCAAGGATCAACCCTACACATGGTCCACAGACTGTCAAAAGGCCTTTGAGGCGATACGAGACGCCATTTCCAAGGCAGAGGACATGGCGTACTATGACGCCAAAAGGCACACCGAGGTGATAGTGGACGCCAGCCCCGTAGGTCTGGGAGCCATACTAACGCAAATAGACCCACTGGCTCCAGCAGGAGCCTAACCCCGACAGAACAGGCCTATTCCCAGGCGCAAAAAGAGAGCCTAGCGGTGGTATGGGCATGCGAGTACTTTCACCTGTTCGTGTACGGCAAGGAGTTCACCATCATCACTGACCACCAGGCACTGATCACAATATATGGAGACCCCAAGTCAAGGATGCCGCCCAGAATAGCCAGATGGGGCCTACGATTGCAGGACTACAGATTTATCATCAAGCACCGGCCTGGGAAAGAAGATAATCCAGCAGACTATCTGTCACGCCACCCGACTGGCCCAGCCACACCACAACCTTCCATCGCCGACGAATACCTCAATTACGTGGTGCATCACCTACAGCCATTACCAGTGGGGTGGGCAGACATCATGGCACACTCAGAACAAGACCCAGCTCTACGCATCGTACGACACTGCATACAAGAAGACAGAAGGGCGCACATGCGTCAACAGGCGCTGCACGAATCGGAAGAGGTCAGAGAGGACGTCAAACTAATAGACCATGTCCGGGACGAGCTCTCCATCGTCGACGACCACGTAATACTAAAAGGGTGCAAAGTACTCCTCCCGAAGTCACTGCGCACCAGAACAATCCAGGTAGCACACGAAAGTCACCGAGGAGTGGTGGCCACCAAGAGACTATTAAGGGAAAAAGTTTGGTTCCCCAAACTGGACATGATGGTGGAGGAAACCATAGGGCAATGCACGACGTGCGCACAGGTAGCACCGCCCCGCACCCTAACCCACTCCAAATGTCGCCACTACCGAAAAAGGTATGGGAAGAACTGGCGGTGGACTTCTTTGGACCCCTAAGAAATGGTACATACGTGTTAGTGCTCAGAGATGAACACTCCCGATTCCCTGACGCACAAATCGTGGACAGCACGGCAGCATCCAGCGTCATCCCGGTACTGGACCGCATGTTGTCCACATACGGAATACCCAGGATCATAAAATCCGACAATGGAGCACCATTCATGAGCACAGATTTCGAGAACTTCGCAAGGTATATGGGCTTCCACCATCGGAAGATAACGCCGAGATGGCCACAGGCCAACGGGATGGTCGAGAGGTTCATGGCCAACATCAAAAGAACCCTGCAAATAGCGACCATCCTCCACAAACCGTTCGAACAAGCACTATATCAGTTCCTCAGGGACTATCGCCACACTCCCCACAGCACAACGGGCGTATGCCCCGCTGACTTGATGTTCCGCAGACCAATACAGACACGACTGCCGGAAGACGCACGCGCAACAGAGGCCACGCCTCTGGAACACGAGGCCAGAGACAAGGACGACACCGCCAAAGCCAATATGAAGGACACGGCTGATCACAAAAGAAAGGCACAGGAGTCGAACGTGGAACTGGGAAACCAAGTGTGGTTACGGCAACCAAAACAGCGCAAGGAGGACGCCACGTTCGCGCCGGAACCGCTGACGGTCACGCACAAGAAAGGAACGATGGTTATGGCCCAGAGAGCCGACCAGTCCTCCGTCATAAGAAATGTGTCGTACTTCAAACCCCAGAAGGGCTAAATGGAGGATACACAGGATCAAGAAGCAGACAGCGAGGATGACCACGCTCAGGACAGATATTACGGGGAGGTGAGCGAGGCCTCAGAAGGGGAAGACAAGTCATCACCACAGGGCCTGACTGAGCACACACCGGGTCACAGAGGTCGGCCTCAGAGATGTCGTTTCAAGCCTCAGACTCATAGAAGAAATGGAGTAAGGAGGAGAGAGCCGTGTGGTTGTTAAAAAGGGGGGAGATGTCAGGTTGTTAGTGAGGGCTACACAGCCCGCCCACATCGTTAGGTGGGCAGACCGCCGTTGCGGTCTTAGTTCCCGGCACAAGGGAAGTGACGTTGGGCTAGGGAGGGGGCGGGACATGGGGAGGGCAGTTTCTGTGGGGAAAAAGAATAAAGAGGTTGCACCGTACCCCGGCTCCCGTGTGACTCTGTTCCGAGCGGTTAAGGGACCCGCGCAAAACCCAACAGTTTGGTACGACAATATGGATATATAGTTAACATTTCTTCTTTACCTGACCAAATAGTTTTCTACTAAAAGTTGACTATGAAATAGTTGAAAGGTTTTAAAACTAACTTGTACACAGAAAGCTGGGCACCTCGTTATATCGGTCCTGCAAAATGCAATGCATTAATTAAGCAGATATAAAGGTGAATAACACATTGGATTCTTTGGCTAATTTGAGCAACCTGGCACGGGTGGGGTCGCTGGTAACAGGAGAGCCAGCATGTGGCAGCAGAACATTGTCGTCCTGGCAGTCATACATGCGTATACGGTTGTTTTTGCATTCTCCCTCGATGTTAAGGACTTCATGACGTTCTACGCTCTTTCTCAGCTGCATTGCTTGTGTTGGTTCTGCAGGCTGGGACGCCTGTAACTCGGAAGTGTAAAGCACGTGAACAGATCACAGGCTTAAACTTGCGAGTACAAAGTGCTGCTTTCACGAACTTTACAGCGCATGTCACCTTTGCTAATTATTGATGGACATCAATTGCGCCTGTTAAAACATAACCAAATTAAAACACGTAGTGATATAAAGACATGCTTTAAAATGGGAGTGACTTATATTGTTGAATTTTGAGTCCTGTACTTATGACCTTTAAACACTGGCCTATCTGTTGTGGCATATCATGCATGCATGTGTTGTGTGAATGTGCTGTAGATCATGTCATGAATGACTAAAGTCTGTGTTTCCCCGGCATGGTGTAGCAGGCTATTGGTGAAATATGTGGAATAAAATAATGATTTTAGCTGAGTTTTAAAGTATGACATCTTATGTCAGGAAAAGCCTGCAAGTTCAACGCTCTATATTGGCATGTTAGCACTCTCCCTCCGATGTGGTGTTTTTCTTGTGTGCAGAATTCTCTTAACTATTTTGTATTGTGCTATTGTGCATGTGCCATGTCCTTTGCATTCATGATTCACCCTTTTCGCAGGGTTTCTGTTTGGGGATATTACGATTCTGTTCTGTTCCATCCTTGGTATGAGGACATGATATGATATGGCATTCATAACGCGCCTATTACAAACAGAACCGCCTGCTCACACAGCCATTCCATCCGACATTCCACACATAACAAGAAGTGCAGCGCACAGCAAAGCGTGTTATAGCAGAGCGACGTCACAGACCAGGATATAAACCAATCAATTGCTTCTCACTCTCCAGCAGCATTAAGTGTAATGCTGAAAAACGCACATCATCACAACCTCTCCTCCGCCTTCGCCCCGTGCCATCCCGTAATACGGCATGATAAGTACCACCAATCGAGCAATACTGGACAATGCTGCAGTGCCTCACAAAGCGAGGCAGGGTAACTGCTGTTACCATCAGCAGGCCCGGAGAGCGGCAGCCCAACCTCTCCCCCTCTCTGCTCCTCTCCTCCCCCCCAAGTCGAAGAGACACGCAGTCTGTACAACACAATGCTGAGGATGGGTGAGGTGTGAGCAATCACCTAACCCTTCCTTCATGCAGCAAGGTGCTAAGCACCTAAGGAAACCAACAGGCAGTCAGGGTTCAGGTTCAAAGACCTGCCCCCCACCGGGGGGTCAGATAGTCGGCTATCCGGCCGGCGGCTGAAACATAACAGCCCCCACTACTATACATATCAAAGACCCAGGGCTCCCCTGTGTCTTATAAATACAGAGCAGCATGCTCTGAGAAAACACAATCAGTTTGTGTACCCTGAACGGGGAGCCAAACACACAGACGGTGCACTGTTTACTCAGTGCCTTCCAAACCTTTGCTTCTTTAGCCTCTTAAAAGTTTGTTGCATTTCGTCGCGTCTTTTTCCCTTTGAACATTGACCTGTTCAACTCAACACGACGAGCAAGCGGCGAACATTGACTAAGAATACAAAGTCTCCCGGGAAGAATCGCAAAAGTAACAAGAATCCAATTACCTGGGCAAAGCGGAGGAAATCCTGCAGCGCGGCTCGGCGTATGCAGCGTCTTCGAGTATACGTTTATTTCAAGGTAAGCTGCCACACCGGGCTCAGTACGAGCGCATTAGAAACTTTGTTTTCCTGCGCATGTGGGATAAAGTAAACATCCGCAGTCAGCCGCTCCCCCGGCAGACGCGGGACAAGCGCTGCCCGGCTAATCTTTCACAAAGTAAGCACAAGAACTGGGGGCGAGCCCGGCCTGGGAAATCAACAATTTTACAGCTAAAGAAACGTCAGAAACAGCCCCAGAGAGGGCTTTTAATATGTCAGACTAACATGCATTTTACATACAGCTACATGCATTATTTTGCTGAAGTAAATCGAATTTATTAGACAGTCTCTGTGACACAGTCAGTAAGTGTCGTGACTCATACCTGAAAGGTTGGGGGTTCGAACCAATCCTCCAGCTCCAACATTCTAAACGTGTTCGGAAAAATAAGTTACAATTTCTATATGACAACACTAGACACTTTCCCAGCACGGGAAACAGCAACCTGGTGCATTTCAACTGTATAAATGTAAATAACAACTGTTACAAGCAAACAGGAGCAGAGAGCTTAATATTTGACAAACTGTGCAGAGATTGCTGACACAGCAGGGAAAACTCATTGGGACTTATCTTTCCAACCGAAACAGGTAAAAAGAAAACATGGGTCCGAAACGAAAATCACAGGATGCAACCACACCAGCACAAAAACCCAAGTCCCCACACCTATTGGCAGCATTAGAAGCAGCAGAACATTACGGTTGGGCTTGGGTGAGGGAGAATATGTACAGCCTACCAAGGGATGGGATAACCATGCCACTCATCCAAGATGACGTCACTACACCATCAAAGAGACAAAGTGACGGATGGCCCCAAAAAAGGTAACAAAAAACTGGCAAAATTGTGTGACAAAATGTCTGAAATGCAGCAGTTATTGCGGGAAATGAGGGAGAATGAATTACCTCAAACAGGGGAACAAGGGCCAATAAACCACAACATACCTTTAGAACCTATCATATGGATGACCCCCCCCACATCAGCAACAATCCAAGCTATAGCAACACCAGCCACAGCACAGCCACAAGTGCCAGCAGCACCAACAACTGTCCCCACAGTTGCACCAATGGCAACCACGGCAGACCCATCAGGAACTTTAAAGGCATGGTCAACTCCCTATACAGTTGCAGTAGGACAAACAGGGCAAAGCAACAGCAATCCAACAGACATAGCAATGATCTGCAATGCCCAATTCGATTTAAAAATGAAATCTTTCCAGACTGAAATACTGAATAGATATAAAAGATGCCTAGCATGGAATATTGATGTCACAATCAAAGAAGCCATATGGGCCAAGGAATTCATAGAAATCTTTTCATTAATTGAAGCCCAACGCAAGGGAAAAGATGCGTTTAGGGACCCTAAAAAGATAGAAGAGAAAGCCATAGCCGGAAATGCCCAGGTAGAACAGAACTGGGACAACTGGCTTCAAGCTTTCGCCATTTTGGCAACAATCTATGAGAAGAAATTTCCTCATGATGGGAGACAAATATGGACCTACATGGATAAAATAAGAGGTGAAAGTAGCACAGAAAGGGAAGACCTGGCTAGCATACGACATCAGATTTAGGAGAAGCATGTCAGAGAGGCCAGCCATAGAATGGGACAAGGTCCAAAATGATTTGTACATGTTAAATTCTGAGCCCACAGCGGAGGAAGAGGCCTCCCAGAACCCCTCCAAAAATACCAAAAACACAGGTCCCAGAAAGAACGATAATGAGAAGCATAAAAAGGGAGAACAGCCCTTTCGTAAGAACCAGCCATGGGCGGCTAAGTCTAATACCCAAAGGCATAACAATAACCATAGTTCAAAAGCCAACACTCCATGCAGGAACTTTGGAAAAAAACAATGCTCTTGGAGTAAAGAATGCTGGTACAAACACACCTGCACAAACTGCAACAGTGATTACGCAGAAAGCAACTGCACCAGACTGCCAGCCAAAAACCCAAAAAACTAGTGCCAACCACTTTTTTTCAACCCCAGATTTGGCACCAGGTAGAACACTGATCAACCCAAACAATTTTAGAGAGGCGCTATTGAACTATCCAGACAGAGAAACCAGCAAGACTATCTAGCAGGGTTTCTCCAAGGGTTTTGTCCCCCTTTTCAGGGCACAGGGTCACAGAACATCCCCCTAAACCTAAAATAGGCCAGGGACAATCCCCAAATAGTGGAGAGCAAAATCAAGAAAGAACTGCTTGTAGGCAGGATCGGTGGACCCTGGGACCACATGCCCCTCAAGGAATACATAATATCACCACTAGGCCTGGTCCCCAAAAAAGAGCCTTGAAAAATTAGACTAATCCACCATCTATCCTATCCCAAAGGCCAATCCCTTAATTACGGCATTCCACACACGGAATCCGCAGTATCCTAAACACACTTCCAGGAGGCAGTAAGACTCATACAGGAATCTGGCAGGAACGCCCTGATGGCCAAACTAGACATCAAATCCGCGTTCAGACTATTGCCAGTCCACCCAGACTCCCAGCAATGGTTAGGTTTTACTTTTAACAACAAATTCTATGTAGACAGATGCCGCCCAATGGGGTGCGCAGTATCCTGCGCCCTATTCGAGCAATTCAGTTCCTTTTTTCAATGGTCTTTCCAAAAACAGAGACCAGGAACCAAAGTAGTACACTACCTAGATGATTTTATGGTAATGGGCCCAGCAAACTCAGAAGAATGCAATGGGGCCCTGGGGAAATTAGAAGGAATGGCCGCACACTGGGGCATACACTTCTAGCAAAAGAAAAAACGTCCAAACCAGCCACCAACATAATTTTCCTGGGCATTGAAATCGACTCTGCACAAGGACTATGCAGGATCCCGAAAACAAAAATTGCAGAACTCTTGGAGAAGATACAAGATAACAAAAGACAAAAGGCACAGTTAAAGAATTTCAATGTTTAGCAGGCACTCTCAATTTCGCTGCCAGAATAATCCCTCAAGGGAGGGTATTTTCCAGAAGCCTGGAACTAAAAATCAAATCATTTACCAAACCCCACCTACACATCCGACTAGGCGCAGATGTGAAGCAAGACTTGGACATTTGGAGGAATTTCCTAAAAAACTTCAACGGGACCTCAATTTGGAGAACGCCTTTGAATACATGGACAAAAAGGGTCCTTTTTACCGATGCAGCCGGGAGCAGGGGGTTTGGAGCCATACTAGACACAGAATGGGTGGCAGGACACTGGCCCAACTCATGGCAACAGGCAGGGTGGACAAAAAACATCACCCTCCTAGAAATGTTTCCCATCTGGCTAACATTATACATCTGGGGCAGGCAGCTTGCTAACACGGAGGTCTTGGTCTGGTGCGACAACATGGCGGTAGTAGGCTCCAAAAACAGAAGGTCTACCAAAATGCCCTTTAGTGCTAAGAGTCCTACGAGCCATCACAGCAGTCACATTACAGGAAAACATTGTGGTCAAAGCTAAGCACATTGCTGGGGCAGATAATAACATCGCAGATGCTTTATCTCGCTTTCAGTGGCCAAGATTCCGGGAGCTAGCGCTGCACGCCCGGGAAAAGAGGACGCCAATACCGGCGAAAAGCTGGGAAATAATGGGAAAACAAAAATAATGGCATCAACGCCAGCGCCAGAGAGCCAAGGCCGGGATGACTAACAAGAACCAGGCACCTCAAAAATGGGTGCCAACACCTCACTAGGCTTCCTCACAGAGATGGCAGGGAAAGCGCTGGCAAGCACCACCGCAGCGCAGTATAGTAAGTGCTTACAAACAGTTTTTCAAGCCACAGGCATAAAACACGTAGTTAACGATTAAAGACAGAGATATTTGTAAAATGGGCACATGAACAAGGCTTTAAGTGATATTGGGCTCAAAGACACCTAGTTGCAGTCTCATATTTCTCAAAAATACGGGGTGATTCGGACCCCACCCAAAGTGCCCTCATTTCTTATGCATTGAAAGGCTGGGGCAGAATAGAAGGCCCCCAGGTAGACACCCGCCGCCCCCTTGATTTCAACAAACTGGTACAAATCGCAAACCAGCTGGAAGCCACATGTTGGCATCCATACGAGATCCTATTGTTCAGAACAGCTTTCTTCCTGGCATACTTCGGGGCTTTTGGGTGGGAGTGCTCACTGCTAACAGCACCAAGGCCACCAACGGGCTGGGCGTCGTCGTAGAAGTCAGGGTCAGACAGGAGAGCGTCCGCATAGAAATCCAACAATCAAAAACTGGGGCAAAAAGAACCATCAACATTTGTTGCATAGATGAGGCAGTAAACTGCCCGGTATGTATTACCAACCTCTACTATACACAAAGACCCAATGTTGGGGGGAGGTTTTTGATCCACAAGGACGCCTCAGAACCAAGCCGCTACCAATTCAAAGGGGTGCTGATGAAAGCAATCAACAATGCGGGATGGGACCCCAGGGGCTTTGGCACCCATTCCTTCAGAATAGGTGCTGCCACCTCAGCATGGCAAGGAGGTTTAGCTCCCCAACAACTAAAAAATATAGGGGGCTGGAAATCAGATTGTTACAAAAGATACATCAGACCGCAACTAATATAGCCAGCCACCCTCACCCTTTCTTTCTCCCCCCCTTCATACAGAAACACCAGGCGACGGGAGGACCACTCTTTAATCAGCATGGACAGTCGGCCACTCTTATCCTCAGGACGGGCCGATGGGCAGATGAGACCAAAGAAAAGCCACCTTTCAGGAACACCATTTCCGCATGGTGGAGCTACAGAGGCCTACGATGGGCAGAAATCCACAAAACGTTAGCAGAACTGGTCGCATACAGAGACCCGCCAGAATTTCTGATCATACACCTAGGGGGCAATTACCTAGTATCCTCTGGGAGGAGAAAATTACTTGAGGACATGTGCTCATCCCTTGCAGGTATCTCACATAATTGGAAAGGAATGGAAATATACTTCTCGGCCATCCTACCCAGAAAGAAATGGCAAGGGGGCAACTGCTACAAATCTGTAGACATTTCCAGACGGAAAATCAACATGGGGCTAGAAACATTTTGTACAGCAAGACGACTGGGCTTCATAAAGCACCCAGCCATTACACTGGCTGACCCAGACCTTTTTCACAAAGACGGCACCCACCTATCAATCAAGGGCATGGAACATTTTTTTCGAGAAATTACAGCAACTCTAGCCTCCAGGGGTTGTCAATAGGAGATACCTTTGGGGGAACGCGGTCAGCCGTCAACCTGCCCACGTGTGGTGCCACGGGCCAGAGGGGGTAATCCCAAGACCCGGTGCCCAAAAGTATTGTTATCATCTATGATATGTGATTATTGTTATTTGCATAACCATATCTGTACAATAAAACCTACAGCCTTTTATTGCCAACACTTGACAAACAATGTGTGAGACAAATTATTCTGGGTGAGGTTATGGGATCGGCAATTTATAAATATGCATGCATATGGGTTCAGCAGTTACCACTAACACGTAATCTAATCGGACTGTCACTGTCTGGTGACTTGCCAATGCCTTGGGTCTGCGTGACCCTACCGCGCATTCATTCAGCTCTTCTCTCCTGCACGCGTGTCATTACTGGTGGTGGCTCAGAATGTCGGATTGCTGTAGCAACAGGCGCCTTAGAAAACAAGCTCTGCCCGTAATGCATTTGAAGGTTCAGTGTCTAGTCCACTATGCAGCCCTGCAGAGCACCCGATTCCCAGCTACAGTTTTCAAGGCACATCAGTGCAGTGGTTGTAAATATCCGTAATTACAGAAGTCGCTGGTTCAGACCCATAAGCACATTCATATTTAGTCCATATAAACAGTTTCTAAAAGACAAAGTAAAAGAAAATGGTTGACAAAGAGACAATGGAGGAGCCTGTTATTACTATCATCAATCTGATTAGGAGTATGGTGATTAGGAGTATGCGTGATCTTGACCACATGCACATTATAGAAAACGATGCACGCGATAATGCCAATGATGCATGCTATATTACAAAATATCGCATGAATATTGCGGCACATATTCCTCCATTCGATAGGTGTCCGCACGGAATAAAGATTCCTTATGAGTAATCAGGCATTCCAAATTCCTCGTCCAAGTCTATAATACCCTATATGTTGAACAAAAGTTAATGTCGGATTTAAGATGACCACTCAGTATACCCCAAAAATGGGGTCCTCACCCAACCAGTGGCCCAATCTGACCCTACAACACCATTGGTACATGATGTGATCACGGTAAGTGCTTGAGAAAGAAATGCCCACTAATCCTCACTTGGAACTGGAAACAAACCCAAGTGAACATTTGCCCAACTGATCCTACCGCCGCAGATGGCTCAGTGTGTGGATATAAAAGGTTATTTATAACACGCTTAATACTCAGAGGTTTCTAAGTGCGGACCCGGGGCTCGAACCTGTGTTGCTCCGTGTCGTCTTGCATCCAAGGCGAGCACGTTGGCCCGGAGCTATCCTTCCAAGACATTCCTTGTTCTGTCATTAAGGTTTTCTGCAATACTTCAACTGCAGATCAAGAATAACAGCCAAAGGGGAGGAAGAAGAAATAATCACACACAAAAAGGAAACCACATAGACCCCACTGCAGTCCTTGACCATACCTATGTCTCCATAGCATTCGGAAAGGCACAAAAATTACAGACCATAAAACAATGCCATCCGGAGTAGCATAATTAACTGTCAGTCGGATCCAGAAAATCACTGTAGTTGTTATATTGTTTCATGTTTTGTATGGTTGGGATCTTTGCGGGGAGGGATGTGGTATATGTTGATGGGGTGTCACTGTACACAAGTGTTACTAGACGCAAGTCTACTAGTGTTTTGCCTCTAGATGCAAAACACTCAGGATTCCGCAAATAAGCACACACATGAGTGTGCTGTGTAGTAGTAGTAGTGTGGGGTGTGGTGTCGCCCCCTCCAGTGGAGGTCAGGTTTCTAAGGCTTTTTCAGGTTTTGGCAAATCTGTTGTGTTGTCAATGATAGATGACAGCACCCCGGGTGGCTGTGTGAGCAATGAGTTTGTGTGCCTCCCTCAAACATACCTACATGACATTAACTTGATTGAGAATGAGTAAAGTATGGCGTAACTGCAATACATTTGAAGGATAATAGGTTCTATATAAGGGACAACAAAAATGTAACTGTTTATACATTATATATGTGTTTAGTTGGCGGCTACTTATTCATAGAGGTTGCTACTGTGCTGAGTATCGACTACAAGTTCAAGTGCTTTGGTAATGTGTGTTGTTATCCTTCTCTTTCTGCAGAGGTAGGGAGTAGAGCAACATCATGAATCCAGAGTCATCAAAATCTAAAATGTCTGTAGCCTCAAAAAGGAAACCGGTCAGCAAACTGACACTTGCCGAAGCAGCAAAATCCTCTCAAGTTATTGTGTCTGCTTTCAAGATCCAGCCCAAAGGTTCCACTGACAAGCAGGAGCAAAGGTAAGTTATTGCCCATTCCAGTAATGCCGACATTTTTAAACACTGAATGATGTTATTGTAGGTACAAGATTCTTTCAATCCTTGCTTTCAGAACTCAGCAGGAAAGCCCCCTTCAATATGTCCCTCATGCTTCTGGTGATGAATATCAATCTACTGCTTCTCCTACTACTACGACATAGTGTTTGGTTGGGGGTGAGGGGGCCATGGGGCATAGTGTTTGGTTGGGGGTGAGGGGGCCATGGGGCATAGTGTTTGGTTGGGGGTGAGGGGGCCACGGGGCATAGCGTTTGTATGGGGTTGGGAGGCATGGGGCATAGTGTTTGGGGGTGAGGGGGCATTGGGGCATAGTGTTTGGTTGGCGGTGAGGGACAGGGGGCATAGTGTTTGGTTGGGGGTAAGGGGGCCATGGGGCATAGTGTTTGGTTGGGGGTGAGGGGGCCACGGGGCATAGTGTTTGTTTGGGGTTGGGAGCCATGGGGCATAGTGTTTGGGTGGGGTGGGAGCCATGGGGCATAGTGTTTGGTTGGGGGTGAGGGGGCCATGGGGCATAGTGTTTGGTTGGGGGTTAGGGGGGTGAGGGGGCCATGGGGCATAGTGTTTGGTTGGCGGTGAGGGACAGGGGGCATAGTGTTTGGTTGGGGGTGGGGGCCATGGGGCATAGTGTTTGGTTGAGGGTTAGGGGGGTGAGGGGGCCATGGGGCATAGTGTTTGGTTGGCGGTGAGGGACAGGGGGCATAGTGTTTGGTTGGGGGTGATGGGGCCATGGGGCATAGTGTTTGGTTGGGGGTGAGGGGGCCATGGGGCATAATGTTTGGTTGGGGGTGAGGGGGCCATGGGGCATAGTGTTTGGTTGGGGGTGAGGGGGCCATGGGGCATAGTGTTTGGTTGGGGATGAGGGACAGGGGGGCATAGTGTTTGCTTGGGGGTGAGGGACAGGGGGCATAGTGTTTGGTTGGGGGTGGGGGCCATGGGGCATAGTGTTTGGTTGGGGTGGGAGCCATGGGGCATAGTGTTTGGTTGGGGGTGAGGGCCCCATGGGGCATAGTGTTTGGTTGGGGGTGAAGGGGCCATGGGGCATAGTGTTTGGTTGGGGGTGAGGGGGCCATGGGGCATAGTGTTTGGTTGGGGATGGGAGCCATGGGGCATAGTGTTTGGTTGGGGGTGAGGGGACCATGGGGCATAGTGTTTGGTTGGGAATGGGAGCCATGGGGTATAGTGTTGCACTCCAAGAGTGAACTCAATAATAAAGATAAAATAGGCACAGTTAGGAGCTGTACATCCTTTGCTTTTTTGAGGAAACCTGACTCAACGAAGGCCATACTCCTCTTGGGTAACCCAAACAGCAAACTATAGCAGTCCAAAATAATGCAATGTCCAATCAAGGGTAAATAAAATATATATAATTTAATTAAACAGACGATATACAAAAACTAAATCGAAATAAATGATAGCAATGGAAAATGTGTAGTACAAAATGTAAGTTTGAAATGCAATAAAAATCGTTACCCCTCAAAAACATATCTTTTTACATGTGTTTAATACAAATTGGGGGTTGAAAAAGCCTCCTGACATGTCCCGCCTACCGCCCCGCCCACTTTTACTTTTCGGCCCACTGTAGCCCTCATGTAAGGTACTTTCGGCCCTCTGTCAAAATCAGTTGTGCACCCCTGCTCTACTGAATCTTCAGAGGGTCCGACTGCTGATAACTCAATAGACACTGTTACCCAGCCTGAAGTTAAGCTTGGTCGCACAACTGCTTATTGCACCGAAACTGTTAAAGATACCAATGTTGGCACACAAGTAGTACAAGAAGACATGGATACTGAGGACATTGGGGAATGCAGAGAGAATGTAAAAATGCAGGTCACACTTGACATGCAGTAAGATTAACCAACAGATCCATACCTATTTCAGAGAAGGGCAATGTCTACACTTTTAGTTCGAGCACTTCTTGCAGCTGGTCCATATCAAACTGGATTAAAAGATAGCTATAACATTTTTTCCATATGACTCCAATCTTTGAAGATTTAACCCAGAGTGGTATAAAGAAAAGGTTGCAGGTGGATTTTCAGTATTAAGGCAGTGGTTTGTGTATTCTCCTAGAAGTAACTGTCTTTTTTGCAGTGCGTGTTGGCTATTTGCCGATTAAAAAAAATAACACTTCATTCAAGGGTTTGGTCTGATAATAGCTGTATTTTTTCCAATTTTAAAAAAGGAACAGTAAAAAAATGTAATGCATGAACATTCCAAGATACACTGTGAAGCTGAGAAACAGCTAAAAATAACCACATTTAGAATTAGCCAAGATAGAACTATTGCTTCTGTGCTAATAAAAGCTGAAAGGAAACTGATAAAGAAAAAGCGTGGTATTCCAGGGCATCATCTGCATCTCGCCAAGCAAGGGATGCCTCTCCGTGGAGACAGACAACAAGCGGATTGGGAAGTACGTCCAATGAAGGAATTGTTTTTAGAGTTACTCAAGATGATGTTCAAGTATGACAATGTTTTAGCACAGCATATTGCTCCTGCTTATCAGAATGAAACCTGCTTGAGCCATGACAATGAGAATGACTTCATAAGTGCACCAGTGAAAGACAATGCGCGCTATCCTTGAAGAAGTTAAAATGGCCAAATTCTATAAAGTCACTGTTGATTATACAATAGATGTCAGCAGAGTTGATCAATTTTCTTCATCTCTTAGATAGGTTATAACATCTGGTCATGCAGCTGAACATTTTGTAGCATTTGTTGAACTCCCTTGAGTAGGCGCGGCAGACTTTTATAATCTGTAGGCATTGACTTTAGAGTGGCTGGAACTTGATGTTTCCTTAATCCGTGGGCAGGGGTATGATGGTTTACTACAGTCCTATTTCTTCTAAAAATATTAGACAGAGCTGCCTACCTACAGATACAGAACTATCTGGAAACAAACAATCTTCTAGGCACAAAACAATCTGGTTTTAGACCTCAAAACCCAAATTGAGGACCTAAAAGATAATGGCAAACTGGCACTATTACTTCTACTGGACTTATCTGCCGCTTCCGATCTGGTCAACCACCAAATCCTCTGTCAACACCTGAAATCTGCAGCCCACTTTTCTGACAACGCCACCGACTGGTCATTCCTCGACAACAGACACATGAGCGTATTCTCCCCTACCTCATCAGCTGACCCAGCGCCAGTCCTCTGCGGGGTCCCGCAAGGGTCATGTGTATCCCCTACCCTCTACAATGTGTTGACAAAACCTCTGTTTGACGTGCTTGACTATCTGGATGTCACCTACACAAACTACGCCGATGACACCCAGATACTCATCCCCATCACAGGTGATTACTATGTATACTCTAAATCTCTCAATGACATCTACCATGTCATCCAAGCCTGGATGGCACAACATGAGCTCTGTTGTAACGATGACAAGATTGAGCTCCTCATTCTAGGTACACAACAAAGACTCAACAAGCTTATCCCTCTGTTCAGCTCCTTCAACATCAATGGCAACACCATCAAAGTTGCCAAAGACACAAAAACCTTGGGAATCTACCTAGATTCCACACTTTCCCTTCACAAACAAACCAATGCAGTTGCGGCCACATCAGCTTACACATTTAAGCTGATCACAGCCTGTCGCCCTTTCCTCTCCATGCAGAACTGCATCTCCCTCGCCAGGACACTGGTTATGTCCAAACTGGATTACTGTAATGTAACAAAGGCACTAACCAGGGCAACCTAAGCAAACTCCAAATCACTCAAAATAACGGCATTAGAGCAGCCCTTAATATCCCGAGATCAGCACACATCTCCGAAACTAGGAAGAACTTGCACTGGCTCTCTGTCGCCCAGAGGATCTCACTAAAATCACTCGCCCTCACTTACAAATGCATTCACAACCAGGCCCCATCTACCTAGCTTCACGATTCACTCAATATACCCCTCCACGGTCACTCAGGTCAGTCCTAAGTCAGAGCCTCTCAATTCCCAGATTCACGTCCAAACAGCTGGAGGGGCTAGCTTCCCAGTTTTGGCAGCCAAACTCTGGAACACTGTGCCGCTCACTATCAGAAATCTACCATCTTTCAACTTATTTAAACTCAAAGCTAAACTTTGGCTAGCCGCCTCTGATGATCAACTGTCTTACTGAATAGCCGTCATGTATGCCTGACTAACCTGTACTGCTCTTGTATTCATGCCTGTACTATGCTCCTGCACTGTTGTAACCATTGTTTGAAGATATGCGCCCGGTAGCCTCAGGGCCTGGTTTGCGCTATATAAATAAAATAAATACAAATAAATACAAATGGTCCAAGCACTATGTCCGTATGTATTGCTCGACAGCAAGCACTTGTGAAAAGGCTCACCCAGAGCTATATATATGTTCATTGCAGTGTGCACAATTTAAACCTTGCGCTGATTGATGCTCCACAGTCATATATAAAAGGAAAAATATTCTTTGGTACACTTGAGGGACTGTACACTTTCCTTACTGGCAGTCTGCCTCGCTTGGAAGTTCTGCAGGAAGAGCAACAGGAGCATGGCCTACAAGAAACAGCACTGACATTAAAAAAGCTATCCGACACCAGACGGGCTAGTCGTAAAAGGGCAGTAGATTATGTGAAAAACATTGTACCAATTAGTAGAGCATTGCACCGAATAGCCACTGGATCCATCCCAAATGCAAATGGAAAATAACTTTGGGATACACAAGGGCGCTGGAACAGAAGTGAAACCCTAGAGTTTCAATTCTTAATATGCGTTTGGCATAATGTACTGCACACTCTGCATACACGTTCAACATATTTGCAAAATAGTACAATTGAATTAGTAACTGCAGAACGCATGGTTGTAACCTGTTGTACGGAACTAGAGAAGCTTCGGTCAGATCTATTTAATTGGTTTGAAACAGATGCAAGAAACATGGCGAAGAGTATGGGACATCAACACACAAGAAAAAAGGAAGAGGGCTAAGAAAAGCTTTCATGATGAAGCAGCTGATGATAATCCTTTAGAGTGTGGGAGGCAGGCATTCAAAGTAGAAACCTATGTTCTTGTTGATACCTTTGTTGCTCAGATGACAGTGAGGTTTCAAGATTTTAGAAATACTGTGCATAAATTCTCAGCACTGGATCCTAAACATTTTGCTAGGTCAGAAAATTCTGACGCATTGAAAGAGTTAGCTGAATTTTATGCAGGTGATGTCTCTGTGTCCGACGCGGTGGAAGAGTATTCTTCTTTTTGTGCACTATATGGGGAAATATTCTCTGACAAGCAGTTAGTAATAAACAATGTGCTGCCTTTTTTGACAGCCAATGATATGCAGGGTGTTTACACAAAACTTTCTAATTTGTATAGATTATTTCTCACTTTGCCTGCAAGTAGTGACACAGCAGAACCAAGTTTAAGCAGGCTG
Organism: Ambystoma mexicanum; assembly: GCF_040938575.1. Taxonomy (NCBI): domain Eukaryota; kingdom Metazoa; phylum Chordata; class Amphibia; order Caudata; family Ambystomatidae; genus Ambystoma; species Ambystoma mexicanum. The sequence continues at coordinate 162,599,170 of NC_090935.1, read as the reverse complement.
AAGTTGATCAAAAGTTACTTACGGTCCAAAATGGGTAAAAAGAGACTTTCAAAGGTATCCTTCCTAGGTATTTAAAGACACCGGACTGACTCTGTGGACTTTGATAAAGTAATTCAGACATTTGCTTCAATGAAACCACATAGAAAGGATTTGTAGCGCAGATGCTCTATAGGTTTTTTGCTGCGGCAGAGGGCTTCTTGGGCCTAATTGTCAAAGCAAAATATCTTCAAGCACATTACTCTTCCGTAGCCTACCGCCGCATGGGACACAATGAAGGAACAGTTTCATTCTTCTTCATTACATTTATTGTATATGTTTGCGTGTATTTACAGAGTCATTGTTATGCAAAAGCATTTGATATCAGGGATATTTATTTTCAGCTCAAACGTTTGCCCACATGTTGGCTTTTTGGTACTATTAAATGCTTACAAAAGATATACACTGATGCACTTGGGGAATAATGACAATTACATTGAAAGATGTATACAATAGTACCTACATTTTTTTCTAATGTATAGCTTTGTTTCAGGAGGATCCATATGTCTGTTACTGGGACAAAATGTTACTTTGATCACACTCCCAATCTGGTATTATATTGGTATTTATATTATAATGGTATTTTATTTTAAACATAAATGTCTGGACAAAAGGCGTTTAATGTATCAGAGAACCAAGGAAAATTATGAAAACATTTTTCCATCGCGGTTTTGTATTGTTTGACCTGGTCACCACCAGCACGGTATGGTATATTGCATGCTTGCAAATGTTTATTGAATTGTTCTTTTTTGCCTTGCTTATGGCCGGATCAGATTCAGATCTCTACATTTCATTGTCACATTGAAATTAAATTTTGATTGGACTTTCCGTCCATAACAAACGTGTGGTGTGTAACTGATAACAGATGTGGCTTGTAGTGTAAGGTTTTATGAAATATATATATCGGATAAAAACCCTGCCCCTCAGCGTCAGTCACGCCCCCTTGAGTGGCACTTTGCCCACCCCCCGGCACCAAAACCTGGCTCCACCACTGCTTGTAGACACAAGCTTCGTATCCCCCTTTATGACTGTTCCGGGTGCATTTCCCCAGTATGGGTCCCATACCACCATCACTTGGTTACTTCTCACAGTTCTCTTTGTCTAATTTCTCTTCAACCCACATCCTAGGTTTACTCCCCTGCCAAGGTCTGCTAGTAACAACTATATATGCAAATTCCTTAATCATTTTTATTACTATTTGGGATATGCTTTCCCAATATGTGTACCAGACCCCCTTCACTTGGTTACTCTGTCCTGGTGAAGATTCCTTTTGTGCTTCACTTTGGACCTCATGCACCATCTAGGTCTCCCCAACCCTGGGATTAGCCACCTTAGTACCTGAAGGATCTTGGCGTCATGCTATGGTTGTTCGCGGGTCTCCCAGGATCTTCTGCGGCTTCTCTGGCTCACTGGGCACTTCACTGGTCTTCCGCACGTCTCCTCTGCAGTTCTGCTTTGGTTTCTCTGCACCATCTGCTGGTCTGCGCATAACTTGCCAAGCTCTCAGTCCATGCTGAGCAGAAAACGAAGACATTGTCTCTTCCCTGTCTGCTTTTGAATGACAGCTGACCAATCGGATCGTTCAAAAGACTAGAGCATACATGTTCATTTTTATCAGTGATCTTCTTACTCCTGGCCTCTTCGTCGTCCTAGTAGTTCTTACTTGGGATGTACTGCAGGAATACATGGGGGCATTAGCTAGTGTGTAATTGGAGAAGGTTGAGGGAGGATGGGAGGGTCAAGGGGGTACCTCGCCTTCTCAGAATCATCACTACTCTCAATATGTTCCTCCTACTGAACATTGATGAAAAGTTGTTTGAAAGTCTTTTGTGCATGCAACATAGAACTTCATGTCATGCTCAATGTCTAGCGAAAGCAATTACCGCTCAGCAAGCGAAGGAAACTGGTAGAACCCAAGACTCATTTAGAATAAGGTCCGACAGAACCTTTGGCATGAAGGAAGGATGAGTTTGCAGAACCACTGTACCTGGGTGGAAGGACAAATACAGAGGCTTACAGGAGAGAGCCCATCTCCCCCACCCACCTGGCTGATTTGATTGCCACCAAGAAGGTGATCTTCCATCACAGAAACTTCAAAGAGGCCAGATGCATATGTTCAAACGGAGGCCCCATCAGTTTCGACAGTACCACATTTTTCTCCCAAGCAGGGGTAGGAGCCTTCGCCGGAAGAAATGTTCTGGGAGAGGATGCCTGGAGCCCATGCATACCGGGATATGGCGGCTAGGTGGACCTTGATAGATGCATGAGCAATGCACAACTTGGCCAGCAAAAGCAGGTATGGGAGAAGCTGTGGCACAGTCACATGTAGCAGAGAAATCTTTTGTGGCCGGCACCACACTGCAAAACGCTTCCACTTATGCTTATAGAAAGCAAGCGTAGAGGGGACCCGGGCCTTGGCCAGAATCTTCTTGCATTCCAAAGGCAGCGAGTAGAGTACAAATTCTAGAGCTGCAGGAGTCAGGCCATGATGTTCAGACGCTGGATTGTGGTGCAGGATTGACCCCCCCCCCTCTCTCTGGAGAGGTCGTCTTGAATGAAGGCAGTTTGATGGCTGGAACCACCGACAGACGGAGAAGTTCAGAGTACCAGATATGCTGGGCCATGCCGGTGCAATGAGGATCATCTTCCAGTGGCAACGTCTGAGTGTGTCGATCACTCGTAGCAAGAGAGGAATCAGTAGGAATGCATACAGGAATAGGCCTTCCAAAGGGAATGAGAAAGCGACCCCTTGACTCCTCAGCTGAGGACAGAGGCTGGCAAACCTCTGACACTTAGCGTTGGCAGCTGCAGCAGAGGTCGATTTGGGAGGAGACCCCACACGTTGAAGAGACGAGACACTTGGCTTGCTTGAGCTGCCATTCGTGACAGGACCACAGTTCCCTGCTGAGAGAGTCCCCAATGGTGTTCTGGATGCCTGCCAGGTGAAATGGGGCGAGAAACATTTGTTGAGCAATGGCCCACTACCACAGATTCTGTGCCTCCTGAGAGAGCATGACGGAGCGCGTGTCCCACTCTGATTCCTTATGTAAAACATGGGAGTGGTGGTGTTGTCTGTGAAGACACACACCACCTGGAGCAGAGGCTTAAAATTATTGATAGCCCAGAAGACTGCCTGCAGCTCGATGCTGATGCGCAACTCATTCTCTTTCGGGAGCCAGAGTCCTCTAGCGTTAGAATGCCATCTGGGCGCTCCCAATCCAAAAGGAGGCAGCGGTCGTGACTGTCACTTGATAGGTAGAGATCTGAAAGGGAGCACCATGCAAGAGATGCAGGCCATCTGACCACCATTGCCGTGCCTGACAGTATGCCCTATTAATGGCGATCTTGTCGCTACATGTGCCGGTGACTTGCTGCCGTATGGCATCCAGAAACTCCTGCAGGGGTCTCATCTGCAGTCTGCAAAAGGGGACTCTGTAGATGCAGGAGGACATCACCCCCAGCAGGGACTTGATGGACCAGACTATTGCAACGGAAGCAGTCAATAGCCATTGGACCTTCCCCAGGATGGCCTTCACTCTTTCTTTGAAGGAGTCACCAGACATGAGTGTGTTTGTAGGCTGGTGCCCAGGAATAGTGCGTTCTGAGATGGAGCTACGCGGGACATCCGCTAGTTTATCGAGAATCCCAGAGAAGTCAGGGCCTGAATGGTCTCCACAGTGTGATGAATTGCCAGCATGTGAGAGCAGGATGGGATGAGCCAATCATCCAGGTAAGGATAGACATGTATTCCTTTGCGGCACAGATGCGTTGCCACCAGGACCAAGCATTTGGTGAAAACCCTTGGGGCTGATTTCAGGCTGAAGGGCAGGGCATTCAAATGATAATGGCGTCCCTGAAAGGCAAAACGCAGAAACGTCCACATCCCCATTCATCGCAAACACCGGAAGTAAGCATCCTCCAACTCGAGGGTCGCCAGGAAATATCCATCCTCCAGTTGGTTGAGCATGTGTGCAATGTACCCATCCTGAACTTTTGGGATTTGAGGAACTTGTTGAGGCGTCGCAAGTCTAGAATGGGACTTCACCCTCATGACTTCTTCCTTACTAGAAAGTGTCTAGAGTACACTTCAGAACATCTGAGGGACTGGATCTATTGTCCCTTTTCTTAGCATGACTTGAACCTCCTTTAACAGCTGTGCCACATGCAGTTCTTGCCGCGGAATGTGAGGATATTTGTCCTGGAATTCCAGAGAGGGGCCTGTTGAAGGACATCGAGCACCCATTTGTCGGTGGAGATCTTTCGCCACTGCTTGACAAATTGCGATAAAGAGCCCCACGCTGGGGTTCAGAAGTGGGGGAACGGGTCCTCAGTGGGTGAACAGGAGGGCCGACGATGGGGAGAGGTGTGAAGGCATCAAGACAACAGAATAAAGTTTGGGCTATAAACCTTTAACTAAAAACGGCGAGATGGAAAAAGGTCTAACTCACCCTATGCTAAAGGTAGGTGGGATTTCCCTACCTAAAGGAAACTAAAGATAGTCTGCGTCAAGAGGTCCAAGGCAAATGTCTGTGTGTCCAAAACCTATACTTGCACTCACCTCTAAACGTATATAATGTGTAGGGATGTCAGCATCGAAATAAATAGTGTTCAAATAAAAGTTCAGAGCTTCTTCCAGTTTGTGGCTTGTACATAGGTTTCCGTTACACAAGTTCAAAAAAGTCCACAATGCACAGGGGTTCCCTTACCCTAGAGTTCAAGTCTTTCACCTTTCCAAAACAATACCTTGGGACACTTCTCAGCTCTTCTGATTTGGTTACCTTTGAACAGTTGAAATATACAGTTTTGTTCCTTAACTTCAAATAAGACCAGAGTTACTTGCTAGTCAAACACAAGCTTCTTTGTAGGTGCTTTCAGTGGCTTTTTCATAGATGGGTGTACTCGGTCTAAGCGCAGTTGTCGGACCACACAGTCCACCCATTACAGGTCAAGCAACAGACACAGCATACTGGCTTCCTTTTCACAAACACTTTGCCACTGCTTCAGCTTGACAGTGGTTCTTGATTCATTCGCATCAAATCCTCTTGATGTCGTATTGTGGCTTGGTTTGCCACCATGCACTTTCATAAATGCTCGTTTTCTCATATACAGTTCCTTATATTCTCAGGGCTCTTGCTGATGCTTGTTCACCAATGCTTGATATCACTAATCTCACAGTTCCTTATATTCAGGATGTTTCTCGCAGCCCAGGCCTAATACGACAGCTTTGCAGTCTGCCACCGGCCTTCAGCTTCACTTCCCGCTGCATATTCTCTGCATCCTTCACAGGTTCTCAAGCACTCCACTTGCCACGCAGCCTTTGCAGGAGAGGTCTGCTTTCACCCAGCAGCCCGTAGACCTGCTTCCACAGCCGAATCCATTTCCACAGTACTTCCTGCTTTTAAAGTTCCTGCCAGGTTGGTTGTCCGAAAAGAACTCGACTGCTCACTGTTGAATCGGGAGTCCTGCATTACTCTGGCTGGCTTCCTCCACTTCCCAGTACGCAACTGATGTTTGCATGGGTGTGTGTTAATAAAGTGAGGATGTGGGGGCGCTGTTGAGCAGCCAATGAAGATGGCTGCCTAGTTCGTGAGCTCCGTTCCTGCCCACCAGATTCTCGGCAGTAATCCTTTTAATTCCCCTACACTGTTGCCACGATTCTGCTGCTGGGTCTCTCCTCTCTCTGTGGCCGTAATTTGGCACGGAATCGGAGCTTGCAACCCGAGATTTGGATGCCTGGGTCTGTGGAGGTGCTCTGCCTCCCTGCGTGACCGCCACTGCCGCTGGTGATCCCCCCCCCCGCCCGGAGGCGCTGCCGTGCTGGTTCCCGAGCGCTGCCATCCGCGCTCTGCCGGCGACGGTCCGTGCCTCGTGAGTGCAATCCTTGATAGCGCCGGCTGGGCGCGAGCCCGAGACACCCGGCGCCTCGGTCGCGGGCGTGCCCCTGGCCTGCCCGAGCGGCTGGCCGGCGACTGACTGGTTGCGCGGGGCGGAGTGATAATCCGCCGCTCCGAGGCCGGGCTGGAGCCTCTGTGCCCATAAACACTTGTACGCAGCCCCCCCCGCCTGTGAGATCGGGGGCTGCCTGGACTGTGCTCGTGCCTCTCTCGCTAGCCTGGGGCCGCGGATGCCAGCGGGCTGGATTTCCCTGGCTGGAGTGCTCGCCACCTGAGGATTGCTGACGGCCGTGAGACGTGAAGCTGCCCCCCCTTGGACGCTTGTGGATTTGGACTCTCTGGCCTGCCGGGCCCGGCTAGCTCTGCCTCCGGTGGCTCTTGGATTGGGCGGCGGGATGCTGGGCTGAGGAGCGGCCCTCACATGTGGGAGGAGTGAGGCCGGCCTGTGCCTGCCGCGGCCTAAGGACATCGTGGGCCTTCGATCAGGACCGGATTCAGAGGGGTACACCATGGCTCTCCGCGTATGCTGATTTGTGCTGGGAGCGGACGGGTTAGCCACCCTGAAGGCTCTGAGGTGGGTGCTGCGAGCTAGAACACAACACCATGCTTCATCCTGCTGGGCCCTCCTCCCTCCCTGCTTCTTGATACTGCTTAAACATAAGCCCACTCTGCCTCCCCCCCCTCCAACTCTGTGCCCACGGGGACTATAAGGCCTGCGGTTTGCACGCTGGAACTAGCTCACCTGTCACTCCTTGGCCACCCCGGCAGCTCCACATATATTCATGCGGGAGATCGCACCGCGTGTCTGGAACTCCTAGGGTACTAAAGAAGGGGGAGCCACCTTACTTTCTCAACACACGAAGATGGAGATAGCGTCACCCGATTGATCCAGGGGGGTGGCCGGCCTGCCTTGCTAACGGTGCACCGCCTGGCGCACCCGCGTACCCAGGCATACACCGAGGAGACACTGCTTGCGCCGAACCTTCCGGTCCTTCCCCAGCTTGCTCCACCTGCGACGGCTGTGACCGCTGCGAGGCCCCAGTGAGTCTCAGCACTGTACGGACCCCGCACTAGCAGCTGGCCACTGCCGCTTCCTCATCATTGCCGTATCATATACTAGCCCCCTGTATCAGGCTGCGACACCACCAGCCCCACGAGCGAGATATATCTAATCGCTGCCACCGCGGACCTCCTATCTTACCCTCTGCGGGGGCCCAGCATCTGTCCAGCACCTACCCCACCAAGGCAGTTGCGGATCCCCTTCGTAGCAATGTCCAACAGGGCCTGAGGCACTGGCAAGGTGGGTGCCATGGACAAGTTTGCCAAGGCGACGCCTAAGGGAGACCAGGCGTCGTCCTCTGCAGCGCAGGAGGAGGGCGACCTCCTAACGGTCCCCCTGCAGCCTGACCTGGCTGCAATGATGGAATCCATGGCCAAAAACTTTGCTGCCTTTCACATTAATGTCATCCAGCTTTTCATGAATGTAGCTTCATTAAGGACTAAGCTTGACCAACACGGGGCCAGGATTACCGAAGTGGAGCAGAGGACGGGAACTAACGAGGACAATGTACACACCCTACAAAACACAGTTTCAGAGCTTGTCCGAGACATGAAACAGGTCAAAGCTAAATGCGACGACCTCGAATCGAAGTCGCGAAGGAATAAAATTTGCATAATAGGGGTTCCCGAATCGGCACTCAAGGGGCGAATGGAGCTGGCGGTCGAAAAACTCATCAAGGACCTCCTGGATGACCCTGATCTCTCACCATTCTTCACGGTTGAAAGAGCTCATCGCTCATGTTAGGCAGAAACCTGTGCAGTTCCCTTAGGGACCACTGCAAAAGATTTAAGACTACAGGTGTTTGGCAGTAAACCCACTTGGTAGCAGTCTGTACCACACAAATTCACTGGTAGCTGTGGCTGAGCAGTCAGACTTCCCTCAAGAAGAGTAAGGCAGTATACAGAGCATACAAAATAGGTACAGAAATACAGTAGCACAAGCAAACACTGACCAGAGCTTGGGTGTAAAAGTATATATTTATTTAAAACACACTACCACTAAATTGGTAAGATCAGTTCAAAACACAATCACTATCATCATATGTACATCCCTGATTACTTGTTGGACAAGTCTTAGTTAACACCACTTATTTCCAGACAGAGGTGAGCGCTTAACGTTCGATGGCACTCCAACAAGTTAAATAAAAAGGGAGGGAAAAGTAGAATTATGGAAGCATACACACTAAACACTTTTTAAAGAACCACAGCAAGTTAGGAAGGCACAGTCTACTGGTGAGCAGGGAAGTTTAGGTGCCAGGCCCACTTTCAAGGGAGCCAGGTGGAAGATGCCCAAAATCATACAGTTACACAGAGTCTTCAAAGTTTGTGGAGGTAGTTCGAAAAAGGTTTAGTTCAGTGCAGGAAAGTTAGCTAAGGTGTCCCAGGCTAACCCAGGTTCGAGAGACGAGGATTTAATGCACCCCGTTCAAATGGTTGCAAGGGAAGCCAGGCGGAACACAGTACCTTAAGTGGAGAGGATCCTCCAGCGGGGGCAGTGGTTCCTGGCAGCGGGTGCAAGTCGCAGCGTCGTCCAGAGGAGGAGAAGAAGATCTCGTCGTGGAGGAAAGATGAAGGTCGCTGCACTGCCAGGGAAGAAACCAGCCACGGAGTTCTCCGGTACAAAGGTACTACCCTTTCGGTTCGCGGTAGTGGTGAGAACGTGGTATCCCGGTTGCCAGGGTGCTTGGCACAGGCAAGGCGGCCACAAGATGTTCCAGGAAGGCGAAAAGAAGGTAGACTGGTTATCCCCACCAGTCGAAGGAAGAAGACTCTCCGGGCTGGAGATCTCCTCTGTCGTTGGGAAAAGTGGTGAGACAGTTCAGCAGGGCTCCATCGGTGGTGTCGTCGTTGCAGGCCGGCTCAGCTTCTCCCTCCTCGGATTCTTAGGTCCTGTGGCGACTTCTGAACTTCCAGTCCCCGAAGCCCTGCTTTTATGCAGCATACCCCCATTCACTCAGCCTAGTTGTCAATCAAACATGCTAAGGGCCAATCACACAAGAGTGCGACTTGAGTTACCAAGGTAACTCAGTCCAGGGTGCCTAAACCCCCTCCAACACCCCCTGTGGTACCCAGACAGAGTGGCACCACTTTTGGAGGCTTCTGTGGAGAAGCCCGCCAAAAAGTGGAACAAAGGACTCGACTTGGGTTGGAGTCACAGAAGAGAACACAAACGCCATTTTAGAATCTAGTTCTGGCAAAAAATACCAACCGGTGAATTAATATTAAATAAATAAACCGGCGGTATGTTCGAGGCTATAAGAATTAAATAATTAAAGTTGGTAGCCTCGAACAATGGGAAAATCCCATAGAGATATATTCGCGGTCGAATATAAAAAGTAGTATCCACTGCGCCAGCCAAAACTCGATCGGGGGACGGAGACATGCCCCCTCGAACAACAGACCCCGGGGCAATCGAATTGCCCCGACCAGTACGTCCACAATATGATGGTCTGTACTGGTTTCTGTTCATAATTTGGGACTATCAAAGCCAATGGTGACTTTACATGCCCTGGGAGACGGTAGTCAGTCCCAGGGTATGGAGTCTATGTTGGGGGGTCGCTACGACACCCCTGGGTTACGGCACGGAGGGTGCTGTGTAACCCACATCAAAAAAACACCTGAGACCCTATGGAGTAAAAGACCCCATAACCCATAAAACACAAGCAAAGTTAAAGGAACACCTCAAATCATGTCTAAGAGTGGGAGCAAAAGAATCTCACTCTTTGCAGGAGAGAAAAAAATAAACCCCAAAAAATCCAGCAAAGATGCTGGGGGACTCACTAGGTTTGGGAAATTAGCCTTACAGAGAATTCTCCCTAACACTCGCCCCCCCCAGACTAAGGGACAGGAGGATTTAATCCACTCCTGGATGAACCTCATACCTCTAGTCAATGATATACATCCTAGAGAGTCCATCAGCATTTTGATGGTGACACCCTGGCCTGTGCTCAATGGTGAAATCAAATCCTTGTAAGCAGATTGACCATCTCAATAGTTTTGGATTTTCTCCCTTCATTTGCATTTACCATCTCAAGGGTTGGTGGTCCGTCTGAATAACAAAAGTAGAACCATACAAGTATGGCCTAAACTTCTTCAGTGCCCACACAATAGCAAAGCATTCTCTTTCGATTGTTGCCCACCTTGTCTCAGGATCCTTCAGTTTTCTACTGATGAAGCAAATGGGGTGCTCCCTACCCTTCTCATCCAGTTGGCTAAGGACTGCACCTATACCTACATTTGAAGCATCTGTCTGCACAATGAAAGTTTGGTGGTAGTCAGGAGCTCTCAGTACTGGTGCTTGGCAAAGAGCCTTCTTCAGGTTTTCAAAGGCCCGATTGCATTCATCATTCCATTTGACCTTCTTAGGGAATTTTGGAGAGGAGATCACATTCAGTGGAGAAGCTATGGTCCCATAGTTCTCAATGAAATTCCTGTAATACCCAGTGAGGCCTAGGAAAGCTCTCACCTGGGTTTGAGTAGTAGGTGTTGTCCAATTTTGCACAGCTTCAATTTTACTGAGCAAAAGCCTTATCTCTCCACCTCCTACATCATACCCAAGGTAGACCACCTTACTCTGACCAATTTGGCATTTACTTGCCTTTATGGTCAGATTGGCCTGTCCAAGAGCCTGCAAAACATATCCTAAGTGGTTCACATGTTCTTCCCAGGTTTGGGTGAATACTGCAATGTCATCCAAGTATGCCATGCAGAAGTCCTCCATCCCATTCAGAACCCAATTCACCATTCTTTGGAATGTAGCAGGTGCATTCTTCAATCCAAAAGGCATAACCTTAAATTGGTAGAAGCCAACTGGCGTAGAAAATGCAGTCTTTTCCTTGGCATGGTCTGGCAGGGCTATTTGCCAATAGCCTGACGTAAGGTCAAATGTGCCGAGGAACTTGGCTGAACCAAGTCTATCCACCAACTCATCTGTCCTTGGCAAAGGGTGGGCATCAGTCTTGGTGACTGCATTCAGAGCTCTATAGTCCACGCAGAATCTCAATTCTTTGGATCCTGCCTTTGGTACTAACACAACTGGGCTAGACCATGGGCTAGTAGAGGGCTCTATTACCCCGAGATCAAGCATCTTCTTAACCTCCCCTTTAATGTGGGTTCTTACATTTTCTGACATTCTAAATCCTCTGCTTTTGACTGGCAGACAGTCACCAGTGAGTGTATCATGCTGTCCCCAAGGGGTCAAGCCTGGTGAAAGTGAGAACAGGGAGGCAAACTGATTTAACATGGCTTTGCTTTCTTCTTGTTGCTCAGGTGTCAGGTTTGAAGAGAGATTTACTCCTTCAATCTTTTCGTCTAATGGTAAGCCTCTGAGGAGATCAGGTAGAGCTTCGCTCTCTTCTTCCTCTTCTGTTGAAGCTAGAAGCAAGGCTCCTACTTCAGGTCTGGAGACATACGCTTTTAGTCGGTTGGTGTGGAAGACTCTAGGAGCCTCCTTGGGATTGCCCAAGTCCACCAGATAGTTCACCTCTCCAAGTTTACCCACAACCTTGAAGGGTCCCATCCATTTATCTTGCAAGGCCCTCTGCCTTGTTGGGATCATAACTAGAACTAGCTGGTCTTGAGTGAACTCAACCATGTTAGCCTTCTGGTCGTGCCAATGTTTGACCAGGGCTTGTCCAGCTTTCAGGTTATCACTAGCTTCTGCCATCATTTGTGACATTCTCCTTTCGGAGACCTATCACATAGTCAGTCACTCTGACTGGCTTGAGGGAAGGAGCACTCTCCAACCCCTCCTTAATCAGGGCCAATGGACCTCTGACTGGATGGCCATAGAGAAGTTCAAAGGGAGAATAACCTACTCCCTCCTGAGGGACTTCTCTATAAGCAAAGAGAAGGCATGGCAATAGAAGGTCCCACTTTCTCTTAAGGGGCTCCTCTAAAGCACCTATCATGCTCTTCATGGTTCTGTTGAACCTTTCTACCAACCCATTTGTCTGAGGGTGGTAGGCGGTAGAGAACTTGTAAGTAACTCTGCAGGTTTTCCACATGGCTTTCATGTAGTGGGACATAAAATGTGACCCCCTGTCAGAGATTACTTCCTTAGGAAACCCAACCCTGGTAAAAATATCAAGGAGGGCCTTAGCCACAGCCTGAGCTGTAACAGTCCTCATAGGAATTGCCTCATGGTACCTAGTAGCATGGTCTACTACAACAAGGATAAGCCTGTTGCCTGAGGAGGTTGGAGGATCAAGGGGACCAACAATGTCAATCCCTACCCTCTGAAATGGGACTCCCACTACTGGGAGAGGCACTAAAGGTGCCACATTCTTGGACCCAACCTTACCAGAGGTCGGGCAGGTATGGCAGCTCTTGAAAAACTTATCTACCTCAGCCCCCATTTTTGGCCAATAAAAGTAGAGGGAGAGCCTTTACTTGGTCTTCTTGAAACAAGTGACCAGTCAAAGGAATCTCATGGGCCAGTTGCAAGAACTGTTGTCTGTTTTCTTGAGGTACTACAAGCCGCTTGTAGTCTCCAGGTGCAAACTCATTTGGTTCACTGTAGAAGAGGCCATCTTCCCAGTGCAACCTATACTTCCCAGGCTCTTGCCCATCAGCCTGAGAAGCTGCCTGTTGGCGATGGCCTCCCAGAGTTGGACATTCTCTCTGTCCCTTACTGAAGTCTGCCCTGTTGGGTCCACCTTCTGCCAGTAAAGACTGCAGCTCAGGATGGTCAACAGGATCCAGATCTCCAATGAATTCCTGGCCTTCCACTAGCTCTTCTTCAGAGTCTAGTTCCACCATACAGGGTTGTACCTCCCTCTCAGCCTCAGCTGGAGGTGGAGTCACAGGTGTAACTTTGGACAACCTCGGGGAAGTCCTTGTTGGAAGCACTGGAGTGCTTGCTGTTGGCTGTTTCTTGGAAGTCTTGGGTTTCCCCCTTTGCTTCTTTTTGCACAGTGATAGCAAGTTGTAATTCAAGTGGTGTAGGAGTGATATCTTTCTTCATCATCTCCTGGGGAGAACCTCTGATGGTTCTCCCTTGCAGGTCTGGTGAGCTCCTGTAACCTTTTACTAGGTGGTCTGGGGGTATGTGACACTACTCCAAGAGTTTTCAGGTCATTACCCAACAGAACCCTTCCTGGCACCTCACTTTGTATGCTGACAGGTATCTTTACAGTCATGTCATTACACTGGATGAGAACTGGTAATTGGGGAAGCATCTGCACAGGGCCTCCAGCTAACTTGGTGAGGCGTTTGGGTGCCTTAGCAACATCCTCAGCCTGAAAAAAAGATTTATCCACCACAGTTATGCTGGCCCCAGTGTCCCTAATGGCAGGAGTCTCCTGACCATTCACCTGGACACTGTCCTTGTAATACTCTTTAGTATTATCTGGGATAGAGTTATAGACATCTAAATTCTGTTGTTCCCACAGACCCAGAGACATTAAAGAAACACTGGCTGAGACTCCAATGGGTTCATCAGCCAGCAGTAGAAGGTTTCCACTTGCCATTTGTACTTCCTCCTCTGGAGCGGAGGCTAAGGGGACAAGCTGGACCCCTGAAGGTTTACCCTTACATCTGGGATCTCCTTTCACATGGTCAGGTGAGCCACAAACAAAGCATTTACCAAATGCGTTCTGGAATGGTGGCTTGCTCTGACCTCCTTCTGGTTTACCAGCAGAGGGTACACTACTCTGATTTGGTTTTCCTTGGGGTTTACCCTTATTGTTCTGTTTGGGGCCCTCTTTGGGATTGGAATTATTAGAATTCTCTTTGGAGTCCTTTTTTGGCTGCTTTCCCTCATCCTTTTTCTGAGTTACCCCAGAGTCCTTGTGAGTAGCCCTGTTGGCAACCCACAAGTCAGCAGCCTTAGCTAGTTTCCTGGAATCTAATTCCTTTATATCAGCCAAGTCCTGTCTCAGCTCAGGTGAGCAGGCATCATAAATTGACTCCAACATCACAAGATTCTTCATTCCTTCATAAGTGTTCACCTTGTAACCCTTAATCCATCCCTCTAAATTCTACAAACGTTCACTCACCCAGGTAGCCCAAGGGGTACCATCATGCTTTTTGAGGGTCCTAAACCTCTTAAGGTACTGGGAAGGGGTCTTCCCAAATCTAGCTATCAAAGCTAGTTTCACACATTCATAATCCTTCTTATCCTCCTCCCCCCAACTCCATTACCACATCAGTTGCAACAGGGGGAAGCCTAGAGAACAACCAGGAAAGTAACTCATTTCCTGTAATGTCCTGGAGCCCATGATTATATTCAAACAAACTCAACCAGTCCAACACATCCAACTTTGGCTCATACATACCCACCAATTCCTTAGGCATCCAGGGTCTTTTGGGACTGGAACTCCTAGAGGATTCGGAGAGAGAAGCACTTTCCACAGACAAAGTTTTCATTTCTAGCTCATGGTTGAGCTCCATTTCTCTGAGCCTTAGTTCTTGGTGCCGTTGTTCTGTTTGAGCATTAATTCTTTTGAATTCTAATTCAAGCTTCATTTTTTCTAGTTCCATATATTGAGGATTAAGTGTGGGACCTGGTAAGGGTCCAGTAGGCACAGCTGGCAGGGCAGGGAGAGGCCCAGGGGAGACAACTCTAACATCTCCCACCTCCTCTTATGCTTCTGACTCAAAGTTATCAATACTAACATTCATATCAATGTCATTGCTGTTATCTACAGTTGCTGGAGTGGTAGGTTCCTCTGAACCACCATCCAGACTTTGGTTTGCTAACAACCTTTCTATTAGCTCCATTTTCTTGCCTTTAGTCAGGAGATTCTTATGCTTACAGAGAACTCAAACAATCAGCAGTTTTTGGAGCAAGGGACTCTTGACTATAACTTTCCATAGATGACAGGTTTTTATAAAATACTTCTTTTAGTGCTAAGCTTTGTGGTTAGTTGCACTAAGGTATCTTTAAGCACACAAAAATGTATACTCAATACAAATCCCACCGCTGCCACCAGTGTTAGGCAGAAACCTGTGCAGTTCCCTTAGGGACCACTGCAAAAGATTTAAGACTACAGGTGTTTGGCAGTAATCCCACTTGGTAGCAGTCTGTACCACACAGATTCACTGGTAGCTGTGGCTGAGCAGTCAGACTTCCCTCAAGAAGAGTTAGGCAGTATACAGAGCATACAAAATAGGTACAGAAATACAGTAGCACAAGCAAACACTGACCAGAGCTTGGGTGTAAAAGTATATAATTATTTATTTAACACACACTTATAAAACACACTAGCACTAAATTGGCAAAATCAGTTCAAAACACAATCACTATCATCATATGTACATCCCTGATTACTTGTTGGACAAGTCTTAGTTAACACCACTTATTTCCAGACAGAGGTGAGCGCTTAACGTTCGATGGCACTCCAACAAGTTAAATAAAAAGGGAGGGAAAAGCAGAATTATGGAAGCATACACACTAAACACTTTTTAAAGAACCACAGCAAGTTAGGAAGGCACAGTCTACTGGTGAGCAGGAAAGTTTAGGTGCCAGGCCCACTTTCAAGGGAGCCAGGCGGAAGATGCCCAAGATCAGACAGTTACACAGAGTCGTCAAAGTTTGTGGAGGGAGTTCGAAAAAGGTTTAGTTCAGTGCAGGAAAGTTAGCTGAGGTGTCCCAGGCTAATCCAGGTTCGAGAGACGAGGATTTAATACACCCCGTTCAAACGGTTGCAAGGGAAGCCAGGCGGAACACGGTACCTTAAGTGGAGAGGATCCTCCAGCGGGGACAGTGGTTCCTGGCAGCGGGTGCAAGTCGCAGCGTTGTCCAGAGGAGGAGAAGATGAAGGTCGTTGCACTGTCAGGGAAGAAACCAGCCACGGAGTTCTCCGGTACAAAGGTACTACCCTTTCGGTTCACGGTGAGAACGTGGTATCCCGGTTGCCGGGGTGCTTGGCACAGGCAAGGCGGCCACGAGATGCTCCATGAAGGTGAAAAGAAGGTAGACTGGTTATCCCCACCAGTCGAAGGAAGAAGACTCTCCGGGCTGGAGATCTCCTCTGTCGTTGGGAAAAGTGGTGAGACGGTTCAGCAGGGCTCCACCTGTGGTGTCGTCGTTGCAGGCCGGCTCAGCTTCTCCCTCCTCGGATTCTTAGGTCCTGTGGCGACTTCTGAAGTTCCAGTCCCCAAAGCCCTGCTTTTATGCAGCATATCCACATTCACTCAGCCTAGCTGTCAATCAAACATGCTAAGTGGTGAGCCGGCCGGCTCACCACTTGGGCCAATCACACAAGAGTGCGACTTGAGTTACCAAGGTAACTCAGTCCAGGGTGCCTAAACCCCCTCCTACACCTCCTGTGGTACCCAGACAGAGGGGCTCCACTTTTGGAGGCTTCTGTGGCGAAGCCCGCCAAAAAGTGGAACAAAGGGCTCGACTTGGGTTGGAGTCACAGAAGAGAACACAAACGCCATTTTAGAATCGAGTTCTGGCAAAAAATACAAACCGGCGAATATTAAATAAATAAACCGGCGGTATGTTATAGGCTATAAGAATTCAATAATTAAAGTTGGTAGCCTCGAACAATGGGAAAATCCCATAGAGATATATTCGCGGTCGAATATAAAAAGTAGTATCCACTGCCACCAGCCAAAACTCGATCAGGGGGGACGGAGACATGCCCCCTCGAACAACAGACCCCGGGGCAATCGAATTGCCCCAACCAGTACGTCCCAATATGATGGTTTGTACTGGTTTCTGTGCATAATTTGGGACTAGCAAAGCCAATGGTGACTTTACATGCCCTGGGAGGCAGTAGTCAGTCCTAGGGTATGGAGTCTATGTTGGGGGGTCGCTACAACACCCCTGGGTTACGGCACAGAGGGTGCTGTGTAACCCACATCAAAAAAACACCTGAGACCCTATGGAGTAAAAGACCCCATAGCCCATAAAACACATGCAAAGTTAAAGGAACACCTCAAATCATGTCTAACAATGGGAGCAAAAGAATCTCACTCTTTGCAGGAGAGAAAAAAATAAACCCCAAAAAATCCAGCAAAGATGCTGGGGGACTCACTAGGTTTGGGAAATTAGCCTTACAGAGAATTCTCCCTAACAGCTCATTGGCACCTCGGCCTAAGCCAGGAGACTTTCCCAGACCAATAATAGCAAAATTGCTCAGCTACAAGGACAGGGATCACATACTCCTGTTGGCCAGGGAGAAAGGGGAATTACGGCTCCATTCGCAAATAATCAGGATCTTTCCTGATTTTTTGGTGGGGGTACAGATGGAGAGATGTCGATTCAGTGGGGTGAAGAAAATGCTAAGGGATAGGAAAATTGAGTATGCAATGCTTTTCTCTGCCCGCCTAAAATTCACCCATCGTAACAGGCTCTACTTCTTCACGGTCCCTGACGAGGCTGTTAAGTTCATTGAGGCGCAAATCCCACTGGCAGACCCCCCCCCCCCGAGGAACCGATGGACAATGACTAGTACTGGACGCATGGTCTCCTCTTGGTAATATGTCCCTGATACCCTTGAATATGTGTATCCTCGCTTTGAACCCTTACTTTCAACAGCCGATCTTCAGACTTATGTTGTATTACAGAAACATGAGTTACTACTTGTGGGCGGAACAGCAGCGGCAGCCCCCATTGCAGCTGCAATTCCCTTTGAATCCAAATGTTTGTGTTTTAGCCCCGGTTGGGCATTCTCCCAAGCAGTGCCGAGTTGGGGATTGCACGCAGTTGTTCACTTTAAGGGTGGGTATCTACACACTGCTGGATTGGACAGGGCGGTGAGGGTGGGGGGGCGAGGAAGTTGGGGTAGGTTATATACAAAATGGCAGGAAGGTGGAGACCGGTTCGAAAAGAAGGCACTCTTTTGCCAGTGCACCACACATGGCGTTTGTCAGAGGCAGATCCTTTGCTTGGGATGTCCCGTAGGATGTCTGCATGGCAATTAAAATAATGACATGGAATGTTCGGGGCCTGACAAACTTCACGAAGTCTCGTAGGATTGCGGCTTATGCACAAAGGCATGGGGTCAAGGTCCTCCTCTTACAGGAGACACACGCTCTGAAACACTTTGTCTAACATAGCACAGACCTGGGGGCTCAATCGATACTATGCCCAATATTCCACGCAAGCGAGGGGAGTTCTGACCCTTATCCATAAGTCAGTACACTTCATACTCCGCACATCCCACATCGACACGGAAGGCAGATATGTGATTCTACACTGCACGTTGGCTCACAAAGAATGCTTGCTGGTCAACTTATACGTGCCCAATACTGACTCTCCCGAGTTTATTGATAATGTGACCGCCATTCTTATGAGATATCTAGATGTCCCCATAATATGGAGGGGAGACATGAATCTGATACTTGACAATGTCCTAGACAGAACAACGACCACTCGCAGAACCACAACTCGAGTGGCTAAGCGACTTCTTGTACATATGGACTCTCTGAATTTACACGATATATGGAGAACGCTCCACCCCCATGAAAGGGACTATGCTTTCTATTCAACGGTACATGACCGTTCCTCAAGAATAGATTTGTTCCTCTTGTCTGGCAAACTGGTGGGTAGGGTCTTGGATGTCAGGATCCACAAACGCATACTATCTGACCATTTCCCTGTGCTCCTACAGATCCAACTCGGCGACACAAAATCGTCGCAACCCGCCTGGTGCTTTAAATCCGCCGCCCTATCTGCTATTGGCTTCAAAGCTGAGATCCTAGCGAACATAACCACATTCTTTGAAAATAACAGGGCATAAGATACACCCGAAGGAATCAGATGGGAGGCATTTAAGGTTTACATCAGAGGGATGTGCATCTCTAGGGAAGCGGGAGTCCTGAAAGCTATAAGGCAAGCCCTAACCAATTCTGAAACTAAGCTTAAAGCCCTAGAACAGGAGTATCTTTCCACTCTGACCCCAATAACCCTAGCTGCGATCAGATCAGAACTTGAGCAGTTTGAGTCACATGCCATGCGAGAGATGCAATATTATGCTCGCCCTGTTGCTGCCCGTAGGTACGGGGAGGGGGATAGACCGGGTAGAATCCTGGCCAGACTGGTGTGCGCGGAGGGGGGGTAAGACCCGTATTGACAGCATTATAGACAACATGGGGCTGAGACACTGGTCAGACCAGTCCATTCTAGACACATTTGCTAGTTTTTATGCCAAGCTATATGGTCCCCAGCCTGAACACTCAGCCGGGGACCTGGACGACCTGCTGGAAAACATTCCTATGACTCTCATCTCCCAGGATACCAGGGAGCGACTGGACGCTCCGTTCACTTTAGACGAGATAGTTCAGGTGATATCAGACCTTCCCAAAAACAAGGCGCCGGGCGAGATGGGCTCACCTCTGAGTTCTACCAGGAGCACATGGCCATATTGGTGCCTGCTCTACATGGGGTCTGGGCTGAATCACTTAGATTAGAACTCCTCCCCCCTTCCTTGCGGGAAGCCTTAATAACACTCCTACCCAAACCTGGGAAACCCCTAGACGAGTGTGGGTCTTACAGGCCCCTATCCCTTATTAACACTGACATGAAGATCTTAGCGAAGATAATCGCAAACAGGTTTCTCCCCTTCATGTCCCACATGGTCCATCCAGACCAGAGTGGATTCATTCCCGGTCGATCCACGGGACTCAACATCCGCCGCCTGTTTAATGTGATGTCCAGAAATGACGCGAACACCGATGCTGTGGCGGTAACACTTGATGCCCAAAAGGCTTTCGATATGGTCTCATGGCAATATCTATGGGTCGTGCTAGAGAAGATGGGAGTGGGGCCAAATATGATCTCTTACATTAAACTCTTATACACGGGTCCACTAGCTAGGGTCCTGGTAAACTCTGCTCCCTTCTCTCCCTTCACGCTACACTGTGGTACTCGCCAGGGATGCCCATTCTACCCCCTCCTTTTTGCGCTTGCTATCAAACCCATGGCTGACCATACTTGAGAGCGTCACATCCATAAAGGCATTTGGTTGCTGGACACCCTGGAAATCATCTCACTTTACGCAGATGACATGCTCTTGTATATCAGAAACCCCTCCACATATATGGATCCAATCATCCGTGATATTACCAAGATAGGCACGTTCTCAGGTTTCACTATCAACTATTCTAAATCCGAAATTTTCCCTCTCACTGTGGCAACTCAACAACCGAGGTGTGAGTACCCCCTGCGCTGGTCCCCGGGTGGTGTTAAGTATCTCGGGATACAGGTGTCGCTAACCAAACCTTCCCTATTGACAGATAACTACGAGGCCATGTCTCGGCTCGTCGTCTCCAAATTCTCCAAATGGCGCAATCTACCGCTATCCCTGGCGGGCAGACTCTCTCTAATAAAGATGTTTGTGGTCCCCAAGCTCCTTTACGTCTTCACTAACGTACCGGTCTGGCCCGGGATGCAATACTTTAAGAGGCTCCATTCGGAGTGCGCCCAATTTCTCTGGCATTCAGGTTTGGTCCCTAAGAAATGGAAACACATGACTTTACCCTATGATAAGGGAGGGTTCACAGCCCCAGACTTTCGTCTCTACTGGAATGCGGCACAAGCCCAACACGCCTCTCACTGGTATATAATCCAGAATCCGCCCTTACATGTAAAACCTGAGAAACTGGCCGGGGGTGGGACCAACATCATGACCCTACTATTGCACTGCACTTCCCAAACAGACGCCCAGGCAGACCCGGTGGCCTCCACGATCAGGGCTTGGAGAGGTATTCTGGGCTCCGAGCAAGAGCACCATCCATACTATAAGTGGCTTCCCATGTGGCAAGTTCCCAGACTCCCCCCCCCCCCCCCCACACATGACCAACACCTTGTGCGATATTGGGAGGGTCTGGGCTATCGAGCCCTTGCTGACCTCTTCCCTGATGGCACGTTTATCACCCCTCAAACATGGCGCCCAGAACACTCCAATTCTTCGCTCGAGATGTTACAGTACTACAGGCTTCGAGCAGCAGTACAAACTATGTGGCCCTCATACCCAGACGAACCCCCAGTCTCTCAAACCACGTGAAGCATGGGCTAGGGAGCTTGAAATAGAAATGACGGATGAACTGTGGGGTAAAATGTGCGCACACACGCGCAAGGTCTCCCTTAGCACCAGATTCTGCTGCATACAATTCAAATTCCTCAACAGGCTCGATTATACACCGTACAAAGTGGCGAGATTCACACGTACCCCGACTCATGTATGCCCTAAATGCAAATCCTGTGAAGCAGATCACATACACATGTTTTGGTCTTGTGCGGCGATCAACACGTTCTGGGGGGCTGTGTCGGAGGTGGTCTCCGAAATAATTGGCTCCCCGGTGGATATGGACCCACTGGCCCTATTGTTTGGTATCTGGGAGGGGGAGAATGTAAGGAAAATGTCAAAATTCTTAAATGTACGTACCATTGTGGCCAAAATATGTATATTGCAGTGCTGGAAACGTCATAAGCCCCCTACCCTCATGATGTGGCTGAAAGCCCTTACCTGGACACAGATGTGCAAAGAGGAATACATTGGATCCTTGCCAATATCACGCCCCAAAAATGTTTGGTCGGAATTCCGTAGCTATCTGAACAATAGAGAAAAGGTAGAGTGGGGATCCACTCCCCCACCAATACGAACGAACGCGCCATGTGGGGTGTGACTCTCCCTCCTTTTATTTTTCTATTTACGCCGCTCCAAGACAGCAACCGTCCTTAACCTGAGATGTTGAATTTAGTCCTGTCGTGCTACATTTTGTGAGGCGATGCGGTTAACTTAGTGCCATGAAATCGGTGCTGTAACTGTCTTAACTTTCTGCCAATAAATAAAAGTTTAAAAAAATAAAAATAAAGTGAGGATGTTTTTCTCTAGTTGGTCTATTCCTCGTCTCAGTACCAATCTTGTGTTTTAGGGGAAACATAGGGAAAGGATTGACAATAGCCTATAAAGGCTTGAGGGAAAGAAGACTCATTGTGAAAGGGAAATGGGGATACCACGTCTCACCTAAAGGCACCGCATTCCCACTCCCAAGTCTCCTCCACCCAGGTGATCCTTTGTCGCATATCCACCCCCATGGTAAGGATCCATGCGTGATGGCCTTTCACTGGCCACCTGAGAGAAGGATACATCGAGGCAAGAAGTGATGACGCCCTCAGGTTCCACAGAGGTGAAAACCTTTGGTGACCTTGAGACTCTGCCCTTTAGAGGAGCAAAAGGACGGCCTCCTCTGATGAAGAGTGACTCAAGAATGCAATGTCTCAGTGTCAATCTTTATTGCCTGTAGAGTTTTGTCGACCACCTTTCCGAAGAGGTAGTCACCATTGAACTGCATGTCGACTACCTTTGTTTGCACATGGATGCGGAAGTTGGTGGCCTTCAGCCAACCCTGGCGGCGGAGGACCAGACCATTCCCCACTGGCGCAACCCCGAAACAGCAATGTCGAGGGCGATGGTGATTGCATGTTTGGAGGCTTCTCCCCTTCTTGGAACAGAAGTTTGTACCATAACTCTATCATACCTTGACAGAATGGAGAGGACTTTGGCGGCTTTGATCGTTGACGATGCCGTCATGATGCGTTTCCCTGTTGCAGCCAACGTTTTACTCTCTTGGTCCAGAGGAACCATAGACGAGGTAGATTATATAGAAGACCTATACCTAGCGGTGGCCGAGGCCACAGAGTCTGGTGAGGGCTGGGACCTGAGGCACATTGGGGGTCTTCATGACCAACAGGCCATCCTCCCAAATGTCATCCAACAAGGGAACTGAAACGATCTTCATGGAGGATTCCCAGCATCCCGGTACTAGGTTAAACAGATTCACAGCCCTAGAATTCATGGAGCAGAAGGAACCAATCTCGCCCGGCAGAGAGGCCCTCCAGGCGGCATCGATGTCCAGAGGTTCCCCATCCACAGGAACGTAATCATCGAAGTCATCCGTGCCTTGCGTACCTGTTGTGACAGTACCAGTATTAGTATTAGTGTCAGTGTCTGTCTGAGCTGCTTCTCCCACCACAGGGAGCAGTGCAACCAGCAATGGCTGAGGGATTGCAGGGGCCGGATGAGACAGCGTCAGCAGAGCTCAAGGCGGCCTCGGAGGACTCCTTGCTGGGCCATGAAGGAGAGCAGTGGGTAGTCGCTGCCGGATTTCAGCCATCAGTGTGTGCAAGGTAGTCAACATGTCTAAGGACATATCCCTTGGTGCAGGTGTAGGAGGCCGAGAAGGCCAGTGAGATGGCACCCCTTGCTAAGGTATTGGCAGAATGGGGTCAGGCTCCTCCTGACCACCCCCTTGGTCAGAGTAAAAACCCTCTGATAGGTCATCCTCTGAACTGGTGTAGTGTGCTAGCGACCTCCTGGGGGATCCCAGAGGGGCCAGGGTGAAAAGTGTGTGGCCTTGGTGGGTCTAGGCAGAAACTCCTGAGCTGGATGGCCCTCACCAAATCCATGCCTTTAGGGAAATAGGTGATGACTGGAGCCTGCGGAGCTAGAAAAGGTGCCTTCCTTGATAGGACTGCCATCGGAACCGAAGATGGAGGTCTAGGCGGTAAGGATACTCTGGGCATGGTATCCGTCGTAGTGGTAACAGTGACAGTTGTCGACGAGCCCCTGGGTGTGATCAAAACAGTCTATGGAAGGCCAGTCTTCGCAGACTAGGTCGATGATGAAGCATCGTCGAGAGGGCAACATTCGTGATGGATGAGGTCGATGAGGGTGAAGCTGCTGATTGGTCCTTGGACGACTTGGCCTTTGACGAGGTCTTGCGTTTGGCCAATGGCACCCATGATTTTCTCGCGGACGGAACCGGCACGCCTGCCGTGAGGCTAAACGTCGACAGAGCTGAGGATGGAGACCGGCCTCTCTCTGATCTGGGTCCCAAAGCCGCGGTGACCGTCAACGAAGAAGGCATTGGAGCATGTGATAACTTAGCCTTCTTTTGGATCTTCACCAGGGAAGCATTCACAAAGGACTTTGGCCTCCTATTGTTAGAGAGAGCACGCACTTTGAACCTGCCTGTGGAAATGGGAGGCAGGCCAAAATGGGGGAAGCTGTGTGAGAGACCCCAGTCAGAGCCACAGTTTTGGACCAGGGAGTCAACAGACCCGGTTGGGGTGTTGTGTATGCAGACGGACTGGGTCCCTCCTCTGGCAATAACAGGCAGGCTGGACTGAAAAGTGGAAATACAATGAAGGCACCAAAGTCTTTGTAGACACTAGGAACAGATTTATTACAGGAAAAGGAGTATACTCATTGCCAGCAGAATAGATTAGACACACTGAACTAGCTAGGTACATCCACTGGCATGGAACCCGGGGCCTTTGAAGCACCTTTGGATGCAGGATGTGTGGGGGACATCAAGGGAGAAAGGAACGGTTGAGAAGGATTTGGAGAAGGGGGCTGGTAGAGATGGTGAGAGGGGAAAGAGGCAGGCGCAGCGAGAGACACATAGGGCGAGGGAGACAGGGGCACATGGAGACTGAGAAGCAGAGGCACAGAGAGGCGGGGAGCCAGAGGCTGGGAGGCCATGAGAGAGAAGCAGAGGGAGGCAAAGAGGCCAGGAGACCCACTGGTGAAAATAAGAGAAGGAGGAAGGGAAACGGGGGGAAAAGGATAAGGCCAGACAGGGGGAAGGGTATCTGCTATAAGAGCAAGGGCCTCTGTAGCCTCTGCCCCCAACCCACACTTTCAACACACCACACCCCCAGCAGCCAAAAAGAAGTGACCTGTTCTCTCTCCACAGGACTTATATAAGGCTGTCACTTCGACCCAGGAACACAACATGTGGTCGCCAGGGATAAGTTGGTGCGGTCTCCGGGGAAGGGGAGACCAGGCAACTTTTTTGTTTGGTTGTTGCCAGGACACAATTTATTTGGTTTGTAGGAGAGATGGGATGCAGGGCTGGACACACATGTTCAGGTATTCTATGCGATTCCCAGGTCAGGGGAGTTGAAATTGTAGAGTGCAGGACAGTTAGGGCCCCAGGGGAGGTTAATTGTTGGGTGTGGGACGAGTGACTTTGCATAGCCCACCCACCTCATGATGGACACAAGTGGAACTTGTTTAGTAGGGCTCAGGGTAGGGCAAGTGGGTAAAAAGGTCAGGCCAGATTGTTAGCTATGGAATTCTGGCAGATGGGCAGGGAACAGTTTTAACTGGTTTTTGGATCCTTTCCCAGAGTTTGAAAATGCATAGTAAACGACAAGTGACATATGGATGCTACAATTTCCATATGCCAGCCCTGGAGGAAGTACGACTAGGCCCGGAGGGCGCTTCAGAGGCCTTCCCGTTCTCGATCCACACCAGTAACCTACAATGGCAATCCTTCTGTGTCTTGGAGGTGAAGGCCTGGCAAATCAAACATCTGTCCACATCATGGTTGGGATGTAGGCATAGGCACTTGAGGTGCCTATCTTCAAATAAGATGTCCTTCAGTCTACAGTTCTCACAGGTCCTGAAGAGACTTTTCTTTGTGGTGTCTGCCATGGTGTTGAAGCAAAGGCCTGGGCCGGTGTCGTACCATAAGTTGGCGATCCAACAGTGGATAAGGATCTCCTCCGGCAATGGGTCTCTGCAGCCGGTAGTCACAACGTGACTGAAGGCTATGAATAAGTGAGACAAATTCTCGCAAAAATAGACAAAAACAGTAAAGAAGTTAACAGATTTGGAGGAGCAAAACACAAGGATTCCCAACACGAGAAACATGCAGTACAAATCTGAAAATGGCCACCAAGGGTGGAGTTTAGGAGGACAGGTGTCATTGGCTAGAGCACTATAACACAAAGTGACACCCATAGGCTATACCTATGATTCTCTCGATGTTCTTGCCACTGTCATGAGGATCTGCTTGAAGCCAAAAGCCAAATGCAACTCTTGGTACGACTCTGACCTTGTCACCCTTAAACGCATATGTAGGGTGGCTGAGAGAAAATGGCTGGCATCTTGTGCATCCTCTGACAAACTGGCTTGCTGCCTGCTCCAAAGGCAATACCGACTCTCGGTCAGCACCAAGGAGAGAGCCCACATCCAAGTCCGCGTCTCTGCGGCATCAACAACTCTGCCAAACTCTTTAAAATCTGCAAGGAGCTGGCAAATCCTTCTACAGTCTCTACTTCTCCTGTCCCCTCCCAGATGCAAGACCCTGGCTTCTCATTTCGTTGCTAAAACCCAGGTCATCCTGTCCACCCTCTCGTCCTCTCCTCCTCTTCCCGCTTCTCTCTCTGCTACCTCTGAAGGCAACCTCGCTCTCCTCTTTTTCTTCCTTTCCTCTGTTCTCCCCTGACCAGATTTCTAGATAAATCTGATCTATGAAAGTTTTGTCAAAACAGGTTCTTCCCTGTTCTTCCCAAACCATCAAGGACCATATTGACACCCTCGCTCCTGCCCTGGCCGACTTCTGCAATCACTCCTTCACGGCTGAAGCCTTCCCCTCACCCCTGAAGCACTCTTTTGTGCACCCTCTTCTCAAGAAACCCTCTGCCAACCCCTCCTGACCAGCTAGCACCCGATATCCATCACTCCTTTCCTGGGCAAACTCCTGGACAAGCTGGCCATCTCCCAGCTTCACCTCCACACTGATTCTGTTGATTGTCTTCATGACCATCTGTCGAGGGGTTCAGAGCATCCAGAAGCACGGATCCTGCTCTCCTGAACATCTGTGAAAACCTACTCTCCTACCTTGAGTCTAATCTCTCCTCTGTCCTCATCTTACTTGATCTCTCTTCTGCCTTTGACACAGACAACCATGCCATCCTGCTCAACCGCCTCTGTGATAACCTGGGTATCACCTATCAGGCCCTGGCCTAGCTGTCCTCTTTCCACTCCAACCGACCCTCCCAGGTCCAAGTTGGGTCCTTCCTTTCCTCTATCTCACTCTCTACTCGCGGTGTTCCCCATGGGTCTAACCTCTCTCCCTGGCTTTTCAACCAATACTGGGCACCCCTCGCCCACTGCATTTCTACTCTCTGCTCCAACTTTCAGTGCTATGCAGATGACACTCAGCTCGTTTTCAGGCTCCCCTCTGCCACCTCTTCTCCATCTCTGACTGTCTGCAATCCAGGAGTGGTGCGCAGCCAATGACCTCTGCCTTAGTGCTATTAAGACAGCGATCCTCCTCATCGGCACACATACACCCTCCTTTCCGGTCACTCTCTGGGAAGTCTCCCTTGGCCGCCCTCCTGTTCCCACCTATGAGGCTAAGAACCTCAGGGTCATCTTCGACTCCACACTTTCCTTCTCTCCTCACATCTCTGATGTCTCTAAGAAATCAACCAACTGCACCTCCTCAGAGGTATTCTTCCTTAACTCTCCTTCCCCCAGAAGCTCACTGTCTCCAGAGCCCTGGTTCTCTCTAGGCTGGACTACTGCAACAGCCTCTTACTAGATCTGCCGGCTTCTAATCTCCGCCCTCTACAACTCATCCAGAACAGGACTGCAAGACTTGTCCTTGGCCTGAGGTCCAGGGATCGTATCTCTCCAGCCCTGAAATCTCTTCATTGGCTCCCAGTGGCTGCAAGGATTAAGTTCAAGACCCTCTGCATTGTCCACAAGGCCTTCTGGGGCCTGGGTCTGCAATACCTTCAACTCTCCCTTCGGAAATACCTTCCTACTCGAGCTCTTAGCTCCTACAACTCCATCAGGGCCAGTCACTTCTCCAAGAAACGAGTGGGTGGTAGAACTCCTTCTTCGGCTGGGGATTCCCTCTGGAACAGCCACCCTGCCTCCCTGAAACTTGAGGAGAACCATCTCCGGTTCCGGAAGCACCTCAAGATCTTCCTCTTTGCTTCTGTCTTCTCTCTCTTCCTCTCCCCTAGTGATCTCTTGTCTGCTACTGCAACTGGACACCTAGCTACCCTCTGAATTCAGGCCCAGGTCCCTGCCTACCCCAGCTGCATTACCGCACTGCCTCCTGGCATCCCTTGCATTTGGGTCTGTATCTGCAACCCTACAGTCCCCTTACTTGCACTTATTAGACACCCGTTGTTTGCGCTTAACTCCTGCACTTGCCACCTGCTGGCCAACCACTTGTTTGTTTGATCCAGTGTTCAGCACTTTCCACTCCCCACCTGCCCCTCGCACTTTCCCCCTTCCCTCTCCCCTGCACTTGCGCAAACTCTATTTCACTGGGCCTAGTAAGATTGTTGTCTTGTCCTCCATTGTAACCCTCCATTGCCTCGTCGCGCCTTGAAGCACCTGTGTATAGGCACGCTATGAACAAAATATATCCTATCAGAAGCTAAGAGCTGTTTTCAGCTTGAAGCTAAACTGCTTTGATTTTACCAAGGATTCCCAGCCTGACGACGGGGAATATTCATGAGCATGTGAATCCATGTAAGACGCTGTGCTAGAGAAGGTGTGTTATTTTCATATAGATGTCCTTAGAAATTCCTTTTTTAATAAATTGTATTGATTTGGACTCTTCCTCTTCTCCTGCCCTTGGCCCAAGTTACCAAATTCAAAGGAAGTGTAACATCTACTTTTCTCGGTTTATCTTTATGACTGAAAAGCATTTGGTACAAGTTGGAGAAGGTCTTTGGGCCACCATAGGTTCTTGCCAAAAACAACTTTCTGCGCTCTATCAGAAAGTAGCCGTTTATTGTCCACTCAAAATTAATCTTGCTTTTCAGAGGTCCTCATAGACTTTGACTGGGTGAAAGAGATCATCTCAGGTGCAAGGTAATATGAAACCTTATAATATGTATGTATGTATTGGTCACTTATTAGGCGCCTATATAATTAGCAAAACTGTTTCAAAGCGCCCAGCTAATTAGCATTTATATAGCGCTACGAACCATCAGGCATCTGAGCGCTGCTTATTATTACCCACAGTCTGTGGTACTCCTTTAGACACCTCGGAAGGATGAAAGGCTGCGTTTGGGATTCCTGCGTCAGCAGATTGTGCAAGGATGTCAACGCGAGCGCTATACTCGCTGTGCTATCTGACCGGCTGTTATGCATGCAACAGTCAAGTCATTTGCTCAATTATGCACAGACGCATTCAGGAGAATTCTCCCTACGATTCTGTGGTAGGTTTTGAGATTCAACCATAATAAGTGCCAGCAAACCAAAACAGAACCGCCAACATGCCATAGATCCGGATTGCTAAACAGCCTCGGCAGAAACTCCCGCCGCAAGAACATTCTGTTTTGAGGAGCATTTGCAAATGGCCCCGCAGCACTCTCCTAAGTAGATTAATGTATACAACGTGGTAGTCTCTAGATAATGGCACCGCATATTCCCCCAGTCACAGTCATTACAGCTACCTTGGAATATTATGGTCGGGGCGCTCCCAGCTCATCCCGGGCCGAGGCAACCGTTAATGCAGCTGTTTAACGGTCGCAAAATGGCTTCTGACAGAGACAAACTAGCCAAAAAGTGCCGATATGCTTTTTCCTTCGTCCTGGCAGTTGGAGGGCGGGGAGAAGACTCTGATTTGTGTATTACAGCTCCAGCATCTGTCCCCCTGATGATATTCCAGGGAAGCGTATTAGCATAAAATTTAATGATGTCAAATAAGTGAATGTGAAATAGGGAGTGCGTAAAGACACTATTTCCAAGGCTGACAGAAACATCACTGTTTAGAAATGCAAATGAAACCATTATGCTCAATAATTATATGAAAATATGAACAGTTCAGCATGTTTTCCAGCCCTGATGGCGGTTAATGGGATGTATGCTTATGTAAATAACTACTATTAAGGCTAATGCTGGGGGGGGAAACGAATAAATTCATAGTAAGGCAACTGATTTAGTATGCTTTTAAACCCCAGCAGTGCTCACTTATTAGAAAGGAGTGCATTATTATGTTTAGAGCTCATTACGGCTACAAGTCACTGCAACTCCATTAATTACCACGCGTTAATGAAAACGGGACACGCACAAAAAGAAAGGAAAATGATTGCCTCTCAGCAGTTTTCTTAAAAGGCAAAATCGAGGGGTATTACCACCGTGGGGCCTCGCGGGGAGCGTCTGTATTACTGCTGCAGCAATCCCGGGGCCGGTCCCGGCGGGCTTTGCTCGGTCTCCGGGAGGGATCAAATCTTCCATCTACAGAGCGCGGCATGCACAGCGGGGGCGACATCAATAACCCGGGGAGGAGGGATTGCGATATTAAAAATGCACGGACTCCTCTCCTCGGGTAGCGTGATAGCAAAACAAACACACAGTGCGGGAGAACGCGTGAGCTCAGCGAAAAATGGCAGGACTCCAACACTCGACGGCGCAGGCGTATGCTATAGAAAGTTGCGAGAATAAGCGTGTAATGGTTTCTGCATTCCCAAAATCTGCCCCAACATTTCTAATTTGACGCTGAGGGCACTGCAACAGTAATCCTGATATATATATATATATATATATATATATATATATATATATATCTCTCTCTCTATATATATCATTTCACTAAAATGCCAGGGATAGCAGATGTGATATCACATGACCGTTGACCTCTGATGACATCACCAGAAGTGGTGTAATTTGATTCCCCCACCCCGAAGTGACATCATGGGAAAGCGATGGAACATGACCATGCACCCTTGACAAAACAGGAAGTGGCATCACATAGCATTTGTTCCTAAGTACGCTACGAAAAATATAGTTACAATGTCACTTTAATGTGATATACATGTCATAAAAGAATGAATCACCATATGTATCGTTAATATCAGCGTGTATAGGACCATATTACCAAATGACTGAATGCAAACAGACGTCCCAGGCCAAATGATAATGATGTGTTATTATATAGCACTTACACTTAAGCGCTTTATATAGAACAAATATACATACAATATCACCCAACCTATGTTGGCACTCATTTCTTGACCTCAGAAGGATGAAAGGCTGAGTTGAGGTGTTTAAGAACAGACTAAATCAGTGACTTATCCCCTGAAGTGTGCCTGAAATTAACCTTTAATGAGTCTAGTAATTCTAGTATAGAATTCCAGAAGAACAAGTTACTTACCAACTGTAACGTTCTTTCCACTGGATGTTCCTCCCACGTATTCCTCATCTTATGATATTGCTTCACTGGTTCAGAAAAAAATATTCTGAGCAGAGGGTGCTGTGCACGAGGTCGTGGCGTCGATGTCCCTCGACGGGCTCCGTACCGTGTCGACATCACCATCAGTATAAATAGCTTGTGCCGCGCCCATTGGCTTCAGTTCTGTTTTTTCGAGGAAATATTCGAGGAACACCCAGGCATGCCTCATGACTGATAGACTATTCGTGAGAGGAAAGTGTAACGTAAACGGTACTGCGGATAGGATGGAGGGGCGTATTCCTCATCTTATGCTAGACTCCCCTAGCAGTGGTAATTTTGGGAGGTGGGAGTACTAGTTATTGTTCTCAAGGACGGAATGAAGTACCGCCTTGGCCGATAAACCCTCATTGGAGGAAGAGGCATCTAAGCAATAATGCTTGATGAAGGTATGCATTGATGCCCATGTTGCAGCTGAACAAATATCTGCCGCAGGAACTCCCCTCTTCAGAGTCGCAGAAGTGGCCATCCCCCTAGTGGAATGGGATCGCAGCCCCTCCGGTGGGTCTTTTCCTGCCAATCTGTAGCCCTCAATTATAGCCAGAATGATCCAACGCGATATAGCTTGTTTTGGCACCGCTAATCCTAATTTATAACCTGTATAACCCACAAAAAGTTTGTCATCTTGACGTAATTTTGACATTCTTGAAACGTAAAAACTAAGAGCCCTTTTGGGGTGCAGTCTATGCAGTCTCTCCTCATCTTTGACCAAATGAGGAAGAGGATAGAATGTTGGTAATATGATTTTTTGTGACAAGTGGAAGTCAGAAACTACTTTCGGTAAGAAAGATGGTTTAACCTTAAGAACCACTTTGTCCTTGTAAAAAGTAGTATATGGAGGTTTACATGAGAGAGCCTGTAGGTCACTAACCGCGTGGGCTGATGTTAAAGCCGCAAGAAGGACAGTCTTCAATGTTAGAAGCCTCAAGGGACAGGAGTGCAGAGGCTCAAAAGGTATACAAGTTAGACACTTAAGTACTAGATTTAAATCCCAAATTGGGACATGAAAGGGGACTGGAGGGTATACATTAGTAAGCCCTTTCGGGAATTGAATTATAAATGGAATTCTGAAGTAAGAAACCTCTTCCGATGAGCGCTCGAAAATGGACAGCGCAGCTAGATATCCTTTAATTGTTCC
Source organism: Ambystoma mexicanum (assembly GCF_040938575.1). Lineage (NCBI taxonomy): Eukaryota > Metazoa > Chordata > Amphibia > Caudata > Ambystomatidae > Ambystoma > Ambystoma mexicanum. The sequence continues at coordinate 162,567,091 of NC_090935.1, read as the reverse complement.
AATCTGGAGCCCCAGATTGGCTAGATGCAATAGGAAATAGAGTGCCATTGGGGTGCCACATTGAAAAGGGTCCACATCCTTATCTTTGCACCAGTTACTGAATTTGTTCCAACGACACTGGTACAAGGATTTTGTTGCTGGCCTTCTGGCCGAAAGCAAAATCTCCCATTACGTCCAATCCTTGTATCTCAACCTCTCAGAAACCATGCATGAAGGTTGAGTGTCTTGACCTCTGGATGGAGAACCCGACCGTGCTCTTGCTATAGAGGAAGACCCTCTCTTTGCGGAAGATGTATTTGAGGGCTGATGGACATGTCCAGAAGGTCTGGGTACCACATCCTCCTGGCCCAATCCGGGGCAATTAGGATCATGGTTTTCCTGAACTTTCTCAACCTCCTGATTACTTGAGTAATCACAGGAACTGGAGGAACACACACAGAAGTGGAAACTTCCAGTCCACCATGAACGCGCCTCCTAGAGCTTCTCTCGGAGGAAATTCCCTTGAGCAGTACTGTTCGCATTTCCGGTTTACTGTGGTCGCAAACAGATCCACTTGAGGGATTCCCCAAAGGGCGAAGATCTCCAGACGGACTTCCTGAGATAGCTCCCACTCGTGGGAGAATGTGCTCTGCCTGCTCAGAGCGGCTGCCGCCGCGTTCTGCTCTCTGGCTAGTTAAGCTGCCGATAGAGAGATTCCTTCTCGTATTGCCCAGAACCAGAGCTGCATTGCCTCTCTGCACAGTGGTAGTGACCCTACGCCTCCTCTTTGTTGAGGTAGTACATGGCCACCGTGTTGTCCATCATTATCAGGACATTCTTTCCCTGTACAGAGGGCAGGAAGGCCTTCAGCGCTAGTCTGATTGCCCTCAGCTCCAATAGGTTGATGTGTAGTTTGGACTCCAATGGAGACCAACGACTGCTGATTGTCAGATCGTTGGTGTGGGCGCCCCACCCCGTGAGTGAGGCGTCCGTTACTACTGTTATCGCCGGCCGTGGTTGCCAAAAAGATTCTCCCTCGAGGATGTTGTTGCAAGCCCACCATAGTGGATCCTGAGCAACTGTGCTCGGGACTTGCAGAAGATCCAACATTCTCCCAGAGAACTGGGACCACTGAGTCCCGAGAGCCCATTGAAGGGATCTCATTCTCAATTTGGCCTCTGGCACCAGAAAAATGCAGGATGGCATGAGCCCGAGCACCTCAGAAAATCAAAGGCCGGCAGATGCTGGGCATTCTGGAACTTTGTTACATCTGCAGAATGTGGAGAGCTCTCACCTCGGGAGGCGAGGCTTTTCCTGAGAAGTATCCAAAACTGCTTCGATAAACTGGAGCTTTTGGGATGGTATTATGTGAGACTTCTTTAAATTGAGGGAGAAGCCCAGTTTGTGATGGAAGTGATAGGTGATCGACAGATGTTCCTGAGCTTGTTCGGGAGAACGCACTCTGATCAACCAATCGTCCAGGTAGGGGTAGACGTGAATCCCCCCCCCTCTTCTGAGACTCGCTGCCACAACCGCCATCAGTTTGGTGAAAACCCTTGGGGCAGAGGTCAGCCCGAATGGCAGAATCGAAACTGAAAGTGAAAACCGCCAACCTCAGGTACTTTCTGTGCTTGGGATGGATTGGCACATGAAAGTAAGCAACCTGAAGGTCCAATGATACCAACCAGTCTTGGAGTTGGAGGGCCTGAAGGATCTGAGAAAGGGTTACCATCTTGAACTTGTCCTTGTTCAAGTTTAAGTCCAAGATGGGTCTTAATCCTCCGTCCTTCTTTTGAATGAGAAAGTAGGGGGGAGTACCAACCCTTGTTCCTCTCCGCTACAGGTACCCGTTCTATTACACCTTTCTCTAGCAGGGTTAACATTTCCTGCAACAGGAGCAGATCTGGAATTTTGACAGAGCTGGTTCTTGATGGATGGTCCTGAGGCCTTTTTAGGAAGGGAAGGCAGTAACCTTGTGTTAGACAGAATCCTGTGCAGTGCCCTTAGGGACCACTACACACAATTAAGACTACAGGTGGCAATACAAGTTTTACCTTTGGTACAAGCCTGTACTACTATGTCAGAGTGGTAGCAGTGGCGGAGAAGCCAGGCTTATCTCAAGAGTATTCAGTACAAAAAAGAAGGTGGGTGAGGCGCGCACTCCCGGTCCTGGTCAATTGAACCTGTTGTAGAAAATAAGTAGCTGGGTCAAATCCCAAAATGGACAAATATTCACAGGGTTAGATCCCTTCTGCTGCAAATCAGGTATTCAGTATTAACAGGGTTAAATCCCTTGCTGCAAATCAAGTACTCAGTAATAACAGGGTTAGATCCCTTGGCTGCAGTTCTGTGGTCTGTAGTTGTTCTCCTCCTAGCGCTTTCTTATCTCAAATAATCATCAGGGAGGCTGTTGAGCAGGTGTGTCTAATTAGACTCAAAGGATTCTGGTAGCTGTAGTGAAACGTTTTTTTCTGTTCAGGTGACCAGCAACCGACACCCCTCCAAAGCACAAGTCCTTCCCAAATTTGGGGGAGGGGAGAGAACCATCTTTATGATTCTCCAAAGTGGGGCACAGTCACCCTGTGGCGCTGCCTCTGGAGCCCGGGACTCCCATAGCATTCAGTACAAAAAAGAAGGTGGGTGAGGCGCGCACTCCCGGTCCTGGTCAATTGAACCTGTTGTAGAAAATAAGTAGCTGGGTCAAATCCCAAAATGGACAAATATTCACAGGGTTAGATCCCTTCTGCTGCAAATCAGGTATTCAGTATTAACAGGGTTAAATCCCTTGCTGCAAATCAAGTACTCAGTAATAACAGGGTTAGATCCCTTGGCTGCAGTTCTGTGGTCTGTAGTTGCTCTCCTCCTAGCGCTTTCTTATCTCAAATAATCATCAGGGAGGATGTTGAGCAGGTGTGTCTAATTAGACTCAAAGGATTCTGGTAGCTGTAGTGAAACGTTTTTTTCTGTTCAGGTGACCAGCAACCGACACCCCTCCAAAGCACACGTCCTTCCCAAATTTGGGGGAGGGGAGAGAACCATCTTTATGATTCTCCAAAGTGGGGCACAGTCACCCTGTGGCGCTGCCTCTGGAGCCCGGGACTCCCATAGCATTCAGTACAAAAAAGAAGGTGGGTGAGGCGCGCACTCCCGGTCCTGGTCAATTGAACCTGTTGTAGAAAATAAGTAGCTGGGTCAAATCCCAACATGGACAAATATTCACAGGGTTAGATCCCTTCTGCTGCAAATCAGGTATTCAGTATTAACAGGGTTAAATCCCTTGCTGCAAATCAAGTACTCAGTAATAACAGGGTTAGATCCCTTGGCTGCAGTTCTGTGGTCTGTAGTTGTTCTCCTCCTAGCGCTTTCTTATCTCAAATAATCATCAGGGAGGCTGTTGAGCAGGTATGTCTAATTAGACTCAAAGGATTCTGGTAGCTGTAGTGAAACGTTTTTTTCTGTTCAGGTGACCAGCAACCGACACCCCTCCAAAGCACAAGTCCTTCCCAAATTTGGGGGAGGGGAGAGAACCATCTTTATGATTCTCCAAAGTGGGGCACAGTCACCCTGTGGCGCTGCCTCTGGAGCCCGGGACTCCCATAGCATTCAGTACAAAAAAGAAGGTGGGTGAGGCGCGCACTCCCGGTCCTGGTCAATTGAACCTGTTGTAGAAAATAAGTAGCTGGGTCAAATCCCAAAATGGACAAATATTCACAGGGTTAGATCCCTTCTGCTGCAAATCAGGTATTCAGTATTAACAGGGTTAAATCCCTTGCTGCAAATCAAGTACTCAGTAATAACAGGGTTAGATCCCTTGGCTGCAGTTCTGTGGTCTGTAGTTGTTCTCCTCCTAGCGCTTTCTTATCTCAAATAATCATCAGGGAGGCTGTTGAGCAGGTGGGTCTAATTAGACTCAAAGGATTCTGGTAGCTGTAGTGAAACGTTTTTTTCTGTTCAGGTGACCAGCAACCGACACCCCTCCAAAGCACAAGTCCTTCCCAAATTTGGGGGAGGGGAGAGAACCATCTTTATGATTCTCCAAAGTGGGGCACAGTCACCCTGTGGCGCTGCCTCTGGAGCCCTGGACTCCCATAGCATTCAGTACAAAAAAGAAGGTGGGTGAGGCGCGCACTCCCGGTCCTGGTCAATTGAACCTGTTGTAGAAAATAAGTAGCTGGGTCAAATCCCAAAATGGACACATATTCACAGGGTTAGATCCCTTCTGCTGCAAATCAGGTATTCAGTATTAACAGGGTTAAATCCCTTGCTGCAAATCAAGTACTCAGTAATAACAGGGTTAGATCCCTTGGCTGCAGTTCTGTGGTCTGTAGTTGTTCTCCTCCTAGCGCTTTCTTATCTCAAATAATCATCAGGGAGGCTGTTGAGCAGGTGTGTCTAATTAGACTCAAAGGATTCTGGTAGCTGTAGTGAAACGTTTTTTTCTGTTCAGGTGACCAGCAACCGACACCCCTCCAAAGCACAAGTCCTTCCCAAATTTGGGGGAGGGGAAGAGAACCATCTTTATGATTCTCCAAAGTGGGGCACAGTCACCCTGTGGCGCTGCCTCTGGAGCCCGGGACTCCCATAGCATTCAGTACAAAAAAGAAGGTGGGTGAGGCGCGCACTCCCGGTCCTGGTCAATTGAACCTGTTGTAGAAAATAAGTAGCTGGGTCAAATCCCAAAATGGACAAATATTCACAGGGTTAGATCCCTTCTGCTGCAAATCAGAGTATATGAGCAGTAGCAGAGATTACACAAAGGGACCACAATTACTGTGACTCAAGCAAACACTGACTCAAGGTTGCAGGTAAAAAATATAAGTACATTTATTTTAAAACCATTTGTTATAAACACAACACTTCTATTAAACTCAAATAAAAACCACACGTTAAATATACCACAACTAACCAATTCACTTTGTACAGTAAATCTCAAGGTAAGTACCCTGTGTTTGAATGAACCGGTGATACGATCAAAACATGTTACCGTGAATACGATTGCGATCACTTTTTGACAGTTCGGTCTACTAAATAAACGCGTATCCGTGACATGAAATGCTACCGGGGCAAAAACACACTTAGCACCTGAGATACCCAGAGGGAGTTGGAGGCAGAAATCACAGGCAATATTTTTGTTAGGCAGGCAGAATCAAGAAACACTCAGAGACAGGAGTTCAAAGTCAAAGGGCCGGAGCCAGGGTTGAAAGACACCGGGGTCTGTTGCCGAAGATCACACAGTCAGACAGTTCACGATTCAACGTAGCCAAAAGTACTTTGATATTGTCAATGTTCGGAAGCAAAAGTTATAAGAAGGAGGGAAAACAAGGGCAAGCCTTGGAAAATGAAGAAAAGGGATTCACCCAGTTTCCTCAAGTAGAACACAGTACCTTGTTCCAATGGTGTAGCTGGTGCCCTGGCAGTTCTTGTTGGTTTCCCGCAGACCCACGATTCCTGGAGCTTTGTTGTGAAGGAGGACGTCTGAAGGGGGACTGCACCACACAGGGATGAAGCCGGCAGCAGCGACGAGGAATAAAAGGTGCGCTCCTTAAAAACAGGAGAGGTTGTTCAGGTGGCTATCCGGACCACTACAGCAGTGTGCAGCAATTTCGACCAAGGAAGAGGATCCTCTGGCTGTAGAAGGTGAGCTGGTTATCCCCACCAAGCGCAAGGGAAGAAGAAACCCAACCGGAGCCAAAAGAAAGACAATTTGGTCAAGCGGGTTCATGCTCGAGGCTAATATAATAGCCAAGAACAGTACCACGTTTATCTAATATAATCGCGGTAGAAAAGTTAGGGTATATACCACTGCCACCAGCCAAGTCTAAATGTTAAAAGAGCGAAACAATGCTGTAGGAGGTACAGATAAAAAGGGATAAGAATTAACCCTTTCCAGTACTCCATGGAAGATGGGGTATACTGGATCTGTGGTAGATTGACTAGGTAAAGTTAATGGTAACTTTACCCTTTTCTGGGGGACGGTAGTCGCCTCAGAAATGGAGTCGAGGGAAGTCTCAAAGACAACCCTGTGCCACAGCACTGAAGGTGCTGTGTGACACACAAAAAGAAGAGGGATACTGAAGTGGTAGAAAACAGGTAGAACACATAGCAAAACACAGGTAAGAGTGGGGTAAAGCTCTCTCTCTTACCAAGTGGAGAAAAAAATAAACTCCAAAAGTCCAGCAAAGCTGCTGGGGGACTCACTAGGTGAGGAGAGTTAGCCATAGATGAGAATTCTCCCTAAAACCTTGAACTACTGTCTCCAGTGCCCAAGCATTTGAAGTAATGCCCTGCCATTCTTTCAGATGCTGAGAGATTCTGCCTCCCACCAGGGTTTTGTGTGATAAGGCCTCAGAGTGATTTGGAGGCGGCTGCAGGAGCGGCTGAGGGCAAGAGGTGCTGTTCCTGAGGCTGGTTTTGCACTTTTTCCTCATCCACCACGAGCGAAATTTCTCTTGCCTCTTTGAATGGCCTGTCCTCTTCCTCTACCAAAAGAGGAGTAGTACCGAAAAGTACGACCTCACCAGGAAGATGAGCCCAAATAAGGTTTCTGAGCCCGTTGTATGGAGGCGCTAGGAGATTTAGCTGCCGCTTTTCAGGTCTGCAGTTTTTCTAAGCTTTCATCATCTTTACTACCAAACAGCCTCAAGCCATCAAAAGGCATGTGGAGAAGTCTGGCCTGCAAATCTGGTGCAAACTGACTTCCTCAACCACACAAATCTGCATAGCACTGTGCTTGCAGCCATTGATCTGCTGATACTATCAGCAGTATCCCAGTCCAGACTGGAGGCATTTCCCCATTGCCTCCTTTCCGCCTTTGACTATATTCAGGAAGCCTTTCCTCGCCTTCTGGAATATGTTCAGCCGCCGCCGAAATGCAGTCCACAGGGTATGAAAGGTGAAATTAGTTGACTTGAGAGCCATGCTACCCGAGGTAAAGACCTTACGGGCCAAGCATCCACCTTCTTATCCTCTCTATCCGGGGGAATAGATGGATATGCTGTCTGTCTTGAGGAAGTTGCAGCCTGAATATCCAGACTTTCTGGAGTGGGATGCCTGCTCAAATTATCAGGATCAGAACTAGAAGTTCTATACTTCTTTTGAAAATTACTGTTGACTGCAGCAATTTTATCAGGAACTTCCCAGTTTTTTTTCTAAAGTTCTTTGAAGTGCCCTATGTAAGGGGAGAACTGGATCCTTCTGGGGGCCCTGATCAAGTAGGAACAAGTTACTGTTCTCCAGCATGGGTCTGGCATGGATTCACATGCGCATGAATATTCCCCGTCGTCAGGCCGGGAATCCTCAGTATAGAAAAAAAATCAGTATCAGTTTCGTTTCTGATCTGTCTTTCTTAGTAGTAACCAATCACTGGTCTCTGGGTCATACTGCCCCCAGCCAATGACTGCCCTCTCCCTAAGCCCCGCCTCTTGCAGCCATCCTCAGATTTGGTAGCACGTAAAGTGACAGTATGACCAAGTGAAGAGCCGCAGAGGGGTAGGCTGGAGGGTTCGCATGTGAATCCATGCCAGACCCATGCTGGAGAACAACAGTTACAGGTAAGTAACTTGTTCCTTCTCCAGCATGGGGTCTGGCATGGATTCACATGCTCATGAATAAGAGAATACATAGCAGTACACACATGCACAACCACGGGAGGTGGCAACAGGCTCAACATTAAGCAATACAACAACTCAACATTAAGCATTTCTTACCTCCTCACCAGGCTCACCTTAGGCGAACAGGTTGCGCAGCACTGCTTGGCCGACCCTGGACTCCTCCCTGGAGTCCCGATCGACGCAGTAGAATCTTGTGAAGGTGTGCGTCGACCTCCACGTTGCAGCCCTGCAGATGTCCAGCAGGGGCACACCGGACAGGAACGCCGTAGTAGCAGCGATCGCTCTGGTCAAATGGGCTCTCGGACGGCCGGGCAGCTCTCTGTTTGCCAACCGGTGACAGTGCATGATGCAGCCGGAGAGCCATCTGGAAATGGAAGTCTTCGAGAGAGCCTTCCCTTGATTCACAGTCCCAAAGTTCACAAACAGCTGTGACGTCTTCCGAAAACTCTTTGTGCGGTCCACGTAGAACTTCAGCGCTCTAGCTACATACAGCGAGTACAAAGTCCTCTCGGCCGGCGACGAATGCAACGGGAAGAAAACTGGCAACACCAAGGGCTCGTTGAGGTGGAAGTCAGACGGCACCTTGGGCATAAAGGATGGGTGTGTCCTAAGCACCACCCTCGTGTCATGAAAAGTCAAGTATGGAGGCTTGCAAGATAAGGCCTGGATCTCTCCCACTCGTCGTGCGGAGGTGAGGAAAGCTGTATTCCATGACAGGAACTTCAAAAGGCGCCGAATGCCTAGGCTCGAATGGGGCCCCCATGAGCTTGGTCAGCACCACATTAAGCTCCCACGCCGGGGCAGGAGCCTTCACCGGCAGGAATGATCGGAATAGTCCCTTCATGAATTCTTTCACCAGGCTATGAGACCACAAGGACGCCCGTCCTGTCGTCCTGGTATATCCGGAGATTGCAGCCAGATGTATTTTGATGGAGGCGTGAGCCAGTCCAGCTTTGGCCAGCGACAGTAGGTACGGCAGTACTTGAGGGGCCATAATCCGCAGAGGGTTAATCTTCTGTGCATGGCACCAGACAGAGAACCACTTCCATTTATGTCCGTAGCACTTGAGAGTTGAGGACGCCCTGGCCTTTGCAAGAACCTCTCTGCAGTCGGCCGGGATGTCGTACCCTCCAAACTCTAGTGCTGCAGGAGCCAGGCCTGCAAGTTCAGCTACTCCGGGTTGTGGTGAAGAATGGCAACTCCTCCTCTGGAGAGAAGGTCTGCGTCCGTCGGCAGCTTCACTGGTGGGGACGTTGACAAGTCCAGAAGGTCCGGGAACCAGATCTGTCTCGGCCACGCCGGTGCGAAGAGGATCATCCTGCACTGGGACCTCTTGAGCTGGTTGATGAGCCGGAGCAGCAACGGCAGCGGAGGGAACGCATAAAGAAATAGGCTGTCCCAGGGGAACGAGAAAGCATCGCCCATGCTCCTCGGCTGGGGGAACCTGCTGGCGAACCTCCGGCACTTGGAATTCGTCGCCGTCGCGAAGAGATCGATTTGGGGTTTTCCCCATCGTCGGAAGAGTCGATCCACTTGATCCTGGCGTAGTTCCCACTCGTGGCATGAGCGCAGCTCCCTGCTGAGTGAGTCGGCGATCGTGTTTTTTATTCCTGCCAGATGAAGAGGCACCAGAAACATCCCTTGGGCGACGGCCCAATGCCACAGATCTTGGACTTCCTTGGATAGGGCCGGGGACCTGGTTCCGCCCTGCTTCCGGATGTAGAACATTGTGGTGGTGTTGTCGGTGAAGATCCTCACCACCTTGCCCTTGAGGGACGGAAGAAAAGACCTGAGGGCCCAGAACACAGCGCGGAGCTCCAAGATGTTGATGTGGAGAGACTTCTCCTCCGGGAGCCAAAGGCCTCTCGCGTGAAGATCTCCGGAGTGTGCTCCCCAACCTTCCAGGGAGGCGTCCGTCGTCGCCGTCACCTGGTGAGGTGGGGTCTGAAAGTCCGTGCCCGCCGACAGATGGGAGCGGGTACCCCAACACCGGATCGCCTGACGGAATGTCTCGTTGAGAGGGATCCTGTCCTCGAAGCTGCCCGTCGACTGGATCCAGCGGGCGTCGAGGAACTCCTGTAAGGGTCTCATCCGAAGCCTGCAAAGGCGCGCCAGATACATGCAGGAGGACATCATCCCGAGGAGGGACTTGATAGATCTTACCCTGGCCATGTCCGTGGCCAGCAGGCGCTGCACCTTGCCCAGAATGGTCCCGGTCCTTTCCTCCAACGGCGAGGCCAGCCGCGCCACTGTGTCGAGCTTGGCTCCCAGAAACAGGGCGACTTGCGCCGGAACCAGGTGGGATTTTGGAAAGTTGATGGAGAATCCCAGGTCCATGAGCAGCTGGACGGTCTTTGCAGTGTGCTCCACGGCGAGCTCCCTTGTCCTTGCCCGGATGAGCCAGTCCAGGTAGGGGTAGACGTGGATCCCCTGTAGGCACAGCCGCGCCGCCACCGGTGCGAGGCACTTGGTGAACACCCCGGGTGCTGACCTCAATCCGAACGGGAGGGCCTTGAACTGGTAGTGCCGCCCTTGGACCACGAACCTGAGGAACTTTCGGTGACTTTTTAGAATGGGGATGTGGAAGTAGGCATCCTCCAAGTCCAACGACGACAGGAAATCGCCCTCCTCCAGCTGTCCCAGCACATGCTGGAGGGTGACCATACGGAACTTCTGTGCCTTGATGTACTTGTTCAGGCGTCGTAGGTCCAGGATGGGGCACCACCCTCCTGTCTTCTTTTTTACGAGGAAGTACCTTGACTAAACTCCGGAGCCCCAAAGCCTCTTTGGGACGAGCTCGATGGCACCCTTCTTGAGCATCGCCCTTACTTCCAACAGTAGTTGAGGGACGTGATTTTCCTTCCTGGCCACGGGTGGAACGTGAGGTCACTTCTTCTGAAACTCGAGGGCGTGCCCTTGGGCCAGGGCGTCCAACACCCAACAGTCGGTGGAGATGGACTCCCACACACTGATGAATCTCGCCAGCCGACCTCCCACCGGGGTGCTTCGGCGGGGGCCCGACCCTACGGTTGGTTCAATCTTGTTTGGTGGCCGCCTTGCCTCCTTGACCTCCTTGTCGACGACGACGGGCACCACCTGACTTGCCGCGTCCTCTGTAGGCTTCCTGGGACGAAGATCTTGCCGCTTGGCGGTAAGTGGAGGAGCCACTGCCGGATCCCTTGGAGGCACCTTGTCTGCCTCTGGAGCTCCGAAAGGACGGCCGTCGTTGTTGGAGCACTCCCAGTGCCCGGGCAGTCTCCGTGTCTGTCTTGATGGCCTGCAGGGACTCATCAACCACCTTCCCAAACAGGTTGTTCCCGTCGAAGGGCATGTCCAAAACCTTGGTTTGTACGTCCTGGCGGAATTCCTTGGCCTTGAGCCATCCTCGTCGTCTCAAGCAAACGCTGTTGCCCAACTGACGGAAACCGGTGTCGGCGATGTCCGTTGCCACCGTGATCCGAAGCAATCTCCGCTTCCTGTAGGATTTCAAGGGCCTCAGCCCTTTTGGCGTCCGGGAGGAAGTCTAACGGAGGGGAGATTTTGAACCACAACTCCCTGTCATAGCGGGCTACGATAGCCAGGGCGTTGGCCGCCTTAATAGTCGTCGCTGCAAATGAGATGATCCGTCGTCCCATCGTGTCCAACTTCCTGCCCTCGCCGTCCAGCGGGGAAGTTGATGTCGAGGCCGATGCCCCCCCAGCTTTCTTCTTTGCCGCCGCCGAGACGACCGAATCCGGGGTAGGTTGTGCCCGAAGGCACAAGGGGGCAGCATCAGGGACCGGTCCCTCTCTGCCGGCGCCGTGGCAGGGTTCCTGAGGAGGGCGAGCCCCTCATCCCAGATGTCATCAAGAAGCGGTACGGCGAGGACCGTCTTCCTTTTAGCCTTGCGCTGTTGGTAAAGGAACCCTTCTTTCTTCTTTTCTTCTGGGCAGAGCTGAAAAAACTCGGATGCCCTGGAAATCATGGCATGAAAGGATCCAATCTCGTTGGGCGGGGACGCCCGAGCAGGGGGTGACGGGGGACACGTCCAGTCGTCGCCTCCGTCGTCATCTGTACCGGTCGTAGCCGTGTCCGTGCCTGTATCATCCCCGTGGGTAGTAGACCGGGGGAAGGTAGAGCAGTCCGCAGAGGTGGGAGAGGTGGCGTAGGAAGCGTCGTCGTCCTCTTATGCGGTGGACTCTCCGAAGGTCCTGGCTCCAGTTCCCCCGTCGGGTCTGGCTCAGGTACCTCTGTCGGGGTAAGGGGCAACCTTGTCCTTATCTCCGAGCATAAGGACTGAATCGCTGACAAAATGGCCGCCAAGGTGTCTTGCGGCGCCGGAAACGACAGGCGCGAGGGCTCTTGAGGAGCCTTGTCGGCGACACCGTCACTCTCGTCATCGTCCTCGTCAGGATCCCTCCCGATGGGTTGGGCCTCTTCCACGACTTCGATGAGCTCTTCTTCAGAGGTCGTGTCCATATCCATGATGGCCACCAGCCCCTCCCCCACCTTTTCCGAGGACTTCGTGGGGGTCTTCTCAATGGGCCTGAAAGACGACTCCCTCCGCGGTGGCAGGGAGACTCTGGGTCCTGAGGGCGCCTCCACTGGTGTAGCCTCCACAGGCTGAGCCAGGGCCGCGGCGACATTCTCAATCGAGGTCTTAGCAGGGTGAATTAAGGCCATCGTCACCTTCTGGACGCCTGGGGCCTTCACCTTGGGGGAGGGTCCGAACCTCGCTCCCCCTCTACCGGAATCTTCAAGATCGACCAGGGCCTCTCCAGAAGCTTCGCCGGGTTCTCGGACTTCCTCTTACCCGAGCCAGAGCATTGGCTCGTGGTTGATGGCGCCGGGGAGGATGCGCCCTGCCTGGCAGCCAGGGAGCCCGACCGTTCGGCGCTCCCGGTGCCCGCGGACTCGCAGTGCTTAGCCTTTTGTTGGGCCCCCGTCGCTGGGGCGCCCTCACATGACTTAGAAGACCACTCGGACTTCTTTTTCTTCTTCTCGCATGACGGGCTCTTCCCTTCCAGCCAGTTGGCGAGACGGAGGTGGCGATCCTTCATGGTCCGCTCCGACATCTTCCCACAAAACGCACAGTCCTTCTTGTGTGTCTTGTCCTCATGGAGACAGTGGAGGCATAACAAATGCTCGTCCTCCTTGAAAACATTCTGAAGCTGGCATCCAGGGCAGGTCCTGAACAGCTTCCCGGGCGTCGAGCTTCCTTTCTCCTGGGCCATGTCCGGGGTAGGCCTTGGAACTTCTGGAATCCTCCAAAAGCGTAACTCGACGAAATCTTCACCCTTGAGGGGCATAGAAGACTCCGAAACGGATCCCCGTTGATCAGATGTAGAAACGGCAGAGCTTGAGGCTCTATTTACTGAAAAACGAGAAAAATCTCCTGAAAAAGCGCGAAAATGCAGCAAAAGCTCGAGAGCTACAGCACGAGGACTCCCAACACTTGAACGTGCGCTAACAATCTGAGGATGGCTGCCAGAGGCGGGGCTTAGGGAGAGGGCAGTCATCGGCTGGGGGCAGTATGACCAAGAGACCAGTGATTGGTTACTACTAAGAAAGACAGATCAGAAACGAAACTGATACAGATTTTTTCTATACCGAGGATTTCCGGCCTGACGACGGGGAATATTCATGAGCATGTGAATCCATGCCAGACCCCATGCTGGAGAAGGTCTGTCATATCATCCTGATCAAAAGTGGGTGAGGCTCTACCCCAGCCCATGTATTCCACCACTCCATTCATTAAACTCCTGTACCCTGAATCTGCACATTCTGCAGGGTCAGGTTTTGCAAACTCCAGCTCAGGTGACATATCAATACCACTAGCAGAGTGAAGGGTATCACACAGGTCTCTCATTTTCGATTCTGGATCGATTAATTCTTCTGTACCATATTGTACTCCAAAAGGAGAAACTTCTTCTTCAGAGACACTTTCTTCAAAAATAAGAGACAGAGACTCTGAAGTCTGACTCGGGTAAAGGAGTAAATCTCCTTACCTGTTCATGAGTTTGGGTCGAAGGAATCTTTGAGGACACCGATGTCTTCGACAAAGGAATCAAAAACGCTTTTGGCTTCGATGTCCAAGCCGTCGGCAGCGATGGCGTCGACGAAGTCGTCGAGGGTTTCAGCGACTTTTGTTTTTTATACGGTGTCGGAGAAACACTCGATGCTCAAGGAATATTCGATTTGACGTCGACTCGAGTCTTACGAGTTTCACCCATACTACTGGGTTTTACCACAGTAGTTCCTGACTTCCTTGTGTCGTCTGACAGAGCGACTGGGGTATGGCACTTTTGAGGTTTCTTTGAGGGGGTCCAGGCTGCATTCTCAAAGACCTCCATCATCTTCCTTCTAAATTCTTCCTATTGTCTTGGGGAATCCGACTTAGTTGGGCACGGTACCAATTCGGTAGATGCATCGGAGGATGAAAAGGGAGATCTATGTCTCCTCTTAACCTTTTTTGAAGAGGAAGATGAAGAGGGTCTCGATCTACTGCGAGATCGAGATCTCTTGGAGTGTTTACAACGATATGATTCTTTCGAATCGCTCGACTTCCTATATCTTTTTGACAAGGCCTTGTTAGCTTCCCATCACACCGCCAGTTTACCTTTCCTCTCACAAAGGGCCTTCTCCATTATCGACTGACAGGCGCCACAGTCGCCGGTTCGATGGTATGAACCAAGGCCCCAAAGACAAATGCGGTCATGATCTATAATCAACATCTTCAAACCGCAGTCGATACATTTTTTGAACCCCGTCTTGGGAGTAGAGAAAGGGTGGAAGACGACGATATTTTCATAAGAAAATTTTGAAGCACGCCGTTCTCGAGAGCAATTTTGAAGCACGAGCTATTTATACTGATGGTGACCTCGACATGGTACGGAGCCCGTCGAGGGACATCGACACCAATTTTTTTTTCCAAAGCAGCAAAGCTGGCAGGATACAAATATCATAAGATGAGGAATACGTGGGAGGACACAATCCAGTCGAAAGAAATTATTTGCTATTCCTATTCATTCTTATTTAGGGTCACTGGTCAAAGTGTTACACTTTTGGAACCGCTTTTTTTTTTTTTTAAGAAGCCTGAACAAGAAAGCCAGCCACTCCACAAATAAGGAGCCAAATGGCAAGCTTATATTGAAAATGTTGGTGCACGTTTTATTTACTGTGAAAAAATGTATGTGGAAACAATGTAGCTATAACTAATGACAAAGTCAATAGTTTTGACATTCGCTTAGTAAAACGGTTTTATTTCTTTTGACGGTAGGTATTGAGATCACATGCCCATGTACATTCATGATTTGCCTAGCGTTACAATTGCATGTCCAAGTTTGTTTGTTTGATTTATTTGTTTGATTTATTTGTTTTATTTATAATGCGCGCAAGACCCGAAGGTATCAGGGCGCAGAGGGACATGAAGGCTTTCAGCTTTAGTTACAACAGGCATAACGGTACAGTTGAGTATATACAAATACAAATTACAATAGTGGACACTATGAGTAGATGATACATGTACATAGTGAGGATGTTACATATAATAAATAAGAGGCGAATGTACAATAAGGATACAGTTATATACAGTTAGAGCTGGAACAGAGACCTTATTGGTCATTGTCTTTGAACCATTTGATGAGATTATGTCTGAAGTTGATGTAGGTTTGTTCAGAGCGTAGGGGAGATGGTAGGGAGTTCCAGAGCAATGCTGCTTTAACAGGGAAGCTGCTACCCCCTAAAAGTTAAGCTAAAAGTTACCAACATTTCATAGGTTTTTCCAGGATATGTTAAAACCTATTGCATGTAATGGCCTCAGAGTAAGGAACTTGCATTGTTGCCAGGTATTTATACAACTTTTGCCTTCGCCGACTGGCACAATTCACAAGGCATTTCGATATGTTGACATTTGACTTGCATCATGCATCTGGTGTTTTTGATAGAGCGTCATGTAGATGGACCACTTCTAAGTTATGTTGTAATGAGCGTTATTTCCCACCGATGGTACTCTATGTACCGCCCTCAGAATGAAGACGGCCCTTTGAGTGACAGCAGGGTTTCAAACTTGTTATATAGCATTGTTCCATTCCCAAAACCAGCACGTTGCACATGAGTGATTTATCGGGCATGCAACTATTTGCCAGAAGTTAACATACACCCAGGGGACTCGCCCCATTAGGTAGCTGTTGCCATCATATGTAAAAGTACTCCTGTCATTGTCTAGATAGTGTCCTCCTTTTCTCAGTTACTTACACCATATACCAGGTTTTGCCAACTGCTCATGCACTCGCACTATTTGGCAAGTATTTTTGATACTTTGTCTAGGTATGCAGATCATATGGCAACATGAGTGCTGCACCTCAGGCTATCTTCTTATCTGGTCTTCCCCTAAAGTGCTTTGAAGTATATTCCAGGCACTCTTTATGACCTAACCCTACTTAATATAGGTGGGACCTGCTTTCTTTTTTTACCGCCGCCTCACTCTTTCGCTTAACTTCACATCCACCTTCCATTCTTCTGGAGCATTGGAACGGCCTCTGAGTGCTGTGTTCACCAACTGAAGAGAGCGATCGGCTCATGCTACACTCTCAAATGGTTGGAATCACAGATTACATCAGTGGCAATGGATACTTTTGCAGAAGCATCATCTAGTAGAGTGTCCTTCATTTAGACAACAAACAAAAAACATGCTATAAAATGATTTCCTAATGTATACATAGTCTACTTATTCATTTGAAGTGCAAGTCAATAAAACAGTATTTAAATTACAACGATTAAACTATTTCGGAGAGGGAGTGCAGTGCGGACTTGCAGTAGAGGAGCAATGTGAGGCGAAGGGGGAGTGTATTCTGGTGTTTCGTCCTAGACGCAATATTGTCCAGAAACTGCCCCCAAGGGGCAAACCACCGAATGGTAGGATTCTGGCTCGCAACCCTCCTGAACATCTTGCTTTGCAGCCTCAGAGGAGCTGGGCTTGGGCAGCCGGCGTTTACAATGTAGCGTAGAGATACTTGTCAAAAGAAGAACGAGCCCAGCTCCCGTCTATAAAGCACTGCATGGTGCCGCAGGTAAACAACTAGAATGCTGTCTGACATTAACCACTTGAAATTTCTTTTGGCCCACCAATATAACTAAGCGAAATGTTTTCCGCAGGCATAAGTGCAAATGGGCATTAGAGGCGCGCTTTAATACCACTTGGAGTACAAAAGCTATTCAGCGTTGTTTCTAGGCTCTGTTTTCATTAGAATATGCACAGAGCACTTTCCGATGTAATTAGGCTAAGTGAACCCTTTTTTTTCAGCATTCGCATCTTCTTAGCTAAAACTGTGGTGCCAAAAAATGAAATTATAGCAGTGATAAAAAAATGAAATCTCCATTTCCAGTGAGGTTTGCTTTTCTCAATTCCACTAATTTCTCGCCCCCATTATGATGTTGCTTCAAGTCATTGCGGAAGAGGTGAACTAACCATCATACATTGGGAGAAGATGGAAGGCAATATAAACAAAAGGAGGAGATAACTATTTCACAAATTTGTTTGAAAGCAAATTATTAAAAGATGAACATTCCCTACAATTCACTACACACCTACAATCATATTGTAAAAGTAATGCTATACATTGCACGTAGAGACCTAAAGACCGCTAAGAGTTCCATGATGAAATGTGTACTCCACATGAACAGAACATTGGCTTCAAGGGCGCTATTTAAGCAATATTACTCGAGCGGGGAGGGTGTGGGGGGCATTATCAGGCCAGGTAATATCCCGGGCCAAAGAGAAGTCAGAGCAAAGTGTGGGCTTTACCGTTAGCCAGGGCATTACCGGGCCCGGTAATGCCCACCCCCCCCTGTAAGGGTAATATTGCTATTAGTATCCAGCAGAATGTACCGGATACTAATAGTTTTTTTGTAGAAAGAAAAAGATGGACGTCATGGATCCAGAGGAGGGACTACGTAGTCCATTCTTCCTTTCCATGACGGTCATTGACGAGTCTGCTGGGACGCGCCAGGAACACTGCGTCCTAGCAGCCGCGAGGGACCAGGCCGTGGAAGCTAAGTGGGGCAGGGATGAGCCAGGAAAACATGTGCAAAAAGGCTGGGGGAAAAGGGATGTGGGCAACAGGGCAGCACTTACCGGAGTTCTAGATGTCAGCCTCCGACAAGCAGGCGACTCGGGACGGCGGGATTACCATGTGCTATTGCCTCTCTTTTCAGCCTTCTAAATGGCTCGGATGCCGACCCCCCCTCAATCCCGCGCCAGGTACAAATAGACCAAAAATTTGAAATGGGTGTCACCCCTTCAAATGGTGGAGGAGTGGCTACCTTTCAATATTATGAAGGGGCAGGGCAAACGTACCTGTTGTGAGAAAAGGGTTCTCTCCCACACAAGGTTTGCAGAAACTAGCGTCAAGGTAGTAGCAAATGGTGCAATTGACAGCACATCTAGCCACTGACACTGCTCATAAACATGAGCAGATTGAAAGAGCAAATGCACCTATTCTATTGGTACTTGCCAGCATGGTAATGGCATGTGGTTTGTTTTGGCTGCTGATAGATCACTGTGCTTGTCTAGCTGCATTGTTCCCGAATCCCATTTAAACTGGCGTGTCACTACGGCTGACGTGTCTTTGAGGCGTCAGAAGGGAGACCTTAGGCAACTGGCCACTAATTGTGTGCCCTGCAGTTGTCAGTCACCCCGATTGGGAGCAGTATTCCCAGACGTGGGTCTTGAGCCTGCTGGGCCTAGAGATCCAAACTACTCCTCACTGATGACGCCCAAAAAGGCTGAAAAATGTATGTGGATGCTGGCGGTCTTGCGTAGAATGGACGTGAATAACACAAAAAAGGAGGTAGAGAGGGACGAAAAGGCCCGTATTCCACCACCCTCAAAAAGGTCAACAACCTTTAGTAATTAACATTAGGGTCAAACGGGCATCTTGATTCTACTTCACACAGGTAACCTCTGGACCAACAATGTAATTGAATGATAGTCTGCCCCTAATTCATTAAATTAGCAGGCAGTGTCAACAATCTAGAAAAATATATGAATTTTATTGATATATAAAAGTCAATCATAAAAACACACAAAAACACAAAATGAAGAAAAAACACAGTACACTATAAATATTGTAATGACAGAATGATTCTAGAGAGAGGAACAATGTGGTTTATTTCCACTCAACTTTGCCTCTCTTGTTCTTCAGCTTCAACAATAAAAAGACATGAGTGCAGAAGCATAGAATAGACAGTCGGTCTAATGGGTGTGGGGGGCTGGTCAAAGTAGCTGCCCTCCAAGGTTTGAGGTATTTGCAGATAAAGTGTCTTGTGCTAGTGCAAATACGCAGTTATTTTAACAACAAAAAAAAACAAGGTTTTCTCAAACATAGCATTCTCTCAATCAAAATATTCCATACACACCCTTCTCAACACACAATCATCCAACATGTTTCTTTCCAACAACCAAACAAAAAAGGGTATAAACCAAGTGAAGGGAAATTCATTAGGGAGCTGTCAGGTCTATGTCAACAATGTACACACTGTGTTGCGCCCGAGGCGCTGTAAGCTAAGATAGATAAAAAAACAGAAACCAACCCAACAATTGGGTGTTTAACAATTCAATTCTATCCACAAAGAAATACAGATAGTAGCGTGAAATAAAAACACTAGTATTCAATTACCAGTTGCACGTTTTTAACTAACTCGATTTGCTTCTCCAATGGTGTCAATTCAATAAACACTGAAAGCCAACATAGTGACCACATAGGGATCCGAACACTACATAGTCTTTCTCTAAAAAAACGACATCACAGAAGGTTCCTTAAATCAAGCCTTTGATACAACCCGGAGATGGAATTACACGATTTTACAGTTGTTGCTAGCACTGCCACTAGTGTGTTTTATGGAAATGGCTTACCCTCAGTAAGATGGTCTACAATGACCCATCATACAACCCAACAAGGAGTGCTCTAAAGGCGATGAATGCGCAGAGCGGTGAAGTCATCACTAATAGGTGCTGGAGGGTGGAGCCAGATCATATGTCCCACTGGTTACTGTATTCTCTGTATAAGGTTGGAAACAGAGAAGGGCAACCAAGTACCCACATTACACACAGTAAGGGGGAAGGAGAGGATACCCATATATTCATTGAGCAAGACAACATTTACCTTCAGGGTAAACGTCCTGTGGTCCTATTCAGGGTGTAAGTGTACACAGTGAAAGAGATCCATTAGGTGGCGGGAAGCCGTATCTTATAAAGCTGCTCCACGGGAAGCAATTACGAATGCTCGTTCTGTCCCGTATAGAAAGCTGGCAGCAACGAGAGTGGGAGAGAGAGAGAGAGGGGAAAGGCAGTTAAGGATAGGCTGACTAAAGCCCTTTGAGCGTTCGCCTAGTTGTAAACGTATGCTTCCTACCTAGTTCTTCATTCTGTGCGGCGCCGTCTTCCAGATTTCAACGTGGGCGTGGCCCAGGATGCATGCGTAATGTGATGCCCGACGTTGCTTTAAATACGGAAAGGCGTCTGCACAATTACGTTTCGATTGGAGCCCATAGAGTCACGTGATCTTGTGTTTGTATCTGTGGAAATGCGATCAGCTCTTACACTTATGGGTTCCTATTGGAGCCCCTACTGTCACGTGGTTTTGAATTAAGTATCAGGCGTGATGCACTTAATACTTGTAATTTAAGGTCATTTGTAGCCCTAATTGATTTCTCGTATGGTGTACATGGGATAGCCCCTGTATGTAGAATACCGCAATACGAAGACAATTTGCGGAGAGGAAAATATGGCGGAATAGACCAATGAGGGCAGAGTAGCTGAGTCCTGAATGCACTATTGGCGCAGGTGAGAAGTGAGAAAATCCGCCCAAAAAATGGGACCGGAAAAAGTGCAACGGTGGACGAATATTAACATATACGTACTTAAAGTCTGCCACCATAAGGACAAAAAGCACATGTGTAGAATATGTGTGTCCCTATGTCAAATTGACTGGGAGTGTACATAGTTGCGACACAGTTAAGGAACACTCTCCGCATCTCTACGCGGACTCATAGAAGTATGGGGATTCATCCATATGTGGTTGGGCAGTATGTCCAGATCAAGTTGAAGCTTATCTTACTCAGATGTTCAGCCAATCAATTTTATCATTGAGCCCTGAGATTGCACTCTTAGTTAGAAAAAGGATTTGTTGTTCCTTGCGAAAAAGCAGGCATTTGTCTCTATTGGTGTCAGGACTGTGTGTCAATAAGACTGTTCATTGTATATCATCGGTTCTGTGCCCAAATTAAATCCAATGATCGACCAATGGGACATTGGCAGTTCTGTTCCTTAAACAACTCTTGTGCTCCCCTATCCTCAATTTCACCTTCAGGTCTGTTTTCCCAATATAGAATTTCTTGCAAGGGCACCAGATGGCATAAATGACCATACTAGTATTACAGTTTGTATGTTTGGTTTGTTTCCAAGGCGAGCAAAGACCCAAATCGACTTCTGTGCTTCTTTTTGTTGACTTGCAGTAGGTGGAATGGCCGCAAGGAAAATGGCCTGTTATTGGAGGCATGTTCCATATTTCCGTAGTACTCCTTTGTTGTTGGATTCTGGGCGTAATGTCATTCCGGGTGATGTAATCTTTGATATTTTTGCTGCGTTTGAATGCAACCACAGGTCTCGGGACCGGGGTCTCGCTTTTATTCAATACAGGCCAGTTCTTTAGGATGATTTTCTTGATTTTGTTAGACATATCACTATAAGTGTTCACAAATACTAGTTTTGTGTCTTGATTTGTCCGTGGGTTATGTTCTCTGTACTCCAATAGGGAATCTTGATGATTGTTTTTAGCCCTTTTAAAAGCTTGTGTGGTTATTTGTTTGGGATAACCTCTCAATTCCAAATGGTTTTTCATGTTTGTTGCTGTTGCTAGGAAATCCTCTTTGGTCAAGCTATTTCTTTTCAGTCTCAAAAATTGGCTGAGTGGCAGGTTGTCCCGCACATGTTTTGGGTGAAAGCTCTTGTAATAGAGCATTGAGTTTCGATCAGTCGGTTTATTGTAAGGTTTGACATACAGTGTTTTGGACTGTGTATCTGCTGTTATTGTGATGTCCAGAAAGTTAAGTTCTTCTTTGCTCGAGTCAGAGGTAAATTTAAGGAACCAGTTTTGAATATTGATCCAGGTAAGGAAATCTTGGAGTTCTGTTGATGTACCCTTCCAGATGACGAAAATGTCGTCTATGTACCTTTTCCATTTGGTAATGTTCTTCAGGAAGAGATTAGTGGTGTGAAAAACCTTAGATAGCTCAAAGAATTCCATATATAGATTGGCAATGTGGGTGCTAGTATGGCCCCCATTGCTGTCCCCTGGATCTGTTGGTAAAAGTCACCGTCAAAATGAAAATACTTTTCTTGTAGACTCATCTCGGCGCACCAAAGGATGAAAGAAATTGGGGTATTGCCTATTGTATGGTCATTCAGGAGTTTTTCTTCAAGCATCTCGATAGATTCTTTCTGTGGGATGCTAGTGTATAGTGCCACCACATCTAAACCCAAGAGGATTTCTGTGTCTGTGTCAAAAGGCAGGCCTTCCACTAGTTTGATCATTTGAGTAGTATCTTGTATGTATGAATCCATCTTTCGAACTGGAGGTTGAAGAAATATATCTGTGAACCTGGATAAGGGCTCAAGTACTGATTCCACACCTGACAATTGGTCTGCCTGGCGGGTTTGATAGAGACTTATGGATTTTTGGCAAAGTATAAAACGGAGGGATTCGAGGTTTAGTTTTAATGAGGAAGTCCGCTTCCTTTGGTGTTATCCACTCCCTTTGTTTAGTTTTAATGAGGAAGTCTGCTTCCTTTGGTGTAATCCACTCCCTTTGTTTGGCTTTTTCAACTTTTTGCCCAATAAGTTCCTTAAGTTTATCTGTGGGATCACAGTCAAGATGCCGATAGTTGTCCAAATCGAGTAGTTGTCTGTTGCATTCCCGTTTGTATTTGTCTTTGTCTTGTAGTACTATTGCACCCCCTTTGTCCACCTTTCGGATAACGATTTTGTCATTCATAAGAATCTCTCTCATTGCATTTTTTTTCCGTGTGGTCATTTTCATGAATATCCTTTTGTTCTTGGTCTTCTTCTCCAATTGTTCTAAATCATGGAGTATACATTTCTAGAATACTTTGGTCTCTGCGGTTTGTGCTTGACTGGGGACACTGAACGTAGATTTATTGTGCAACTTGGAATCCGAGTTGTCAGGTTCAGAGTCAATGCCTTCAAAGTAATGAAAAAGGTGGATTCTTCTCATAAAGGTGAAAAATTCTTGTCTGAAGGTGAAAGGGTCATGTTTATTGGTGGGTACAAATCACAATCCTTTCTCAATGACCTTAATCTCATCTTCCGTTGGTGTATATTTGGAGAGATTCACCATAATGCTTGCATACTCCGGGTGACTCTTGGCTCCAGGTCCCAGTCCTCTCGGTTGCTCTCTAAAAAAGACTGTGCAGTTGGCTGAGTTGTGCCTTTCAAAACAAAGGCAGCACGATTAGAATTATTCTTCCCGCGGTAGTTGCTTTTCGAATTCCTAGGGCAGCGATTGGATTGGCCTTGTCTGGGAGTAGGGTCTCCATTAGAACTACCGTTACTCGAACTAAATGAAGTGTTCCTGAATTTAAATTTTTCTGTGCCCCTTGTGGAGAGTTTCCTCTTGCCATAGTCTGAAAGTAGTTGTCTTGTGTATAATTAAATGCATTTTCATGCAAAAAGTTTGTTAGGTCTTTATTCATCCTGCGGACCCGTTCGGTTAGGGTACTTTCCTTGAAGGCCGACATTTCTGCTAACAGTGTCAAGTCTTTTTTTGTAAGTGTCTAGAGGAACCAGTTTTTGTATTGCCTCTTCCAAACATTTAAGGTCTACTAGGATTTTCTCAGTCGTTTCAGATGCAGTGTCGATAATAAGGATCACCCAATCCCTACCGCATTTATTTGCGATATAACTCTATTGTAAGATAAAAAAAATGTTGTCGTCTAAGAATAACCTGGGTTCGTTTCTAACGACTAGTCCTTGTGGTAAGGTGCCCTTCCTCAGGTATTCCAAATTAACAGAGCCATGTAAAAACCCCTCACATATTTCTCAAATATTTAACATTTAACATGACACTAAGCAATCACACAAGTGCATTGAAATAAGTATAAAAATCAGAAGAATAAAACATGTATACAACTAATTAAAGGACATGTTAGGTAGATTATAAATATGAATCAAGTTCAATTTCAACAGATAATTTACCACAGCTAAATTTAGCGAGATGGAATATCCATTGATAATCATGTTCCACATACTTTCAGGTGTAAAAAGCACAAATCCACAGCAGAATTTATAAAAACTTTCGTTCCTTTGGACTGCTAGACTTGGACAGTGAATTATTAAATAATTTAGTGTTTCTATTTGATAATCATTCTTACAAAATCTACAACAAGGTTGAGCTTGAGGGGCGTTCGCACGGATAGCTAAGGTTTCATTTGTCGGCCAAAGATTGAATCTAAATCGCATAAAATTACTGCGTTAAGTGGCATCAGAACATTTCTGTAAGCATATTGGGATCTGGTTCCATTTTTTATTCTTTAGGATTTTAAAATTTCCATTCTTGAATAAAGTGTACTGTTTGCACTCCTCCCAAGTAACATGCCAATCATAGTCCAATAGTTTCCTTTTGGCTCTCCGGGGTGCACGAAAGAGAAGTTTGGTCAATGTCAGCTCTAAGAATTAAATTGAGGCTATGGCTCTTCAAAGAGTTTAAAGAGTTATCAAGCTTAGCTTGTAACGCGAACACCAGAGCTATTAGTAAATTGGTAACAGAAGAATCATTTCAAAACAAATTTCAGGTATAACAATCATATGCCAGCCTACAATGATTTTCAATGATAATAGTCCTAGCTCATATCGAATAATTTGTATTGGGAAGGATTGAGATAAACAAAGGACCTTCTTCGAAAAAAGTCCTTCTGCAAGGTCACATTTTGGGCAATATCCCGGAAGTTTGGTGTCGGCAGCATAGGCGATAATGTGAACAACCTTTTGTTTGTAGAATGTTATTACTGGCATATAGGAAAATGTTTCATATTTGTTCCGTATAATAGTTGCTTGTGCAGCCAAAGATTCCATTTTGTGTCTCAGTTCAGCTTTGTATGGGGTGTCTACTCTACTAGAGCTGATATTCTGGACCCAATTTCTGAATTCCAGAACCACACCAAGTTTCTTACTATATATGGTCCATTTATACTGATTCGAACGTGCTAATTTGTGTGTGGTCATAGTAAGGCTATCAGATTTTTCTGTATTAATGGAAAGAGAATTAAGAAGAACATAATGGTCTAGGGCTCATCGTTTTCTCTGTAATCCTATCAGAGTTTTATCTAGTAGTGCAAGGTCATCAGCATAAAGTAACCAAGACATAGAAGCATTTCCAACTTTCAGGGGGAAGAGGAAACAGCATTTAACTGCATACCAATATCCCTAACAAAAAAATTGAAGAGAACAGATGCTAAAATACAGCCTTGTTTAAGCCCCCGAAAGGTCGGGATCGATTTATATAAAAGCAATTCATGATTTAATTTGATATGAATAGAGGTGCCTGTGTGAAATTGAATTAATAAGTTAAGAAGATAAGCAGGACGTGCTGCATTTAGCAGTTTAGATTAAAGCAACACTCTAGGAATTGAGTTGAATGTTTGTTTGAAATTTATAAAAGCAAGGTATATAGGTTGACCTGAATGAAAAACAATTTTTTTATAGCTGTCAAAATAAGTAAATTCACTGATGTTCCTAAATTAGGCACACACCCTGATTGATAGACATCTAGAAACGAGGCAGCTGAAAGCCTTTTTCAAATATCTCCAAGGACCAGACGTGCAAAGAATTTACCTGGAATATCCAACAGGGCTATCAGTCGGTAGTTGCATAATAATGACCAGTTGCTTTACTTAAAAATCAGGATGATTATGGATTGCTTCCAGGAATTTGGAATAGTGCCAGAATTAAGAACTTGTTGGAAGATTGAGAAAAGTATATCCATATTTCTGGTGTGCTTTTAGTGTCTTATTAGAGAGACCATCAGGGCCAGGGGCTCTCGAAGTACTACATTTCTTGATTTCTAAGAAAATGTCTTCATGTGTAAAGACGAGGCATTGAAGATCAGCTGTGGAAAATGCAAGTATAGGAGGTTTAAAAGTGTGGAGAAATGTAGGTACCAAGTATGTTCATTAATTGCATTAATCATCAGTGGAAATGAAGTATCATTTGTACCAAGCTTTGAAAGGGACCAAATCTCAGCACTGGACTTTGGAGCTAGAGCACAAAGCATTGCTTCCCCATCTTGCTGGATTTTACTAGGTCTATGCAATTTAGTCCAGTTTTTAGTCTTTGTTTTAAGTTTTTTGTTAACTTACGGTCTTTATCATCTTGTGGATTTGATCTGACAATTTGCCTACAAAGTCTCTTGATCTGAGTCTTCATGACTTGGATCCTATGATCATATGAGAGCTTAGCAATAAAAAGAGGGTAGTGTTTTGACTGGCATCTTTCCGCAAAGAGATGAATGACTTCAGTATAGAGTGGAACAGAGGAACGAGTAGTGAACTTTCGTGATGGAATTAAGGAACCATGAAAATGATGGAGCTTGCTTTCCGTCCAAGCGATTCTATTTAAACCTCCTTGAACTTGTAAGGTAGGCTTATAGTAATCTTGAGAGGATTGAGACAATTGAAGTATGGTTAAAGCTAAAAGATTGTGATCACTCAGAAGCATGAAATGGATTTTAAATGACTCCATTGCAAGTGATCGAATGTTTTGAAACAAAATCATAATCTATTGTGGCCATAAGAGAATGCTGGTGCCAAGTCGGTCTAAAGGGAATGTCACCAGGTCATTTTCCATTTAACATTGTGAAGCCCCTGTCATTCATCAGCGACATCCAGCGTTTGGCTCTTGGGGAGAGATACAAGTCTCTAATACACTTAATGTTTAGATCTTCAGCTATCAAGATTGTATCAATTGTAATGTCTGACATTGCCAGATATAACATAAGACTTATGGATGATAAGAAACTATCATCAGATATAGCAAAAGGATTTCAATACTTACTGACAGGACAACATTTAGTTAGTTGTATAAATGGATGAGGGGAGGCCCAAGCAGTCAGGGTATAGCCAAAGTCTAATTTAGCGGCTCAAGAAGTCCAGCTGACGGCCGGCCTTTTGAGCGTGTTATTGCTGGAACCCAGCAAACCTTACGCCCCGGCCAAATAGGAGTTGCAGTTATCCAAGTTTCTTGTACGAGAATGATATCAAAGCTAGTAAAGAGATTTGTTTCAGTTTGGGATAAGAGATTTTTAAATGCTTGTGTATTCCAAACAGCAATTTTTAGCAAGATATTCTCTTTGGGGGCATGGCATTAGTGAGTGGGGGAAGTCGAATTATTCTTGATTCCCTTTGCAAGCCAAGACCAAGAAGAGTCTCAGGATGTTTGAAGAGGTCGACTAAAAGTAACATCTCGTACAAGAACGCCTTGGGCTCCATGACAAGTAATTGATAATGGTTCAGGTCGAGAAATTGAAGTTCTCTTGAAAGATAGCTGTTCTGAAGGAGATTTTGTAGACAAGTTATGAGAATATGACTCGTTAGGTATAGTCAGGCTAAAGCTACAATGTCGGAGTTGGTCTTTTGGATCCAATAATATCTGTCTGACTAAGCGAGAAGTAATTTGCAGGCAAACTATCTAGTTGGTGGTGATCTAAGGATTGAATGTACTTGATATCCTCACTTTGAATGGCTTTTAAACTCAGAATTGTTTCGAGTTGGGTAAGGATTATACTTCTGTTAGGAAATGGATCATATCCCTGCCTGTCTTTCATTAGCAAATTTAAGAAATCGGAGTGCCCCATGTTTTTTGCTCCTAGAGCTGCAGCCTTGGGATGGTCATTAGTTTTGCTAGCAATGTTCATATTTGGTAGATTCTCTAAAATAAGAGTTAGAAGGGGTAGTTGTTCCAGTTGGCAAAGCCCGGGGGCATGAAGACTTGTCACAGTTTGTAGAGCTAGTCTGAGTGTTGGGGCTTTTGGATGTTTTCCTGAGGCGCAGCCTCCTTTCTTCCATAGTGATAAAAATGGGCTGTTAATACAAGTGCCCTACTAATCTCCACAGTTGCGAAAGACTTGTTGGAGAAGGACACATTTTCATGATCAGATAGATGGGAGGGACATGATGGAATAGGCAGACAAGTTCATTAAGTCCAGGTCCTCAAAGGGTGGGGGTGGTTCCAGGGCTTGATTTAAATCGTTTGGGTCTAAGGAAATAGACAAAGCTACATTGGTATGAGAAGCAGAAGATTGGGAAGCTTGTGGCTGAGGCATTTTCTTTTTCCCCTTGGATGGTCCTGCAGGAGCAGCGTTCTGAAGAGTTATTTTGGCTCAGCATGCTAGGTTTCTTAAGCGGAATTGATGGAGAATCTATGAATTGTTTTGCGCTACTTAGAGCAGATTTCAGAAGAGCAGATTGTTTTTTAGATTTTTTGTCACAAGATTATATTAGTTTGCATCTCTTGCAACGTCTCTTATTCTTGAATAAATCAAACAATGTTTCATCTGGCGCTTTGATGGATTTGTTAGGAGACCACGGAGATACAGCAATGGGGTCTTGAATTAAATGTTGATTATCAAAAAGCTTAGTTTGGCCTGACAGACCATTATTCATTGCCACCAGGGTAACCCTCAAGCAGGGGATGGATTGACCGGAAGTTTCATTCCAAAAGAGGGTCTTTCAGTGGGTTTCACAAAAGATGCCGGGGAGCTCAGTGAGGAACTGAAAGAAGAATTATTGGAATCCTAGTATACAATTGGAGAATGAGACAGGTTTCAAGGAGGACGGGGACAAAACTCATCTAGCTGCATTTCCTGGACTAACACAGAGTTATTCAGAAAGGCACAAGATGGCAAAGTGGAAGGTAAATTCTAGTGGTGCTTGGAATAAAAGTGATGGAAAAGGTAAAGGTTGCGGTGACAAAAAGGTATGAGCCTGTTGAACAATTTGAGAGTACAATATGGGTAATTGATGCAACTCTGGTTCATGAATTTGCGCTTCAATAGTGAGTCGATGGTTATACGAAAGAGCCTCACTGATGGAATTAACAACAGGTGCAATTATGTTAAAATTCTATCTCGGACCTGGGTTTGTTTGAGGCATTTCTGCCAATAGAACCACATCCGGTATGTCATCCTGCATAAGGCGAAGAGAAAGATCCCGATCTTCCTTGGAAGATTGGCACTTCCAAAGAAATCGCTAGTCAGGAGGTCTGGTGAGGGAAGTGGAGAGAAGCACTACGAGAGTTCAATTGGCAATAGTTCCTAATAGCCAGAGACAGGGATTTAAGATCATTGTTCTTTGCCACTGAGGTCACTAGTGCGACCACCGGCAATAGACGTGGACAGATGGATAAACTGGGAAGTGGGATGAGCAAGATGGCCCACACCTGGGGGCATGGCAGTTTTCAATGTATGCATAGTTGATAGAAAGATGAGGAAGCTGAAAGAAATCCAAGTTATTCACTATGAGGAATGTAGTACAACGTAAATATAAAGAAGTAAGATGTCAATGGTGGCTCACCCGCTGAACAGCAGAACAGTACTCCATAAAGCACTCGCTCAAATGCATGCCATGGACAGGTTACCCTCAAGTCTACCAAGTGTAATAGACTGGTTGTCCTAGAACATATTCTAGTGGTACAGACAGGCTACCATAGAAACTAGCCTAGTGCAATAGACATGTTACCGTTACCTTTATAGTCCTCTTCCTACAAACGATAACCAAAGCAGTCTAACAATCCCAAAATATCAAGGATACATGCATGTAACCACTGTGTTACAATGACCAACTCAAGCTATGAGTGCAATGGAGGGTTACCAACATATTTTCGAGCTTCATGGGTGGGATAAAAACTGTACGTGTATATGTTTTAAGTATTCCACATGTGTTAACCTGCGTGTGCTTGCTTCTAATTGCAATGACAGCTAGCTAGCCCAGAGTCCAGACAGCTAGTCTGGATATTAGCGTAGCCCCAGATCTTTTCCAGACCTAGCGGCGCCCCTGACAATCTACCTGCATATCTAGGTACCACCCAATGGTTGAAATTACAGGCATTGCAAGCGGGCTAATATCAAACTGTCCGTTTTAGTACCAAGGCCCCAGGAGCAATGGCAAGATATCCTGATGCATCTTTTAAGCACAGAACGGACAATCCTGATAAATCCTCTTAGTGCAATTAACAGTCTGTCCTCAGAGGGCTTCAGACGTGTTGGTGCAGGTTCGCCCTAAGATCTTCAGGGTGCTGGGGACAGCATATCATCCTAAACATCTGTGTGAATGGACAGGCTAACGAAAGAGTGCAAAACCATTCCTACTCCCACTCCCCCTGAAAATCCATCTAGGTTCAACACCCTTCCCACCCCCCAAAAATCCATCTAAGGGGACCTGATTTACAACCCCCCAAATCCATCTAAGTGCAACTCTTTCCTACCCCCAGAAACCTTCTAAGTGCTTTGGGAAACAATCACTTGCAGTGGTCAGACCACAGGTTAATAAGGGCCATGATTGATCAAACATGCCAGTTTGACAAAAGCAGTGGCATGATATTCCTCCGTTAAAGAGCCAAAACATTTATATGCAAGCAACAACCAGCAATTCTGCTTTTCACTATATGTGTGTCAAATAATATTTAGGAGCCGTCAACCACATGCCACTTTCTCATCCACCTGTGACCCTTGTAGAGGGAAGGAATATTTTCTAAGACCACCCTCCAACGAAAACTCCTCAGTCATATCTCAAAATCTTGTGTCCTGGGAAGAGGGGCCCCAAAATACAGGCTAACTGTAGCCCCCCTCAAACCCAGGGTTTCTACTAACCAAGGAATGTTGATATTGAAGGTGCCTCCCTACAAAGGCGATTAGTGAGACCTTGGAAAGGGTCACCCAGAGAAGGTTTATCACAAACAGGCGAGTGAAAAGCAGACTCCAATGGCAAGAAAAAAGAATTTGTGAACCAATAATATATGGTGTATGCTGCTGAGATGTTGTTTAGACTGGTAACTTGACTTCCATTTCCAATGGTTAGTCAGGTTGTACGTGTGTTGAGTGTGAGTGATGTTTTTTGTTGTCTTGGTTTCCGGTATAAGAGTTGGCTCTGATTGTGGGTGTTCCCTTGCCTTATTCTCGAGTCTGTGTGGGTCATAGGTCTATGTGGTCTCTGTTTTCTGTATCTGGTTGCAGCGTTTGTTCTATTCATTCTATCTGTCCCTCTTCTCATAGCAGTGTGCCGGCTGTGCTTTTGTTCTCCACCTCTCTCTCGGATTGTGATATGATCACTATTGTTTCTGTGCAGTTGATAGAGAGGTGTGTGGTATCCTACCCTCTTCCCGTTTTTCTCAATCCTGTGTATGTTTTTGTAGAAAGGGAGGTGTGTAGTGTCTTAGTTCCGTCCCCTTTCCAGTGTGTGTGTCAGCCCTGTTGCTGTGATGTCATGAGTGAGTGATATAATGCATGCATAGTATGGAAGGTCCCTTCCAAGAAGTTCCACGAGTTCCAATTGGAAAGCCACCTGGGTGGTGGGGACTGGTGGATCCTCTCCTTTCCCTGCACTTGTACCTTGTGTACCTAAGACCTAATAAAGGGGCCTGCGTCTACCCACCTGTACTTCCAGACTTTCAATTACTACAGAACCCC
The DNA here is from genome assembly GCF_040938575.1 of Ambystoma mexicanum. Classification (NCBI taxonomy): domain Eukaryota; kingdom Metazoa; phylum Chordata; class Amphibia; order Caudata; family Ambystomatidae; genus Ambystoma; species Ambystoma mexicanum. Next base: position 162,535,770 of record NC_090935.1, on the reverse strand, counting down.
AATCTTAATTCGAGAAATCCAATAGTTTTTACCATTAAATCTTTTTTCAATCAAAAGCAGTCCTTGCTTGAATATCCAACACAGTTTATGCGTACCAATTCCATGTCTTTTGTAAGAAAGACACATACAAATAAGACAATAAGTAATTTGAAGTCAGGGTATGCTCAAAAGCAAGGGAACCCTTTGTTTTATCATCTTAATAACAGTTGTTAAACAGTACCATGTCCTCAAGAAATTGTATTGATCATCAGAGGTGAGTTTAGGAGGCACCATCCCATAGGAGGATAAGACACATGTTTGGTGTTCAACATACATGTGTTGGAAAACATGCAATGTCATACTCAAAATGAAATCTCAATGACCTCAAGAAAATACAAAACCATTCCAAAGGATTTGGGGTTTCACCAATCCAAAATTAGACAGATGGTTTGCACAAATGGAAAGTTCAAGACCACAGTCACCCTCAGAGAATAAACGGCTAAATCATAAAAGAAGTCACATATTCCATCATGGGTTATATGACTATCTGTCAAAACCGACAAGGAAAGAACGGTGGGTTACTATTTGTTACAGTTTACCACACTTACCACCACGATTTACCCTTCAGCCTTGCCAGTTTAGATGATTCCATTTCATTTTCCACAATATTGCAACCTTCTAACACCCTGCCACTTATTACGTAATGTCATTTCAGACTTTATGCGAGGAACTGCAGCTAAGTAAAACATTTTAATAAAGTGGGTGTGTGATCGAATATTGTAACATCTGCACGCTCCTGTGATTTTCACCTTCAGATTTCAGAACTGGGCTTTGATCAACATACTCGAGATCCATTTATGATAAGGGTCACCTTCTAACATTAATATTGGATTGCAAGTTCAAACACATTTAGCTTTATATGTTAAATAGTCAGATCTATCATCAATCATGTTCAAGACATTTTCAATTTTGAGAAAAACATTTAATGGACATGCTCTAGAATAAAAGTCCCTAATTTCACATCTCCGATAGCTATCTCCTTTACTTGGCGTATTGTGGCCAACTGGTTTTAGATATTACATGTAACCAGTCACGCATTTTAGATCAATGTACTGTTATTGTAAAGTCTCTGCTAAACTATGCAGCTCCAGCTAAATGTGTATCCCGCGTAAAAACATAACATTCATCCTTGGTTTTACTGAGAACTGCTCGTTTCAAAGCAGCAAGGTTGTTTTGCAGAGACTATGGAGAACAGCTGGTCGGTAAACTCACTGGTCCCTTTGCAGAGAACATAAAGAGTAGCAGAACAAACCAGGACTAGAATGGGAGACGAGGACTCTGACGAAAGGCTAGCATAAGAGACTATAGATGTTGGATAGGGAGGAGGGCAGTGCAGTGCTCCAGATAAGAGTTGGAAGTGGGAGTATGTTACACCCCGTGTATGACAGAAAACAGGGCCACATGGTTCTGTGTGTCATTTTCTTTTTTTTGCTGGCACTATTTTTACTCCCTATTTTTATTCTTTGGGAGTTGTGAGGAATTCGACCATCTGCAAGGGGAGTCTGCACTCGTTTGGGCTTTCATGAAAATTTGAAATGAAAATGATGGGAGATAAACATCAGAAAATGTGTGGGGTTAATCTGCACACATTTTCCTCTGCTCAGAGCACAACAAACACATAGTCATATGTACTCCAGAGGGTTGGGGGGCACAGCCTACAGGTGCAGTCCTCCCAGTCACATTTAGCTGCATATGTTAAGCGGCACACATGATGTACCGCTTTCCAAGATGTAGCAATGTGCATGTCAAAGGGATGCCCTTGCCTACACACTGCACGTTATAATGCGTCAAAGGGCTGTGCGTGTTGAGCTGTTGCATGTGTTACAGTGCTTCACATGTATTGCCGTTGTACATGTCTAATCTATTCACATGTCGAATTACTCGACAGGTCGGAGCAGAGTGGATGCTGGAATTTCCCAGACATTTCTGGATGTTAACACCTGCATATGCGAAAGCATTATGCCTATTATGTACACATCAGAGTGTTCTAGGCCTTCACATCATGGGGCCCTGTTTATTTGGACTTCCTTTCTGAGTAGAAAGCTCACAAGTAAAGCGCTGGTCTCTGACATGAATGCAGTCCATGCTTCACATGTTAGAATCCTTCAACAGGGCCAACTAAGCCTTCCATCTTTCCAAGATCAATAAGAGTACCATAATATGGCATCATGATAACACTTGCTATTACAGCACTTAGAAGCAGGAGGAATCTGCCTGGAAATGCTATATACACACACACAAACTATCATCACATATGAAAGTGTAACATGTGTCGAAGGAAACCTGTATATGTTGCAGCAGCACTATCCATGCTGAAGTCTTGTACACTTTGTGTCATGTGCATGTGTGCAGAATTGAGCCATCCACAAGGAGAGTATGCGGTCGCCTGGGCTTTCTTAAAGTTTTATAATGAAAATTAATGATTGGAGATCAACCTCAAAAAATGTGTGGGGCTAACCCGCACATATTTTCCTATGCTCGCTGCACAAAAAACACAGTCAACTGTACCCTGGGGGATGGGGGGCACAGCATATAGGCGCAATCCTCTCTATCATGTTCAGCTGGAATGTGACAGCCATGGGTACATCAAAGCATATCTGGAAGGGGGAAGCCAGCACCTTCCTCCGGCCATGGCCAGCCTACTTAAAATATCAAAGGCTCCATCGATCTGTCCTCTCTATTGTCTAGGTTCGGCTGGTGGCAGCGCATACTGATGAGAGCTAATTGAGGCAAGCCTGTGGAAGGGGCTTGTTCACAGAATTAACAACAGGGGGCAGAACACTAACACCTCTTTGATATGCAATGTGTCAACTTGAAGGTAGCTCCCACCCCTCTGACTGAAGGGCAGTGAATGGCATGTTTGGGACAACCGTTTACTGCAGGGAACCCCCTTTCAGAGGGAAGAAGCATGTGATTTAAGGGAGATAGAAGTCTGTTCTGTTCTCACAACAAACTTCAAGGGAGACATTCGCTTTGATCAAGAGTCACACAGGGCTCAGTTAACCAGAGAAACACTTTGATCTACAACAGACAGACAGATGGGTGGGGCTTAGGAGTACATGTTGCCACCCCTTATTTTTCCTGTTGCAAAACTCTCTGGTTCTGTCCTCACGCCCAACAGAATTGTTGGTGGGGACCCAGGATTGGTTTCTAAAGGTAGGCTTAGCCTGCACCAATCACGGTGGCCCATTTGGCTTTAAAAGAGGGCTGAGCCCCTCACTTAGCAGATCATCTGACTACTTTGAAAGGAGTAAGAAGGAGGACTCATTTGGACCCTGGCTGAAGGTACAGTCTGCCTTACACCTTCCGCCAGTGAAGTGAGGCCAGGATTTCCAAGAGGGAAGCTAGATCCCCTCCCGTAAACATCTCCCAGGGAACAGAAGGACATACCGGACTCAGAGGACCTGTCCAGCAGCTCCAGAACTGTTACCCAGCCAGCACACATCGTGCACCGAGAGGTTCTCCCAGCAAGCTTCCTAGGCGGGACGTGCCAGAGAGTCTCTAAACAAAGGACAAGGTCATTGCCTGCAAACCCTCTCCTCAGCTTTGGCCCGTCCGCCTTAAAGGGCGACACAAGCCCTACGAAGAAGCTAGAAGGAGTGCCACAACAAGCATCAACCAGCGTCCATCTTTTAAGGACATTTTTGAGGTAGTCGATCCCTCGAACCGCAAACTGCTGCACCACTGACTGTTGTCACACTGTAGTCACCAAAGCCGTCCGAGACGAGTCGACCAGAGTTACAGATCCACCAACCAGCACAGAGACAACGATTCTTGACCCAGAGCCACCGTGTAGGCCAGCATGCAGCTGTCCGTCCAGCCTCGCTTGCTGAACTGCCTGCCGCCTGATACCGCAGCTGTCCCCCATCTAGAACCCTGTCGCAGGAGCTGCAAAGCGTCCTGGACCGACTGGACGCTGTCGAGCTTCAAGATCATCTCAAGTCGTAGGTACATTGTGGTTCTGGTCCCCCTGGTCCTTCCCCCGAAGGCCCCTACTGACATTAATGACCCCTTGCACCCTTGGTGCTGAAACCAAATAACCTTGAACAGTTAAGACCGATTGCTTTACCGACTGCCCTCGTGTCAGTATCCAGAGTGGTTTGGGGTGTTTGACCGTATGAAAAGTGACCGCGGCAAACTGAATGAAAAACAAACAGCTCGCATGCGGTCACTTTTCATATGGTCAAACAACCACCAACACCCCCCAATCCCCAACCCTACTTCCCTACTTACCTGCTCACTCACCACCTGACCGGACGCTGCAGGGTCCCTTTTTCTTTTTTTTTTTGTCTCCCACCTCCAATATCAAGGAAGCGGGGGACACCGCTTCAACTCCCCAGACCAATACACACCGAACATTTGGAGCAGGGGACACCCACACAACCCCTGCTCCACATGTTCAGTATGTATTAGCCAATTTGTTCGAATATATTCGGTCAAATGGTACAGGCTGAATTTGGTCAAATGTGCCATTCGGCCAAATATATTTGAACAAATCTACTAATACCTCCCTTTGCTTTATGAAATTGTCTGTCCTCTGCGTTCCTTTATGGGATGGGCTGTATTTTGTAGTGTGCTAGAACTGTCTGTTGTAATAATAATAAAGTAGATATTTTTATACATCCTTGACTGGACAGTCCCTTTTATCATTGGGTAATAATTATATTTTGACTGTGTTGCCACTAACCAACGATGCACGACCTTGCAGAGATAAGCCTGCCGTTCCGTTCATGTTACCAAAAATTGGACAAGGAGGTTTATAATTTACTTGCGTTTCCAATCTGTGCGGATCCCGTATGGTGCACTAGAGGCATGGGGCTGATTGATGGTTTAGAAACTGATATTCATCCCTGGACCACTGGTGCCCCAGAAGTTGATTTGTCAAAGGCGTATTTGCCTATTTTTAGGGAGTAATAGTGCTTGATACACCCCTTGTCTGTAGGGCTGGACGAGGGACAGGGGACTAACACTAGGATTAAAAAAAGACTAAAATGCGGATATGAGACTAGAGGGAGCGATAAGGATGAGGGACTATGGTGAGAGAATACACCCCAAGCCTAGGGATGAGGGACCATTACCAGGATGTTGGCCGAAAAGTAGGATAAGGGACCAGAACTAGCATGAGACCATAGAACTAGCCTAGCGCGAGGGACCAGAACTAGCGCGAGGGACCAGAACTAGCGCGAGGGACCAGAACTAGCGCGAGGGACCAGAACTAGCGCGAGGGACCAGAACTAGCGCGAGGGACCAGAACTAGCGCGAGGGACCAGAACTAGGATGCAGAACTACGAATCAAACTCTATAAAATACAGGGCTGTAGAGTATGCTTTTGTTTATTCATGCCTGTGGTGAGATATAGTGGCAGACGAAAGCATGGTGAATGGTAGTGCACAAAACATCTGTGATGTAGTCATTCAATAGGTTGAAAGAATAGGATGAGGTACAGGCACTATGACTCAAACACCATTAATCACAGCGTTCTGCAGTTGTCTCTGTTTACTCTGGCCTGCACGGAGACAAGCCGGCAGAGTAAAGTATGGTGCGCGGCCGAACACCAAAATGAGCAATCTATGATACAGCTAATGCATTCGGACAACAGTATTGGCGTTCGCTATGTCAACAAAATATTTAGCTACACTTAATACCCATTCTCTTCAGCCCCCAAAGTGTCTCTAAAGCGCTACCATATATGCCAAATGCTAAAATGCCACTTATATTTCAAGAAAAATATTTTAAGCATTTTTTAAAAAAAAACCTACATAAAAGCCAGATGTGTGGTTTAATACAATTGATAAATGCAGATAGATTCTTGCTCACCTGTGCTTTATTCCACAGGCACAAAATACACAAGCTACCATAAACGGCACCTGAACAATTAATAACTACATAGGGCTACAGAAAGCTATTTTAGACAAAAAGAATCAGTAAGTAACAAGTTACTTACCTGTAACTGTTGTTCTCCAGCATGAGTCTGAGTCTGGCATGGATTCACATGCTCATGAATATTCCCCGTCAGGCCGGGAATCCTCGGTAAAGAAAAATTCAGTATCAGTTTCGTTCTGATCTGTCTTTCTCAGTAGTAAACAATCACTGGTCTCTGGGTCATACTGCCCACAGCCAATGACTGCCCTCTCCCTAAGCCCCACCTCTGCCAGACATCTTCAGATTTGGTAGCATGCAAAGTGGGAGTATGACCAAGTGAAGAGCCGCAGAGGGGTAGGAGGGAGGGTTCGCATGTGAATCTATGCCAGACCCATGCTGGAGAACAACACAGTTACAGGTAAGTAACTTGTTCCTTCTCCAGCTTGGGGTCTGGCATGGATTCACATGCTCATGAATATAAGAATACATCGCAGTACACACATGCACAACCACGGGAGGTGGCAAAGGCTCAACATTAAGCATTTCTTACCTCCTCACCAGGCTAACCTTAAGCGAACAGGTTGCGCAGCACTGCTTGGCCGACCCTGGACTCCTCCCTGGAATCCCGGTCGACGCAGAAGAATCTCGTGAAGGTGTGCGTCGACATCCACGTAGCAGCCCTGCAGATGTCCAGCAGGGGCACACCAGACAAGAACGCTGTGGTAGCAGCGATAGCTCTCGTCGAATGGGCTCTCGGACAGCCAGGCAACGGTCGGTTTGCCGACCGATGACAGTGCATGATGCAGCCGGAGAGCCATCTGGAAATGGAAGTCTTCGAGAGAGCCTTCCCTTGATTCACAGTCCCAAAGTTCACAAACAGCTGTGACGTCTTCCGAAAACACTCTGTGCGGTCCACGTAGAACTTCAGCGCTCTAGCCACATCCAGCGAGTGCAAAGTCCTCTCGGCCGGTGACGAAGGCGACGGGAAGAAAACAGGTAACACCAAGGGCTCGTTGAGGTGGAAGTCCGACAGCACCTTGGGCATAAAGGAGGGGTGTGTCCTCAGCACCACCCTTGTGTCGTGAAAAGTCAAGTATGGAGGCTTGCAGGATAGGGCCTGGATCTCCCCCACTCGTCGTGTGCAACTGATGGCCACAAGAAATGCAGTCTTTCACGACAAGAACTTCAACGGTGCCGAATGCAGGGGCTGAATGACACCCCCATGAGCCTGGTCAGCACCACGTTGAGCTCCCAACGCCGGGGCAGGGGCCTTCACCGGCAGGAACGATGGGAACAGTCCCTTCATAAATTCCTTCACCAGGCGATGGGACCACAAGGACGCCCATCCTGTGGTTCTGGTGTATCGGGAAACCGCAGCCAAATGCATCTTGATGGAGGCGTGAGCCAGTCCAGCCTTGGCCAGCGACAGTAGGTACGGCAACACTTGAGGGGCCGTAATCCATAGAGGGTTAATCTTCTGTGCATGGCACCAGACAGAGAACCTCTTCCACTTATGTCCGTAGCACTTGTGAGTTGAGGACGCCCCGGCCTTTGCAAGGACCTCTCTGCAGTCAGCCGGGATATCGTACCCTCCAAACTCTAGTGCTGCAGGAGCCAGACCTGCAAGTTCAGCGACTCCGGGTCGTGATGAAGTATGGTGCCTCCTTCTCTTCAGAGAAGATCCACATCTGTCGGCAGCTTGAATGGTGGGAACGCTGACAAGTCCAGAAGGTCCGGGAACCAGATCTGCCTCGGCCACGCCAGTGCAACGAGGATCATCCTGCACCGGGACCTCTTGAGCTGGTTGACGAGTCGGAGCAGCAACGGCAATGGAGGGAATGCATATAGGAACAGGCCGTCCCAGGGGAACGAGAAGGCATCGGCCATGCTCCTCGGCTGGGGGAACCTGCTGGCGAACCTCTGGCACTTGGAGTTCGTCACAGTCGTGAACAGGTCGATCTGCGGTTTTCCCCATCGTCGGAAGAGTCGATCCACTTGATCCTGACGTAATTCCCACTCGTGGCACGAGCACAGATCCTTGCTGAGTGAGTCGGCGATGGGGTTCTTTATCCCTGCACTAGAAACATCACTTGGGTGACGGCCCAATGCCACAGATCCTGGGCTTCCTTGGAGAGGGCTGAGGATCTGGTTCCTCCCAGCTTCCGGATGCAGAACATCGTGGTGGTGTTGTCAGTGAAGATTCTCACCACCTTGTCCTTGAGGGACGAGAGAAAGGACTTGAGGGCCCAGAACACTGCACAGAGCTCCAGGATGTTGATGTGAAGCGGTTTCTCCTCCGGGAGCCAATGGCCTCTGGCGTGAAGTTCTCCGGTGTGCGCGCCCCACCCTTCCAGGGAGGCATCTGTCATCACTGTTATCTGGTGGGATGGGGTCTGAAAGTCTGTGCCCGCTGTCAGATGAGCGCGGGTGCCCCACCACCAGATCGCTTGTTGGAAGGTCTCGTTGAGCGGGATCCTGTCCTCGAAGCTGCCCGTCGCTTGGATCCAGCGGGAGTCGAACTCTTGCAGAGGGCGCATCCGAAGCCTGCACAGGCGCACGAGATATATGCAGGAGGACATCATCCTGAGGAGGGACTTGATGGAGCTCACCCTGGCCACGTCCGTGGCCAGCAGACGCCACACCTTGCCCAGGCTGGCCTTCGTCCTTTCCTGCGACGACGAGGCCAGACGCGCCACTGTGTCGAGTTTGGCTCCCAGAAACAGTGCGACTTGCGACGGGACCAGGTGGGATTTGGGAAAGTTGATGGAAAATCCCAGGTCCGTGAGCAGCTGAACGGTCTTCGCTGTGTGATCTACAGCGAGCTCCCTTGTCCTTGCTCGGATGAGCCAGTCGTCCAGGTAGGGGTAGACTTGGATCCTCTGCAGGCGCAGCCACGCCGCCACCGGTGCGAGGTACTTGGTGAACCCGCTGGGTGCAGACTTTAATCGGGACTGCCTTGAACTGGTAGTGCCGTCCTTGGACCACGAACCTGAGGAACTTTCGGTGTCCTTTTAGAATGGGGATGTGGAAGTACGCATGCTCCAAATCCAATGATGACTGGAAATCACCCTCCTCCAGCTGTCCCAGCACATTCCGGAGGGTGACCATCTGGAACTTTTGTGCCTTGATGTACTTGTTCAGTCGTCACAGGTCCAGGATGGGGCGCCATCCTCCTGTCTTCTTTTTCACAAGTATACCCGGAGCCTCTTCGGGACGAGCTCGATGGCACATTTTTTGAGCATTGCCCTTACCTACAAAAGCAGTTGAGGGACGCGATTTTCCTTCCTGGCCACGGGCGGAATGCGGAGGCACTTTTTTAGAAATTCGAGGGCGTGCCCCTGGGCCAGGGCGTCCAGCACCCAACGGTCGGTGGAGATGGACTCTCACACGCTGACGAACTTCGCCAGCCGGCCTCCCACCGGGGTGCTTCGGTGGGGGGCCCGACACCGCTGTAGGTTCAATCTTGCTTGGAGGACGTCTTGCAGCCTTGGTCTCCCTGGCGACAACAGCAGGGTCCACCCGACTTGCCTCGTCCTCTATAGGCTTCCTGAGACAAGGGGCAGGCCACTTGGCAGTACGTAGAGGAGCCACCGCTGAATCCCCTGGAGGCACCCTGCTTGCCTCAGGTGCTCCGAAAGGACGGCCTTCGTTGCTGGAGAACGCCTAGGTCCTTAGCTGTCTCTGTGTCCGCCTTGATGGCTTGGAGGGATTCATCCACTGTTTTCCCAAACAGATTGTTCCCGTCGAACGGCATGTCCAAAACCTTGGCTTGTACGTCTTGGCGGAAATCCGTCGCCTTGAGCCACCCTCGTCGTCTAAGGCAAACGCTGTTGCCTAGCTGGCGGAAACCGGTGTCGGCAATGTCCGTTGCCACCGTAATGGCGTGATCCAATGCCACTTCGCCTTCTTGCAAGATCTCTAGGGCCTCGGCCCTCTTATCATCCGGTAGGAAGTCCAACAGGGGTGCGATCTTGTACCATAAATCCCTGTCGTAGCGGGCCACGATCGCGAGGGCATTGGCTGCCTTAACCGTCGTTGTCGCCGACGAGATAACTCGTTGTCCCATTGCGTCCAGCTTCTTTCCTTTGCCGTCCGGCGGGGAAGTAGGCGTTGAGGCCAATGCCCCTCCCGCTTTCGTGTTGGCCGCGGCTGAGATGACCGAGTCAGCGGTTGGTTTTGCCCTAAGGCACAAAGGGGCCGCGTCGGGGACCCAGTACTTCTCGTACCGATCCCTCTTGGCAGGCGTCGTAGACGGGTTCTTGAGAAGGGTCAGACCCCCGTCCCAGATATCATCCAGCAGAGGCACTTCGAGGATTGTCTTCCTCTTGGCCCTGCGCCGTTGGTAAAGGAAACCTTCCTCCTCCTTCTCTTCGGGGCAGAGCTGAAAAAGGTTGGATGCCTTGGCAATCACTGCATGGAAAGATCCTATCTCGTCGGGCTGGCAGGCCCGGGCTGGGGGCGATGGGAGCTCTGTCCAGTCGTCACCGCTATCATCGTCAGTACCCTTCGTGGCCGTGTCCATTCCCGTGTCATCCCCAGGGACGGGGGACGGGGGTAAAGGCTGAGTAGTCCGCGAGGGCTGAAAAGGCGGGGCTGGATGGATCCGTCTTCTCTTGTTCGGGGGGCTTCCCGCCGTGCTTTGTTCTGGCTCCTCCGTCGAGCCTGGTTCCGGATCCTCCGTCGGTGGTAAGGGTAGTCTTGTCCTTATCTCCGAACATAAGGATTGTATCGCCAACAAAATGGCTGCCGCATTATCCTGCGGCTCCGGAAGTGACGGGTGACTAGGACCCTTGCTGGTGCCGCCATCACTCTCCTCGTCACTTTCCTTGGGATCCCTCCCATGGGGACGGGCCTCTTCGACGCCCTCGTTGAGACCCTCTAAGACTTCTACCAGCTCCTCCTCGGATGCTGTGTCTGTGTCTACAATGGCCACCGCCCCCCCCTCTTTTTCTGCCGGGGTCTTCACGGGGGTCTTTTCGATGGGTCTGAAAGAGGCTTCCCTCCGCGGAGGCAGGGAGACTCTGGGCCCTGAGATCGTCTCCACTGGTGCAGCCTCCACAGGCTGTGCCAGGGCCGTCGCGACTTCCTCGATAGAGGCCTTGGCCGGGTGAATCAAGGCATTTACCACCTTGTGTGGGCCTGTGGCCTTCACCTTGGGGGGAGGGTCACCTCCTTGCTCCCACTCGGCCGGATCCTTTGAGCTCGACCGTGGCCTCTCCAGAAGCTTCGCCGGGTTCTCAGCCTTCCTCTTCCCTGAGCCAGAGCGTTGAACAGCTTTCCGCAGGCCGCAGAAACTTCTGGAATCCTCCAAGAAGCGTAACTTGATGAAATCTTCACCCTTGAGGAGCGTAGAAAAATCCGACACGGATCCCCGTTAATCGGATGTAGAGACGGTAGAGCTTGAGGCTCTATTTCACCGAAAAATGAGAAATTCTCTTTGAAAAAGCGCGAAAAAGCAGCAAAAGCTTGAGAGCTAAACACGAGGACTCCCAACACTAAAACGTGCGGTAAAAATCTGAAGATGGCTGCCAGAGGTGGGGGTTAGGGAGAGGGCAGTCATTGGCTGGGGGCAGTATGACCCAGAGACCAGTGATTGGTTACTACTGAGAAAGACAGATCAGAAACAAAACTGATACTGATTTTTTCTTTACCGAGGATTCCCGGCCTGACGACAGGGAATATTCAGGAGCATTTGAATCCATGCCAGACCCCATGCTGGAGAAAGAAAGCTAGACAAGGCTTTAACTGCTCCGGTGAAAGATGAACCTCTGCCACGTGCACTCCCAAGAAGCAGGCATTGTGATGGCACAGCCCAACAGTAATAACTTATTACAGTTGGATAAAGATGTAATGATCTGTGTAGCCACAACTAGGCATGGAAGTAAATTGACAGGTTTTATACAGCTATATCAGGCTGACCTGTATTTCATGAATAGTGCAATAGCAAACTCTGACATGTTAATGTTAAAGGTTTTTATACAGCGCACAGGTGCCACTTGAGTGGTCTCAGTGCTCTGGCGAGTCTGAAAAAAAAAAGAAGGGGGTATGTTAGTGGGAGGAAGAGCAAGGAAGCTGTGATCTGTTGTGGACAGCTTCAGATCGGATGAACCGTTCACTGAGCTTGGGAGCGAGATTCGGGGGTGGACGTCATGTGGTGGTGTGCAAGGTTGTGTGTGCTGTGTCTTGTTACAAGTGGGTACGGTTTGCAGTGCTGAGGAGTTCTGGTGGTTTTGGTGCAGTATGTGAGAGGTGTACGCAGACGGTCGATTGGTATTAACAGTTTGGGTTGTTAGTGGCAGGGGCTGATCTTCAGCTTTTCCAGTTTATTAATTGTATCTTGCCTTCTTCCGTGTGCCCTTTCTAGTTGTATCGGTAAAGTCGCCTCTGGGTGAAGGGTTCTTACGCTACTTTGCTACTCTGTCTGCTACATACAGAAAGATGGTAGATAGATGCAACTTCTAAACACAATGTTCTATGCACTGGGTGGAGATTTTGTCATTCTGTCATTGCTGCTATATGGCCGTATTGGATGAATTTCCATGTACATTTAGGAGAAGTATGGTGAAAGGGGACAGAATGGAGGCGAGCTGCATTACCAGTTTTTCCCTTTTTTTAAATTGTAGTTAGGCTACTTGCAAGAGTACAATCCACAACATGACATTTAAGGCATTTTAAGAATACAGTCAACAGCATGATGATATTCAAGATCATCAGATGGGGCATATCTGCAATTTCAGATCACCAAACAGAATGAATCTTTGCGACACATTATGAATAGCTTTGATGCTTTTGAGTAACTGGCTACCAGCTCAACCTTATTAAAAACAAAAGCTCTGCCCCCCCCAAACAACGGGTCTTAGTTTCGTAATTCTGTAACTCTGCTGCACTGTGGCAACCAAGGAAAATTAGGTAAATTTAGGGGTGGGGGTTCGGTTACTTTAAACAATGTGCAATTTTATAACTGCTAATGTAACACATGCCCTAGATAGATTTTACAAATGAGCTAGATTAGCAACCCTCCAGTGACCTGTATTGCAACACGCAATACAAGACACTGGGACAATCAAAATAATGCCTCCTGACCCATATTGAAGACTCCTGGATATGTGCTCCTTGTTATGTAGAGGAATTGCATATAGTAAACAAATCCCTGTGGACTGAAAATGTGCTAGGTAATTGACAGACCTAGGGGTTAGAAGGAAAGGTATGGTTCCCTTATTATCACAAGACTTTGGGGCCAGTTCATTAAAAATATACTTCACATAAACATTGTTGTCTAGAAAGAATCGATATCCAAACAGAGGGGGGCAGTGGGAACCAAGCAGCCCTTTGAGGTTTCATAGAACTCTTTGCATTCTTCCAAACAAGGTACTAGAACTCCATGGGATAAAAAAACAAATTAGGGGTGTATCACAATTACAGACACCTTGTCAATTTCACAACAATGATTATATTGTTTATTGTATGCAATCAGTGGCGTAATTCAACTTTCCTAGGAAGCAGGTTTCAGGTTTTCTTTGACTGTAGGAAATATCAGGAGTTTTGACTCTATTGGTTATAGACTTTTCTCCAACAATTGCTGGCAGAAGGTTGATTCTAGATTTTAAAATGACAAGAGTACAAACTGTATCATAAAAAACCATTACCGCCCCACTATATAGAGCGAAATATCAATCCAAAATAGATTCAATTAAAAAACAATTGACACAATTGTCCTGAAAACAATTACAATTTCACAAAATATAAAGAGCTCAGAACACCAAACAGAAGCTGTACAATTTAAATCTCAGTTGTGGATCATGGGCAATGGTGGCCCACAAATACATTATATAATGTGTGAACTTCAGTGGAATCAGTTCAACAGCATTGACACATGGCAAATAACACTAACCATTAAAGGGTTAACGTTAAACATTCCTAAATGAAACTATACATTTAAGAAGATCCAAGAAGTAGGACCAGAGGAATCTTGACTTAAATCTAATGTTAACAATCACTTTTGCCTATGAAAGAAAACCATTTCTAGCCACCGGGGCAGTTGCCTTAGTTTGTCAAGTCACGTCGTTGAAAACTGTCTGCAAGCCTCCAGATAAGATTATTTTAAGTGGAGTATTTTACTTTGTTTTTATTTGAAGTTAGAAGTAAACGGATTTTGATGGAGTAACAACGTTAACTTCCATTTCTCAATGCGACTATATTTTAAGGTGCTAAACTATATTTGAACTGTAAAGCAGTTCTCTTCTTAATACTTAATGCAAATTGAAAGATGCATTTTAACTTAAAGTTCGTCTTCAGGTCAGGCATTAATATTATTAGATCCACTTCCGATCCAGAAATGTCAGTGGAGCTCTGTGGGTCCCACAAGTTCGGTCTCATCTATTTTTGTTGAGAGCGTTTTGAGGCCCTCTTTTTGTTTTGTTAGGGGTATCTGCCTTCTTTTGGAGTAAAAGAGGATAGTAAGCTTACCTGTAGTGCTGTCAGGCAGCATTATTAGAATGTTTGAAACATACCTGCAGCATAGCAGAAAGAAAAGCAGAATAGCGCTCATAAATTCCCAGATAGTGAATTAGAGCGGCGCTGCTAATTCTTTCCTGTTCAAAGCACTTCCCACTGAGCAGAGGTTGGTGGTAAATTGGCAACTAAGGGTATCATTAAAAATGCAAATGTTCAATTTAAAACTCGCTTCTGCAATAACGGAGGGCGTTCTAAGGTCAGGTTTGGAAGCTGAACATCCACCCAGATAAAGAGGTTGTGTGGTCATTGGTGATGGCAGCAGTGAGATACAACACGAACAAAAAGTGTGCATGCAAATGTGCTTCCTCACAGGTGACCACATTTATTTTACCACTGTGCTGGATACATGTCATCACCACCACCACAACTGGCACCCGATAGGGCCCATGTAAACAACAATTCTGCATTGGGCCAGTTTGCATATGCGCACACAAACAGAAAGTGCACATCCTCTTATTTATTTGATGTTTCCATTATCACTGATCAAACATGCACGTCTGCTGAAGAACCACAAGTCTCACTATGGCCGGTTATGTCCTGGAGTACCCCCAACCTAGAGTGTAACCTCAGGACAAAAGTTGAATGCAGGGACCAGCTTTGATAAGGAGGTCAGGGGGGCTCTGGACATACTGATGGCACTTTCCGAACTCAACACCTTCTTTCCCGTTTGGGTTAGGGGAGAGGGAAGGGTTGGTTCCGTGACCACCAGGCAACCTTCACATCCTGCATAAACTTTGTGTGAGGGCGATATGCATTTCTAACTGTTGGGGCCATCCACGAGGCAGCCCAAATGTCTGCCACCCCTTGGGTAGCGGATATCTAACCCACCTTCCATGATGATCTTTGAACGTATGCCTGCTACAACAAAGGAAGCAACGGTAAATACAATGATAATCAATCGAGTTTATTTGGAAATCCAGTTTCCAACAAACCTACAGCAAAAAACAATGAGAAAATCGCCACGCATCAAATATAATACAATGTAAAACTACAAAATCACTCTTCAATAAAATGTATTAACATTAAACCATTTCCGGATAAAAGAAATAATACACCAAACAATATCAGCGTCATTATGAAAGATATTCACAAAGTAACCAAGCAGGGCATGACCCTCCGGAAATTCCCTTTGGTTCACTCTGCCTTTAGCAATTTGGTTCTACTACTCGTGGCTGATTTAATAAACCTTGATAAAGACCATGCAATCAAAAGTGTATTGGCTTTTAGCAAATAGATTAGAGTTGGTCTGCATTGTCTAAAATGCAGACGTTTCAGAAGAGGGATCAAGAAGTACAGGCAGGGTGACTTGTAGGCTGGGCAGAAAAAGAACAGATGCAACAAGTCCTCTACATCAGCGTTACAAATTATGCAGATGGAATTAGCTGGGTTATTCCTCGTCCACGCCGCAGTGATCCCATTAAAAATATACAGTCTTACACCTGGCTCTGGTAACGAGAATGCGATTGTTTCTAGACTTCGTCCATGATAAATAGCCGGGCAGCTGTTCCTCTGAGAAAGTACCTCTTGCCAGCATGTTTATCGAGTTCTAGCTGTTCTCTTCCCAGTTTACATTTAAGAGGAAGGGCAAAGATCGTATTCTGTCTGCCCCAGGGTTTGTTTGGAAAGAACCGTTGTGAAAATAGGCATAGCAGTTCACCTCCTGCAGTGATTGCTTGATAAAAGCCATCCACTGAATCTTCAGAACGTTTTTTTTCACTACCCATCATATGCGTCAGAATTTCCATAGTCAGGACAGCCTTACCATTGGTCCAAACCCTTAACCATAATTTTAATGGTTGCAATCTTAATGTGTATTCTAGAGGTATTTATCCAACTCCTTAAAGACACCATAGTTAGGTGCTCAGTGCAGTAGGCTCAAAACATAGTTCTCCAACACAGAGACATGGGTTGTTCAGATAGCCCCATACAGGCAAATGGGTTTAGGTTTGGCCTTATATACCCTTAAAATAATTGGGATGAGTGGTGCTTTTTATAGGTTTGAACCTTTTCATGCCTTGCGACATCCTGAGGCTATTTGTGGCACGTTGCACCCTCAAAGGCAGAAGAGAATTAAATACCAAGATAATCAAAATACTCAGTGTAATTGAGGCATCTGTTGTTGACCAAAAAGTGCTGAGAGTTAACCTTAGTTGTCCTACCCCATAGGATAGCAAATGAATACAGTACATTTAGCTGTATTGATCTGCAAGCCGAGACTATTCATGAATTCGGTTTAGGCATAATGAACGAGTCATTGCCAATTATACAGTGTCGGCATAAGCCAAGACTGCTATTTGACGTGTTCCAAAGTGTGGGACGTCAGCATTACTGGACAACAGCAAATCAGTGAGGCCATTTCTATATGAGTAGAGGGGCCAAGACACACCCATGACTTCCCAGCTGTTTTTACTGTGAACCGCAGAGTGCAGTGTCAGATATTCCCCGATCGTACGCATGCCTAATTGTCACTAGGGAGGCTCGAAAGAAGATTGATGAGATCTTTGTAGCAATTCATGGTATCATGACACTGCCATAAATTCTCCCTGTTAACTTTATCGAACGCAGTACTCATATTCATGAACGCCATATACATCGACTCAGGCCTATAGACAAAGGTTGTGCCTACTAATCTTTTTGATACGAGGGGAAGGTGGTGTAAGAGGTACATATATAGAACAAACACATGAACCACCAACTACCTCCCGTTACTGTTTCACTAAGACTTTTGAATAGTAAAAACTCCACAACGTCCTATTGGGGTAAACAACTGTATTGCACTCCAGTAGATAAAGTAGTTAAACACATTTTTAATTAAAAAAAAATCATAATGTTATTTACACATCAACAAAAATCAATATACACAACTGAAGAGCAAATTCATTCATAATGGGTTAGTTCATATTCAGAAGAACATATTCAAAGCGTGTCAATATTCTGAAGCCTGATTTGTGCGGAAGTTATGTTTCAGTGTTTAAGCTTCCTGTGTCATAGCGGTGTCTTACAGTGGTGTGTCAAGGAAGAAAACTCAATTCAAGTTTAAAGTCGGACACCACCTACTGTAGGTAAGTATGGACATAATAGACATAATGACAAAAAGAAGCATTTTTGGTTTAATGAAGAATTAGTGTCGCTAAGAAGAACCAAACAAGCCCTAGAACATGGCCACAATAAACATCCTACCCCTGACTCGGCTAATGCATTCAAGGATGCCAACAAAACCTATAAAACAGCCATCATCACCCACAAAGCAAATGCCTACAACACTTGCATCAACAATGACACATTAGACTTCAAAGAACCCTTCTTGATCTTCATAGAATTAGAAAACCCCACCCCAGCAACGACCCCAGCCAACTCCAGCAAAGAATGGTGCACTACCATTCAAGATGCCTTAGCCGCCAAAATCTCTCTGCTACAAAACGAAATAACCACTAAAAGAATTGCCTTAGCAGACACAATTGCACTAACTACCAAACCTAGCACCACCCCAATGAAAACCCCCTTACTTCATTCCACTTTACCCCAATAACCCAATAACTAGTACTAGATACCATCTCTAAGCTTAAAGCATCCAACTGCAAAGGAGATAATGTACCAGCAAAATTTGTCAAAGCATGTGCTTCCACCCTCACCCCCACTATTACCAATTTCGTCAACGCTTCATTCAACACGAACACAGTCCCAGCCAGCATCAAAGCAGCTTGGGTCACCCCACTTCTAAAAAAAAAAAACTACATTGGACCCCACAGTGCCTACCAACTATCGCCCCATAACAATGGTCCCATTCCTACTTAAAATTATTGATAAAATTGCATATATGCAAATCCAAGCCCATCTCGAACAAAACCAGCTCCTTGGAACTAGACAATCTGGCTTCAGACCTAACCATAGCATGGAAACCGCCCTTCTGGATCTAAAAATCCAGATGGATACTATCAGAGACTCAGGGAAACTTTGTATACTAATGCTGTTAGACCTATCTGCAGCATTTGACCTTGTGGACCACGATGAACTGTGTAGTTCTCTAGCAAATTACTTTAACTTCTCCAAAGACACCACCATGTGGGTTAAATCCTTCTTAGCTGAACGTACCTCCAGAGTCTCCATAAGTATAGAAGCAGCCGATCCTATCCCAGTCCACATCGGAGTACCTCTCAGCCGATCCTATGCCAGTCCCCATCGGAGTACTTCAAGGATCTTGCCTTTCCCCAATACTCTATAACACTTACGCAAAGCTACTCTTCTCGGCACTTGACGATATGGGTGTCATCTACATCAATTGTGCAGATGACACCCAGATCCTCATACCTCTCTCAGGCAACTATGACCTGGACACACTAACCATAAACAAAATATATGCCATCATCCAAAATTGTATGGTAAAGAATAGTCTCTGCCTCAACGATGAGAAGACAGAACTTCTCATTGTGGGATCCCATTCTAAAATAACTGCTCTCCATGCCAACTTCTCTGCCATTAACAACTCAAGCAAGTAAAAACCTTAGGCATATACCTAGATGCCAACCTCACCATGACCAAACACATCAACACCCTACCGTCCTCCACAGTTTACACATCTAAGCTCATTTCACTAAGCAGACAATTCTTGACACCCACTGCCTTACCCTGGCCAGGGCTTTGGTCTTATCGAAGTTGGATTACTGCAATGTACTACTACTAGGCACAACCAACACCAACCTCAACAAGCTGCAACTCATGCAAAATAAAGTCCTAAGAGCAGCACTAGGAATAAAAAAATTCGATCACATCTCAAAGACTAGAAAGGATGTGCACTGGCTACCCATCAAAGCTAGAATTATCTTTAAAACACTGCATCACGCATAAATGTCTTGCCAAAAAAGCCCCCCCCCCCCCCCATCTACCTCAACAACGCAATCCAGACAAAAGAACCTACAAGATCACTCAGATCTAATGACAATCATCCCATAGTGAGCCCCGATACATAAACACTAGAGCGGGGGGCAGTAGCTTCTACGTCCTCGCCCCTAGGCACTGGAACTCCCTCCCCATCAATATCAAAACAGACTTCCTTCACAGGCTTAAAAAAACTGCTAAAAACCTGGTTATTTAACCATACTAGCACAGTGTCCACCTGCCGAAAACGTAAAACTATTGCACTTGTGTACAATGTATGTTCTTTGACTGTAAATAATGTATGTATTCATCTCTATGTACAATGTATTACCACTTCCAAAGCTATCTGTAACCACGCCGTGATACCTCAGGGTCTGGGCGTGTAGCAAATGAAAAAAATAATAATAATAAATAAAATAAATATTCCACCAGTGTATTAAAATGGTTTGTGGTCCTTTTCCTTGAGATACTCTGCACCGTATAAGGAAGGTGCTTGTTGATCGTCGCCTTCCTTCAAATGCTAGATAGAGAACATGGAAAAACTATGATATTTTCGATGCACTGCGTTTCAGCCTATACAGTAGGACAGTCCACTTCCATGTGCTGGTCTTCTTAAATGGTATAGCGCGGCCTTCGCCAGAACAAAGAAACAGATGTTCAGTATGGAGAACTAATCTTCTAACTCCTTGTTATGCACACTCAATGAGCGAGCCAGACAGGGACAAATTTGTCAAAGTACACAGCGTTGTGTTAATACGCTTACAAGATTCAGACCCGCAACTGTGGGTCACTGGAGGGCACATATTCAATAAGTGTACCTTGAAGAGGACTTCTGCAATTGTAGGTGGTAATATGCACAGTATGAGAGATTCATCCATGCTAGGAGTCCCCGTCTTCATCCCCCCTATTGCGGCAAGATAGCTGCCTTCATAGTAATCCCGATGTTCGCGAGCGAAACGTCTCCCGGCTGCTGTGTAGTTGCAGAACTGACTTTCACAGTTTCTCCATATAGGCAGACAGGTTTTGCAGTACACAGAAGCTGGGAGACGTTTCTCTCACGAACACCAGGATTACTATGAATGCAGCTATTTCGCCGCCATTGGGGGGATGAAGACGGGGACTCCTAGCACAGAAGAATCTCTCATACTGTGCATATTACCACCTACAATTGCAGAAGTCCTCCTCAAGGTACACTTATTGAATCTGTGCCCTCCAGTGACCAACAGTTGTGGTCTGAATCTTGTAAGCGTATTAACACAATGCGGTGTACTTTGACAAATCTGTCCCTGTCTGGCTTACTCAATGAGTGTGCATAACAAGGGGTTAGAAGTTTAGTTTTCCATACTGAACATCTGTTCCTCTGTCCTGACGAAGGCCTCGCTATACCATCTAAGACCGCCGCATGGAAGGGGACGCTTACTGTAAAGGCCGAAACGCAGTGCATCGACAATGTCCTAGTTTTTCCATGTTCTCTATCTAGAATTGGAAGGAAGGTGATGATGAACAA
The DNA here is from genome assembly GCF_040938575.1 of Ambystoma mexicanum. Lineage (NCBI taxonomy): Eukaryota > Metazoa > Chordata > Amphibia > Caudata > Ambystomatidae > Ambystoma > Ambystoma mexicanum. Next base: position 162,514,973 of record NC_090935.1, on the reverse strand, counting down.
GCACCTTCCAGACACGGTGCAGAGTATCTCATGGAAAAGAAGGAGCGCAAACCATTTTAATACACTGGTGGAATATCATGTCCATACTTACCAAATGTGGGTGGTATCAGACTTTAAACTTGATTAGAGCTTTCTTCCTTTACACATAACTGTAAGACACCTCTCTGACACAGGAAGCTTAAACACCGGAAACATAACTTCCGCACAAATCAGGCTTCAGAATACTGACACTCTTTGTTTGAATATGTTCTTCAAAATATGAACTAACCCATTATTAATGAATTTGCTCTTGAGTTGTGTATATTGATTTTTGTTGATATGTAAATAACATGGTGATTTTCTTACATTAAAAAATAGTTTAACTACTTGATCTACTGGACTGCAATAGAGTTGTGTACTCCAATAGGAGGTTGTGGAGTTTTGCCTATTCAAAAGTGAAACAGGAACAGGAGGTAGCTGGTGGTTCATGTGTTTGTTCTTTTTATGGACTCAGGCCTCCAGATAAGGTGTGTACTAGGCCAAGAACGCATGAAAATCTTGTAAATAATACAGCTTTATTATTTTCCTGTGTACATTAACACAGAAGTTTAGAGAAGAGGGCAGTGTAACGGTCAGGTTATTTGACAGAAGGCTTCTTTTGATTTTTATCTACATGGATGTAATTGCAACCCATGGCTAAAAGCTTCTGAAACAGAATGTATTTCTCTGAAGCCTTTCAAAAAAGAAACTGCACACTGTGATAAAAGGAATGGTATATGTTCATTCAGCTTCTGCTGTGTTTCTGCTCATGGAGCAAACAAGCACTGTGCATTTTTATTTTCCTAACAATTTAGGATTCTGAAATTAATAAAATGAAAACTACGTTGCAATTAAGAATTAATATGTTGTAACAAATTATGCTTTTTTCCAGTTAAAGCAAAACAGTATAGCACAATTGCATTTTTCAGAGTTCCCGAGTTGTGTGCACAAGCATGAGGAGGCAGATCATTTTTTAACTTCTAATTTACTTTACACTCCAATTATAAAAACAGTATGTAAAATGATGGCTATGCACAGTCCAATGGTCAATTGCAGCAGAGTCTTTGTTCAAGGGTGAGTGATTGTCATTACACCAATCACAGGTGTTCTAGCTTCTCAAATATTCAAGACTACAATTAACACATCCAAAACCTGACTCTCCAGGAGTGCAAGCGCTGTTCAAAAACAAATTAATGACAGTTACATTTGTAATTGAAATAGAAACTCAGCAAAACCTTTCTCTGTGATAATACACACGTATTTAACTATATGTAGCGCGTCATACATGGTGCGCTTCATACATGGTTTGTCCAACATCTAGGCACTGATTATCATACCTCAGTCGATACTCAGTTAACCGACCTTTGAAGAAGGATGTTAGTCAATAAGATAGCTCAGCCGGTTGAGCACTCGTTGCTGCGATCTGTGTGTGATCTGTAGGTTGCAGGTTCGTATCCCGGCAAGGCCAACTTAACCATTCATCCTTTCAAGGTCGATAAACTGACTTCAGTTTGGTGATAATTGTGATAAATATGTTCTATGTACAACGCTTTGCAAAAAGCGCTATATAAATGAGCATTTAGCCATGAGATTAGATATATAATTTAGCATGGTGCCTCTCTGCACTGTTGTATCATAACATTGGCATACCATTAGGTAGTAATAGTTCCAGGAAATGAGGACTTTCATTAAACATCAAAAGACAATTCTGCTATTGAACCTCAAAACACACAATACAATTCATGCTTGCTTTACTATGTAATTGGCTAGGTGTTTGTGTTTTCAATCGTTAAATATATACTGGAGAGATAGAATGGCTCGACCTTAAAGAAATAATGAAAGGAGTATTCTGTCACAATATAGAAAACTTCCGCATAGTAATGATTTCAATACAGTTTATGCACACGTCAGCTGGATGTCACATTTTACTCTCTTGACAAGGAAAAAAGTCATTTTTACTCTCTTAAAATCACATTTACGCTCAACGTTTAAACATAGGGAGTAAACTACTCCCACCTCAAAATCTTATCCAGAGCACTGCATGGACTCCTTGTGCATATAAAGGGAGTTAGCTGTGATCAGGTAAAAGTTTAGTTCAATGCTCGTTAGTTCCCACTCACTTGAGGAAGGCCAGCTTCTTGCCAATGGGAATGTGCTCTTCGTACACCCAATCCTGCAGACGGGAAAAGACAACCCTACCAAAAATCTTTAGCTGGGAGTACAGGAGGGAGATGGCTCTATGTGGCGTTTGTATTTTCCTGCTCCTCGATGATGGCTTGGCTCCAAGATGTCGGAAATTCCAACATGCTGCTAAATAAAAGAGTTAGGTCTGGGCCCCAAAAGGATTGAAAGGATGAAACAGGTCAGAAGGGATAGCTTAGAATATGGGCACTTACCCCATGCTCGTTTCACACGATAAGATAATCATTTGCATGGAGAGCACACAAATGCAAATAAGGTAAGCAGACCAGATTTAGCACAAATTCGCGCTTACCAAAGTGCAGTGAGAAAAACCAGTGGTAGGCCTTTGTGTAGTAGAACAGTGTGCAAGGTATGCAAAAATATACGGACGCAAGCGCCTGTGTCTCTTTCTACAATTGTGATGGTGTAATCGCAAGAAGGAATTTGAAATCCGATAGGCTGGATAAGACGGGTCAAATACTACAGGTGAAGAGCCACGCTAGAGTCGCAAGCAAGAGCAGCATAATCACACGAACCCCAAGCACTTCCGAGGGATAATTAGATGCAGTGATGATCAGGGAAATCACGATTGTGAGCGAACAAGGATCGGCGTAGGTTTATAAAGGCAATTCAATTGCCACCCCCCACGAGCAATGCAATATGCAGGCGTAACTGGGTTTACAAGCAGAGTTCTGCAAGAACAACACAGTCTCCCATCACCTTCCAAACAGCTTTTGCCCCGCAGTAGCACATTCAGTTCAATCAGATGCAATGGAAAAACAAGCGTAGAAGGCGCACTTGATGTGCGCCTTCCTTATGGAGACCGTTCCAATGCTGTTTAACAAGAGAAAATCTGTTCTTTTAGTTGACAAATGGCCTTTGCGCACGGCAAAACATCACAGGAACAGCTGGGTAGCAGTTTCAAGCTCAAATGAGCCAGTAACCCATGCTGGCAAGCCATCTCTTTGATTGCCTTTGAATGGCGGCCCATGCAGATTTATTCCCCGCCATAAATTTGAGCAATTATTTCTCTTTACGTCACTTCAATTTTTCCCCAGTCAACAGCACACTGTAAATGCCTCAGATGGCGCTGCGCTCTGTAAAAGGATATCTTCCCTTTCTTTGATGATGAGCTCGTTCTGCTCCTCCATTTGCCGGATTTTCCTCTCAAAGGACTCTTGCTCGGCTTTGAGCCGCTCCTCCGTCACTTCCTTCTCCTCGCTTACTCTGCAGTGAACACACAAACCCACCCACAGGTTACCAGAAAGATAGGCATGTCGCAGCTTGCTTTAAAGAAGCACTTTTCAACTGGTCCTCCCAAAAACATGTTCAGTGCAGGTGAAATGAACAATATTACAATGGGTATAAGAGCTATCACAAAAATTATGCTATGAGCCACCAAGATAAAAAGGTCTTCTGGAACAGTACATCAGCATGCCTGCCTTCATGGCTTTGCTCATCAGGGGTGACGGGGCCAAGTTCCACTAGTTCAGTGCCTGCCACTGTGAGCTTAAGAAGCCCTTAAAGCCATCCACTATTCCCTAATCCTTCGGCCCTTAATAGAAGGATATACCGATCTACAACATACCCACTTATCATTGAAAGTTAGACCACCTAGACACATACCAAAGAACGACCATAGAAGGCAAGGTATTAACTAGCAATAACACCTTGGTCCACTTTGTAATCATAGGTAGCAATGGTCCACCGACAGTAAATAGATAGGAAGGAGCCGGAGAATGAGAATATAACATCACTACCTAAGCAGGGGATAATGCTCACCCAACCGGGTGTACTAAGCTCAAATAAAGCTGAGAACCAGCTACGCCATCGCTCTAGAAACTAGACAGTCAGGAAAGGGAAGAGAAAATATACCTACCCAATGGACCACTGACAGTAAATAGATAGGAAGGAGCAGGAGAATGAGAATATAACATCACTACCTAAGCAGGGGATAATGCTCACCCAACCAGGTGTACTAAGCTCAAATAAAGCTGAGAACCAGCTACGCCATCGCTCTAGAAACTAGACAGTCAGGAAAGGGAAGAGAAAGAATATACCTACCCAATGGACCACTGACAGTAAATAGATAGGAAGGAGCGGGTGAATGAGAATATAACATCACTAACTAGGGATAATACCCACACAACCGTGTGTACTAAGGTAAAATAACTTAGCTGGGAACCAGCCACACCATCACCCTAGAAACTAGACAGTCAGGAAAGGAAAGAGAAAAAATATACCTAACCCATATGGCAACCAGATACATAAAACAAGAACTACAGGGATTAAGAGACATATAACCCACTAACCAAAACCTCAGATTTCTGCATACTTACACAAAAACCCACACAACCACTTCTCTCACAGCAAACCGCACACACTTCACCACACCGCAACAACCAACACATAAATCGCAACAGCACACGAGGACTCGCTTCGATCTATATTCACACCCAAGCTCAGCGCACAGTGAAAACCAAACTCAAGCTGCCAACAGGCCACCACCTTCTCACTTTCTTAGGCCCTCTTCACCAAGTAACCCAACCGCACTGCCTTGTTTGCAGAACCGCCTGATCGCCTGGAGACCAACTCCATTGGTGACAGTGTGTTACATAAATACCCAGAACATTAACATTTGTTGAAAGCAATACCAAGTCAGAAGCATTATTTAAATCTTCAGAGTACTCTTCACATGTGGAGACTGTGTGTGTCTAAAACACGGATCCGAAACACTTGGCTCTCCAGATGTTTAGATATCCCACCTGCAAAGTCAATGGTGAGGGATCATGGGAGTATTGGTCCCAAACACCCAGAGAGCCATCGGTTGCAGACCACTGCTCTGGAATAGGTCTGTGGTGTGGTGTGCACTGAGCTAGTCAGACCATCCACCTTATGGCGATTTTGCGATTTGCAAAAAAAATTAAAAAAAATAAAAAAAAATTGCAAAATTTGCCATTTCCCGCAATTGCCGCTACAAATCATTAAATGGGCGCAAAAAAGACATGTTAGCTTAGTGTGTCTTTTTTCGCGCTCATTTAATGATTTAGAGCGAACACAGCTGGCTGCTGATTGCAGCAGCTTGAGGGTTAACACCTCGGCTCTGCGTTCGTGCAGGCCCAGGATTGGGGGAGGGTCACGCAGGCCTGGGAGATGCACAGCATTTGGCTGTGACCCAGGTACCTCCAAGGCTCATTGAGTGCCCGAGCTGACAGTTGGTGAAGCTAGCCAGGTAAGCACTGGCCTGTCCACTCATCTGCCCCCAACTCAGAGCACCCAAAGAGGCCACTGGACTGTTTTCATTCCCGGCGCTCGACAGGAAAGTAAATTACTTTCCTGTCGAGCGCAGGAAAAGAAAGCATAAACTTAATGCTTCCTGACACTCGTCTACAATTGGTATCATGCAGCCCAGCCTCAAGGCTTGAGGCTGGGCTGCATGATACCAATTGAAGACTCTCGTAGCTGTATTAATTTCAAATTGCTTTACAATTGGTATCATGGGCTGCATGATACCAATTGTAAAGCAATTTGAAAACGAATACAGCTACAAGCGTTTGTATCATGCAGCCCAGCCTTGAATCAAGGCTGGGCTGCATGATGCCAATTGAAGACTCTCGTAGCTGTATTCGTTTCAAATTGCTTTACAATAATTGTAAAGCAATTTGAAACGAATACAGCTACAAGCGTTTGTATCATGCAGCCCAGCCTTGAATCAAGGCTGGGCTGTATGACACCAATTACGCACAAAATTGGGTGTTAAAATTTATGAAAGGGAAATGCCATTCGTCCTGTGCAATTTTGGTGGTTATGCAAAGCCAATTTAATGATATATGCAATTGATATGCTAATTTCTAATGACATCACATGCCATTGCATTTGTTAATGAGTTCCCTCCCCCACTTTAATTTGTAGGACTTGACCCCTGGTAGTGTTGCGATGTTTCATTTCTGTTTGTGGGTGTGTTTAGTCACCATGTGTGGGTGGCATAACCAAGGAATTATGACCACCCTAGAGAGTTCATTGTTTGGCTAGGTATTATGGGTTTGCAGTTACTGCCACTGCATTGCCCCGGTGTCTTGGCCTCATGGATTCCTTCCATGGAGAAGTGTAGAGTTGTTCCACCTCTCTCCTGGGGTCATAGGACAAGCGAAAATCAAACCTATGGGCTTCAACCAGGATTACACTTTTGAATTCAAGCCCATCTGTTTATTTGCTTTCCACTTGTCTGCTGGAAGTAGTGGCACAGCACCATTTCCTTGGAGCTCATCAGGCTGTATCCCCCTTCCCCCACCACAATCCAAAATGTTAGGCTGTGGTGACTCGACCTGGCTGTCCTACAGAGCGCAGCCAGACAGAACACATTTTGTTCCTCACTAACAAAAGCCTTGCAATTACTTGGTTTTAGGCTAAAAAAGTGTTAAATGATATATTTTTCAACGTTAGAAAATGCCGCGAAAAAACGCAGTTGGGTGCCGCAATTTTTTTCTTTTTTGTGCCGCAATATTTTCCATTTCATGCCGCAATTTTCTGGAGGGTCTGGCTAGTAGGGCGTTGGAGAAGGAAGTCTGGAACCTATATTGGGCTATGAATCCTGCAGCCTGTGAATCCCAGGGAAGAACAGTGGCCCACCCAGCCACTGGTAATCAAATCATGACAAGGAGCGAGACTTCCAACAATAGAAATGGAACAGTATTGGAGGTAGTCACTGAGAAGATATTAATACTGATCCAGCTGTGCCCTCCGCTCCATGGCCAAACTGTGTAGAAGCCGAAATTATTGCAATGGAGCACAGATAGGAGGGAGATGCCATGTGCAGGGAGATGACATGTGGAGGGACACAGCTTGTAGGTGTTTGGTTAGTTATCCATCTATTGACTGCCAATCTCTATGGCCATCCCACCCACTACCTGCCCCTCGCCTCCCAAAACAAATACCCTGAAATCTCTATGCTAGCTCCATCAAGTAGTGACATCAAACTTTGGCCTGCCAGTGTTATTTCTAAGCCGCCTGCCGGGAGGTAATGGTTTATTTTCATCTGTAATTGTGCTGATACTATACAATTGTCTTATCGAAGAGTGCCTTTAGTCCCTTAATTTATATCTGCTCCTTCTACTGAAGTCCTGTTAAAAACAAGCCTTGACAAAGCCAAACGTTTTGGCTTGTGCATAGGCATTAGCATTTGCCAAGCACCAATATTAAATACCCAAGTAATCACATTTTCTGGCTGTTACAATCTTATGGCAAGGTAGTGCCTAGTAAATAAATGCACATATGATGCCTGCACAAAAGCCAAAACTGCTGGCTTTACCAATGCTTGTTCACAATAACCCTTGGGTTGTTTTCCCCATCATGTGGAACGGGAAAGACAAAATTACGAAAGGTGTGGTGGCCACTTTGATTTTTATTAACAGAGGGAGTCAGAATGTTGTAAGGTAAAGAACCACAAAAACAAGTGATAGTAAGAAATGGGTCATTTAGAGATGCCACCCGGCCGGATTCAGTCCAGAGTGGCTGTTTTAGTTAGGGCTTTGTCCGGTTTCCAAACAATACACCTGGATTGATTTAATCTCTCCTGTGGCATCATCAAGTAGACACAGACAAACAAATAAAGTTTGGGCTATAACATCTTATTGTTAAATCAAATGTTGGAATGCAGACAGGCCTAACTTGCCTTATGCTAAGGTGGGATTTTCCTACCTAAATAAAACTAAGGATAGTCTGTGTCAGGAAGTACGAAATAAATGTCAGTCTGTGTCCAAAACATATACTTGCCCTCACATCTAATTGTATACAATGTGTAGGGTTGTCAGCTTCAAAATAAGGAGTGTTCAAATAAGTTCAAGAGCTGGAAGCAGCTCTGGTTTGTTAGGAGTTTCCCTTTCCCAAGCTCAAAATAATTCTCAATGCAAACCCTTCCCCAAGCGTTCAAGTGTTTCACCTTTCCAAAACACCACAATTCCTTAGGAAACTTCCAAGCTCTTCTGGTTTGGTTACTTTTCATCAGCTTCATATAGTTCAGTTCTTTAATTCAGATCATACAGGATTTCCTTTTTATTCAAACACAAGTTTTTTTGTGGGCGCTTTCAGTGGCTTTTCCAGAGACTGGTGCAGTCGATCTAAGCACAGTTGTTGGATCACACGGTTCACTAATTACAGGTCACGCAACCGACACACCTTACTTGCTTCTTCATATACACGTTGCTACTGCGTCAGCTTTACAGTGGTGCATTTTCATTTTACATCCTAATGATGCTTTATCATTACTTGTTTTGCCACCATTCACTTGTTGCACTTTCACATACTCTCTTGGCTCTTGCCAATGCTTGTTTGCCATGCTTGTTTTCTCAAATTCCACAGTTCCTTATATCAGGACGTTTCATCAACTTGCTTTCAATCAGATCAATATTCAAAAAGTGCTTGTATTCATTTTCCTTCGGTTCAGTTTTCAAAAAGTAATTCCTTTCATTCAATGCTTTGCATGTTCACCTGCCTTACCGCTGTCCCCTTTCCCAGGTTGACTCACCGGTCAGAGTTTATGGCGTTCCAGCAAAGCCTACAGCAGGCACAAGCTCTCTTGCTCATGCAGTGCCTCACTCCACCTCTTCAGTTGCTCTCCTTGGATCCGCTCGCACTGCTGATGTTTCGCTCACAGCTCAAGCTTCCCTTTTCACGGTCCGGCACCGGCCTCCAGCTTCCCTTATGCCTTGCTACCCACTGCATACACTCTGCATCTTCCAAGGAATCTCGAGCACTCTGTCTGCCACGCCCCTTCCAGGAGATGTCTACTCTAGCACAGCAATCAATAGACCTGCTTCCTCAGCAGACACAGCTGACTGGGCTGCCACCACTGACCCGGCTACCACAGCTGACTCCATTTTCGGGGTACTTCTATTAAACCACCCGCCAGGCTAATTGGTCCAAAAAGGACTAGACTGCACATTGTTGCTTTGGGAGGCCTGGATCACTCTTGCAGGCCTCCTCCTTGTACCAGTACCTAACTGGTGTCTGTATGTGTGTGTCTCAATAAACAGAGGATGTATTTCTCTAGTTGGTCTCTTCCTCGTCCCAGTACCAAACTGGTTCTTTGTAGGGAATTTTTTAGGGGAAATATAGTGGAGGGATTGGCAATAGCCTATAAAGGCTTGGGGGCCATTGTACTGATGGTGAAAGGCGAATGGGGGATACATGTCTCACCTAAGGGTGCCTCATCCCCGATCCCAAAGTCTCCTCCACCCAGGTGATCCTCCCTCGCATCTCCACTCCCAGGGTCAGGTTCCGATAGCGACAGCCATTCCCTAGCCAACTGGGGGAAGGATATGAGGGAAAAGTAGTAAGGATGCCCCCAGATTCCTCACAGATGGCAGTCTGTGTTTCAAGACTAAGAAGCCAGGGATTTAGAAGGAGCAGCCTGGGGGGGGTGTGGGTGGGAGCTGTCTGCCATAGCTGAATGGACTTCCTGCTTTGTTCCTTGGAGCTGTGATTTACAACACCTTTCTCAAACCAGAGAGTACAATAGCAATGGCACCCCGGCCAGCCCCAGTTCTATCCTACACACCCCCAGGCTGTCGAGGCTCATTCCAGACCCCCAAAAAGGGGGTGGGGGGAGGCAGTATGTGCGTACGGTGATGAGGAAGAGCAGAACTAGGCGTAATGAAGATTATAAATAAGTAATCAGAGCATTACTTTCTTGCCCTTCTTCCTCGTCCTGTACTTACTCATGAGGTATACCAAAGCTCCAAGGAACGGGACAAGAAAGCAGATACCATCCAGATGGAATGCCAAGTGCACACACCACCACCTTTGTATTGCCAAACCAACACAACAAAGGAAACAAAGCATCAGGAAGTGCCCGCACTCAGGAACCCCCCTGCCAAATGTGATAGCTCCATCAATGTGCAGGTTGACTCAGTAGTGCCTCGTAAACGTGTTGGGGTCCGCCCAGATACCTGCCTCAAAAAATGTCCTGAAAGTCCACCCCACAAGCCTCTGCCCACGAAGCAGACATCCCCTGTGTAGACCGATCCTGGACCCCAGAGGGAATGGCCCGACCAGAAACTGCACACGCCAATTAAATCACCTCCCACATCCACTTACAGAGGGAAGGAAACGTCGCTTTTCTATCTGGATGTGGCCCCCCCAGAAAGGTGACTAAGACCTTAGTCAGTACGGTTCAAGAACACAAGAACCGCCCTACGTACATCCAGAGTATGCCACCTAGCTTCCTCAGGAGAACTTGGGGATGGAAAGAAAGAAGGTAGAACAACATCCTGCGCCAAATGAAACTTAGAGACCACCTTAGGTCGAAAAGCTAGATCACAACGTAAAAGGCATCAGACTGAACCTCCAAATTGTTCCTGCACAACAGAGCCCCAATCTCACCCAAAAGTCTATCCTAAGTGATGGCCACCAAGGACACCACCTTCAGAGTGACAAACTTCATGGCAACATCGAACAGAGGTTCAAATGGAGCGTCCTGTGGGGCTCTCAAAACAAACAGCAATTCCCACTTGGGGAAGCCAGATATCTCACATGGGTGGTAATGGTAAAACCCCTTCAATAACTGGAACACCAGGCACTCATGCTCAGCCAACCCCACCCAAGGCTCTTGCACCGCCCACTGGGACTGTAGGGTAGACACAGCAAGGCCCAGATCAAACCCTACCGAAAGAAACTGCAGGATAGCCGAGTAGGGCACTGCAGGGCAGATAACCCCAAACACTCAACATTTGGAAAACACACCCCAGTCACGATTCTATGCCTTCAAAGTGGCAGGCTTCTGATCCTCCTGTACCCTCTGTGCCAAGGAAGCAAGCAGCCCTAGCCACTGCATGCCTTCCCTTTCTAGGCCCCCAAACGAGGCAACCCGACTGAAGACTCCATTGAGCCTAGCACCAACCGGACAAGGAAGGGACAAAGAAGCGACGGAATCAGAAATACCAGAGCAACAGCCAGCTCGAACATTAATGGGAACCATGACCTCCTTGCCACAACGGAGCCGCAGAATCCCCGATTTACACCACCACCTTCTTAACCAACATGAGAGGAGGGAATGCATACAACAGACACAGAAGCCAAGGGATATTCAATGCATCCACGCCCAGGCCGCTGCACAGAGGAACCTGGAGCAAAAAGACCCCACCTTGGCATCGTGGGGGGAGGCAAACAGATCCAGAAGCTGAGTCCCGAACCGCCAGCAAATCGATTGAAAAACCTCCTCCTTCAGCAACGACGCTGCAGATGGAAAATCACTGCTCAAGTGGTCTGCCACCACATTGCCCAAGGGCCAGATGTGCACCGCCTGCAAGGACAACAGGTGCTGCTCGGCACATGCAGCCAAGGAACAGGTCATCCCCTCCAGACCCGACACCTGGTTCCCCTCTACCAATTGATGTATGCCATGGCCGACTCAGTGTTGTTCCTGAGAACTACAGCCCTCCACAGGAGGACAGATTCGAAAACTGTCAGTACCCTTGCAGCTGCAGTCAGTTATCTCCAATGGAGGAGCGGGAAGCCTCCTGGAGATCCCACTTCTCCTGATGCAAGAGGTCCCCAACCATGGCACCCCAATTTGCTGGCATCTGTAGTAACAATGATTAGACAAGGCAAGTGCAGCAGAAACCCCACAGGAGATTCACTGCCTGCAACCACCATTGAAGCTGCACCGTGAAGGCAGTCAGCACCAAGATGATGACCTCGAAGTCCAGCCAGTCCCCCCCAGCCAGTACCTGTGAAGGTGGGACAGGAGAGGCTTCATGTGCAGCCTGGCCCTTGAGAACAAGAACACACAACACGCCATATGTCCTAGGATCGGCAAGAAAAACCTTGCCAAGGTCTGCCTCTGGCCCACCAAGCCCTGAACCAGGGAACAAAGCCTGACTGCCCTGTACTCCAGCAGAAGAACCTATCCCCTCAGAGTCCAGAACAGACCCCCGATAAACTGAAAGTCCTGCGAAGGTTGCAATTGGGACTGCGCCACATTCAGGATGAACCCCACGGACTCCAATGTCCCGCAGACGATGGCCACCTGATGAAGAAGAGCCTCCCTGGATGATACCCTGACTGGCCAGTCGTCCAGAAGAGCCGCTACCATCAACCCCAGAACCTTTGTGAAGACCTGAGGGGCGGACTTCACCCCAAAGGGAAGAACCCTGAAGTGACGCCTGCCGACAGCAAATCGCAGAAACCTCTGACAGGCTGGACAAATGGGGACATGATAATATGATTCCTGTAGATCCAAGGAGGCAAGAAAATCCTCCTGCTGTATCAGCGGGATGATGGTCTGGAGAGTCTCCATCTTGAACTTCAAATTGGGCAGCAACAGATCCAGCCGCTTCAGATCCAGTATGAGATGACATTTCCCTGAGAGCTTTGGGACCAGGAAGACTACAGAATAAAAAGTTGAATCCTTCCCGAGCCACTGGGACCTGCTGGATCACTTTCTTGATCATCAGTTCATGGATGTTGCAGCTCATGGCCAGATGCTTGATCATGCTCGGAGGCCAGGAAGTGAGCACTACGGGGGAGGAGAGGACACCAATTCCATTTGTTACCCCGATTGCACTGCTTGGAAAATCCATGTCCCTGGACGGGGACGTCCAAGCCTCCGAGCAGGGCAGGAGACTGGCCCCCACCAGCCGGACGTCAGGACTTCTGAGGGCGCGCTGGGGAAGAGGACTTCCCAGACCTCCTGGAGGACTTTGACTTCCCCTGGAAACACCTGCAAGGCTGTTGGCTCCTACCAGAACGCTGCCCGTCTCCAGACAAAAGCGCCTTGACCCAAAGTTTCTTGAACAACCTGAACAACATCTTCCCATCAAAGGACATCCTGGTGGGTGTAGACTTCTGATGGGACTCGTATTCCAGTCCGGAACATGCACATGCCTTCAACCAGCAATAGTTGGGCCATTGAGATGGCCGCCACTTTGACACATCTGCCCCCTCAAGTCCTGCAGTACTGGAGCATAATTGGTACCATATTCGTGTGTGTGTTCCAAGGCTTGTATGGACCCAAAGGCTGTTTCTGCCATATAAGAGGAATAAGTAGCCACCTTAAATCTCAGATGAGCACCAGAATAGACCCACTTGAGAATGGAATCCACTCTGTGACCTATGCCACACCGGACAACCTCTTTGGGAGCAACGGACAACTTGCCAACCAGACTGGAGATGGTGCTCACTGCCACGACCTGTGGTAACGCCTTCTCTTCATCATGCAGCAGATGGCGTTTGGACATGAACCTGGGAACACAGGCTTTCTCCGGACCACGTCACTCCCCTAGGACCTCATACCGCACGTCGGTCAAGAGCAGAAGAACTGCCATCAAGGTGTGCCTGACTTAAGAATAAGTAAGCTTCCCCTGCCGATCACCTGCTGCCACCGGCTCATGTTCAGGAAAACCATGAAGTCAGACACTTGAACCATAACCCAGGCCACAGACTGCCTGTCAGAGGTGATCGGACTCAGGAGCAGAGTCTGAGGTGGAAGACGTCAAAGCAGGGCTCTCTCCTTCCCTCAAACATACTGTTGGAATATCTTTCAGAAAAGCCGCACCAGCTGGCTATCAGCAGCGTCATGTGTTGAAAGCCAACTCTTTTGGCGATGAACCTCTAGATAGGTAGTGCTGGAGATCGAAGAGGAGACATCCAGATGGCGTCTCATGCCATATCGTTTTCCCATGGCGTAAAAACCACTCAAGATCTACATAGTCACTGTGCACACAAACACCTGTGATGAATCCTTAGATGTCATCACTTCTTCCAGAGGTGGAGCCCCTTCTCATGAGGCCAGTGAGGTGAGGCTGCTACCGATAGTCCCGCTAGGGCTAGTACTCAGCGGGAGTATCTCATGCGGAGAGACTCCACCTTCTAGAGAAAAGGACAAACATCAAAAGGAAAACACGCCATAATATCTCCTCACCAAACACCCTCCCCACTCTGTAAACCCCAATCACATACTTCACCAACCCATGTAACTGTGGAGGACCATAGTGTTGACTACTACTGAGACGAGGGAGAGCTTGGACTACCCAAGGGAGGCTGATTTTAGAAGTACAAGGGATGAGGTGGCGGCGCAGAGGAATAATGTTGGAAGTACCAAAGACATTGAAAAAGGACTTGACCCCCAATGCCAACCAATCGATATGAAAAAACTTCAAGAATACAGACAGCCAACTAGCACGTGATGCATTCCAGCCTGGGCAGTTCAACAAGAGAAGGCAAGGGAAGCCGCAAGCAGCCCGCTCCCCAAGTCCAGAGGTTGGAAAGGGGAATCCTTAACCCGGTAGTGTGGGACAAGTCAGAGGCAGAGCTGGAATTTGAAGGGTGGTGACGTGGCCCGAAGCGAATAAACCGAATGGCCACAGAACAATACAGTAACGGCGAGCAAAAACCTGGAGCAGTGCCACGCAAGAGCACACAGAGCAGAAAGAGACAGCCCGAACCAAGACAAGCAGCTCTGTCAAGAACCAGCAAAGAGCTCCCAGGAAACAGGCAATGGGAGAGAATGTTCGGGTGGGGACCGGGTGTGACAGTAGTAGTTAAAGAAGAGAGTGCCTCAGGAGTCAACTTCTTGGGCACAGTGGTTGGTCGCAAACCACTCCTGAAGCAGACAGAGAGTACATGGAAAGTCAATTTTCTCGTGGAAATACCAGTCAGAAAAGTGAACCAGGTCAGCCAAAAGCAAGCCACAGAGAAGTACAGGTCTTGAACCCGCACCCAGGAAAAAAGAAGATTACGAACCATCTCCCACATCGCAGTACTTGGCAGGAGTGTGCACCATGTACACCTGGGGCAAGAATAGAAAACAGAGTCTGGGGCTCTAATTACAATTGTATCATTGTTTTATGATAAAGGACAGGGGAAGGGAGTCAGTACCCCTGGTGCTGTACACTGTGAAATTAAGCCGGAGAAAGGCCAGGCAAAGGGAGTGATTCCTACTGGTGTTGTGAATTGTGAAACAAAGCCTGAGAAAGGCCAGGAGAAGGGAGATGTTTCCCTGGGTGTTGTGAACTCTGAAAGCAAAGCTAAATAAGGCCAGGAGAAGGGAGTCATTCTCCTGGCAATTGAACCTGCATAGAGGAGCAAACCAGTAATCCAGGGGAAGGGAGTCATTCCCCCTAGGATACGAAGTATTGAAGGTTCGGGCGTAGAATGTTAGAGGATCTGCAACCCTTTTGTTTGTGAAGTGCTAAAACCAGGGGAAGGGGGTAATCACATTATGCTGCTCCTTTTAATATTATCACGCATCAACACAATACCTCAACACACAATCTCTCACAGACTATTTCTCTAGATAGGGCCATTCAGGTAACCAAGATGCACGCTTCGACTCCACCTGTGAGAAGAATGGCACCTGTTTCCGACGACCTGACATGATAAGGCATTTATAACGCGCCTATACACAAGTGTTTCAAGGCGCGACAAGGCAAATGAAGGGGAATAGAGGGAAGACAGACAACGATCATACTAGGCCAGGTGTCATTCAGATCGTGCAAGTGCAAGGGAATGGGGAAGAGGGAAAGTGCAGGGGGCACGGGGGAAGGGACAGTGCAGTAAATGGGTTAATAGAATAAATAAGCAATACATAAAAATACAGCCAGCAGGTGGCAAGTGCAAGGGTACGTGCAGACATTGGGTGTCAAGTGCTGGTAGTGGGACTGTAGGGATACAGAAAAAGGCCCAAAGTGCGGGGGTTGCCAGGAAGGCAGTGCAGCTGTGCGAATGGCGGGGGAGGGGACCTGGGCCCGAGATCAGAAGGTAACCAGCGCAGTTTCAGCCCGGAAGTCAGCAGGGGAGAGGAGGAGAAAAAGCAGAAGCATAGAGTAAGGTTTGGAGGTGCTTCCGGAACCGGAGATGATTCTCCTCAAGTTTCAGGGAGGCTGTTCCAGATGGACGCCACAGCCGAAGAAAGAGATCTACCACCATCTCATTGCATGAAGAAGCGGCTGACCCTGAGGGAGTTGGAGGCAGATGAGAAGAGCTTGAGAAGGAAGGTATTTAGGAAGAGAGAGTTGAAGGTATTGAGGCACCAGGCCCCAGAAGGCCTTGTGGACAATGTAGAGGGTTTTGAACTTAATCCTTGCAGCCAATGGAGAGATTTCAGTCCTGGAGAGATACGATCCCTGGGCTTGAGGCCAAGGACAAGTCTCGCAGTCCTGTTCTGGATGAGTTGCAGAGGGCGGAGAGTAGAAGCTGGCATATTTAGAAAGAGGCTGTTTCAGTAGTCCAGCCTAGAGAGAACCAGAGCTCTGGAGACAGTGTGCTTTTGCGGGAAGGAGAGGAAAGGAAGAATACCTCTGATGAGGTGCAACTGGCAGTGTGACTTCTTAGAGATGTGAGGAGAGAAGGAGAGTGTGGAGTCAAAGATGACCCTGAGGTTTTTAGCCTTGCAGGTGGGAGCAGGAAGAGAGGCCAGCCAGAGAGTGACAGGAAAGGAGGGAGCGGGTGTGCCGATGAGAAGAAACTTGGTCTTACTGGCATTAAGGCAGAGATCATTGGCAGAACACCACCCCTGGATGGCGGACAGAAAGTCAGAAATGAGAGAGGGAGAGGATGTGGCTGAGGGTAGCCTGAAAATGAGCTGAGTCATCCGCATAGCACTGGAAGTTGGGGCAGAGAGCAGCAATGCAGTGGGCAAGAAGTTCCAGGTATTGGTTGAACAGCCAGGGAGAGAGGTTACACCTCTGGGGAACACCACAGGTAGAAATAGAGGAGAAAAAGGACCCAAGTTGAACCTGGAAGTGTCGATCAGAGAGGAAGGAAGTCAGCCATGCCAGGGCAAGACTGGTGATACCCAGGTTATCGCGGAGACGATTGAGCAGAATAGCATGGTTGACTGTGTCAAAGGCAGAAGAGAGATCAAGTAAGATGAGGACACAAGGGGTGTTGGAATCAAGGTTGGAGAGCAGGTCTTCACAGATGTTCAGGAGAGCAGTTTCCCTGCTTCTGGCTGCTCTTAAGCCAGACTGATGATCATGGAGACTGAATCCCAGGAAAATGTCAAACGTCCCAGTAATTTCTTAGACCTTCTCCTTGAATAGTCACTTTGATCTTAAACTCTTTCAGCTCAATTCCATCGAAACTAATGAAGGTATAATCTGCTCCTGGATAACAAAATAACTAACAGCAGAACGTTCCCGCAAAGGTTCCAGCTCAGCCAGTTCACAGCTCCTGCAAAGGTGTCCGGCTCAGCAAGTTCACATCGGGCAGGGAGAATCATCCTGGTTCCATTCTCTGCAGTGGGATGTCAGAAAGGAAAGCTCGGATAGCCTCAGGGTGGATCCATACCAGATGAACCAAATGTGCATGTTTTATTCCTAGTTTATGAAAGGTATGCACAAGTGCTTTCTCAAGAGAAACAATCCAGCACTAAAAGTACATGCAAGTTGGTTCACTGTGTGCAGCTCCTTCCTGACAGAGATGACAAGTGTTGGCTAGAAAGGTTCTCTCTGCAGGGAGTATGACCCTTAAATCGGCAAATGCCACGTGTGCACTGGCCAAGTTCACGCTTAACCTTTTGGGATTGCATAATGATGGGGGCTGAAAATATTCCCAAAGAGGAAGAACGAGACGGCTTCTTAAACATTGTGCAAGAGTGGGAAAGATGCAATGTGCAAATCCCTCCGGACTGGTCTCGACTCTGCTGACCGTATCAGCAGGGCTATGGCGGCTAGCACTGTAATGCATGGATTTGCCTGGTTCAGAAAGTCTGGGTTTCCTCCAGAGGTGCAGTCTAGACTTCTTAACATGCCCTTTGATGACATAAATTTATTTGGCAGCAAGGCTGACGAGAGTCTGGAGAAGCTGCAGACCTCCAAAGGCGAGCCAAATCCCTTGGCGCTGTAATCAGACAGCCACAACCATCTCACCCCACTGGTACAGCTTGGAGGACCAGGTCCTTTTACTCCTCAGTTGGAAGATGGGAGAGGACTGCTGAATCAAAGGGGTCAGAGAAGATTCACCCATCGTGGACGGGGAAGGTGTGCTAAGACCACCCATGCAGCGGCTGCTTTACCCTCAGCCGCTGCAAAACCTCTCTGAGGCCTTACTCCACAAAACCCTGATGGGAGGCAGACTCTCACAGCATCTGAAAAAATGCGGGCTATTACTTCAGATGCGTGGGAATTGGGAACAGATGCCCAGGGTTACTGCCTTCCCTTTCTAAAAAAGCCTCAGGATCATCCACCGGGGAACAGCTCTTTCAAAGTTCCAGACCCGCTCTTGACCCTGCTGGAGAAAGGTGCTATAGAACCAGTATCTGTAGAGAAAGAAGAAAAAGTTACTTCTTACCTTGTAACGTTCTTTCGATGGGATGTTCCTCCGACGTATTCCTTATCTTAGATATCTCTTTCCAGCTTTGCTGGCCTCGGAAAACATTTTTCTCTAGAGGGCGCTGCGCGTCGACGTCCGCCAAGTCGATGTCCCTCGACAGCCGTCGTATCGACGTCGACGTCATCCTGCCTATAAAGGCCGCGCGCAGCGGCCGTTCCTCAGTTCCGTTTTGTAGCCCACAATAATTCTTTCTGGACTAGACTAATCACCCTGAAGGAGCGTAAGCTGCAACAACAAGGGAAGTAGTACTGCAGGGATGGATTGGAGGGTCGATAAGGAATACGTCGGAGGAACATACCATCGAAAGAACGTTACAAGGTAAGAAGTAACTTGTTCTTCGAAGGGATTGTATCCTCCGACGTATTCCTTATCTTAGATAGGCTCCCATAGCAGTATTCTGTTATTGGAGGTGGGAGTACTGACTTCATGCTTCCTCTTATTGATGAATAGAGTGCAATACTGCCCTTCCAAACCTGGCCTCTTGACTGGAGGAGGAATCCAAGTTGTAAAACCGTGTAAAGGTATGGACGGACGACCATGTGGCAGCCGCACATATGTCTCTAACCGGCACACCCCTTTTGGTGGGCCGATGAAGCTGCGATACCTCTGGTCGAATGAGCCCTAAGATTTTGAGGGGGCTCTTTTCCTGCCAGTTTATAACATTCCAAAATGGCTAAAATGATCCATCTGGAAATGGTCTGCTTAGTTATTGGTAACCCCATCTTGTGACCTGCGTAGCCTACAAACAGCTGGTCTGTTTGTCTTATCCTAGCCAGTCTACTGATGTAAAAACTTAAAGCCCTTCTTGGGTCCAGCCTGTGTAACCTCTCTTCCCGGATGAGGAGGAGGAGGAGGAGGAGGAGGATGATAGAAAGATGGGAGGGTAATCTTCTGAGTGATATGAAATTCAGAAACCACCTTTGGGAGGAAATTAGGCTTCACTTGCAGAACAACTTTGTCTTTGTGAAAGATTGTATGAGGGGGTTTACAAGAAAGAGCTTGTAACTCGCTCACCCTTCTAGCAGATGTAAGTGCTATTAATAAAACAGTTTTAAGGGTAAGAAATCTTAACAAACAAGAGTGGAGTGGTTCGAAACGTGTGCCCATCAGGAAAGTTAGGACTAAGTTTAAATCCCATAGGGGAACCTGGAATGGTCTTGGGGGATAAACGTTAGTTAACCCCTTTAGAAACTGTATTACCAAGGGTAACTTGAAATAGGATGGTTATTCTGCAGAGCGCTTGAAGATGGATAGCGCTGCGAGATAGCCCTTGATGGTGCCAACTTGAAGGCCTGAATTTGCTAAATAGAGTAGGAAGGACAAAACCATTGGTGTACCACATGAAAAGGGGTCGATATTCTTTTCTCTACACCAGCTGCAAAATCTGTTCCAACGGCAGCGGTATAAAGATTTTGTTGCTGGCCTTCTTGCCGAAAGCAACACCTCCATAACATCATCAGGGAGGTCCCAATCCTTGCACCTCAGCCTTTCAGAAGCCAAGCGTGAAGGTTGAGGGTTTTGATGTCTGGATGGAGAACATGACCTCCCTTCTGTGAGAGCAGATTCTCTCTGAGTGGAAGTCGAATTGGAGGGCAGATGGACAAGTCTAGAAGGTCCGGGTACCACGTTCTCCTGGCCCAATCTGGGGCAATTAGGATCAGGGTTTTCCGGAATCTTCTCAACCTCCTGATCATTTGAGGAATGACAGGGACCGGTGGAAACGCGTACAGAAGCGGAAACTCCCAGTCCACTATGAACGCGTCTCCCAGAGCTCCTCTCGGGGGAAATTCCCTTGAACAGAACAGATCACACTTCCTGTTGACACTGGTGGCGAACAGATCCACCTGAGGGGATCCCCAAAGGGCGAAGATCTCTTGAAGGACTTCCTGAGCTAGTTCCCACTCGTGGAAGACTGTGCTCTGCCTGCTCAGAGCGTCCGCTGTCAAGTTCTTCTCTCCGGCTAGGTGAACTGCCGATAGAGAGATTCCTTCTTGGATTGCCCAAAACCAGAGTTGCATCGCCTCTCTGCACAGAGGTAGTGATCCTACGCCTCCTCTTTTGTTGAGGTAATGCATGGCCACTGTATTGTCCGTCATTATCAGGACATTCTTTCCTTGTACAGATGGCAGAAAAGCCTTCAGCGCAAGTCTGATGGCCCTCAGCTCTAACAGGTTGATATGTAGTCTGGACTCCGATGGAGACCAACGACCGCTGATGGTCAAGTCGTTGGCGTGGGCTCCCCACCCCGTGAGTGAGGCATCCGTGACTACTGTTATCTCCGGCCAGGGTTGCCAAAACTGTTCTCCTTTCAGAATGTTCTCCTGACAGGCCCACCACTGAAGGTCTCGAGCCACCCTGTCGGGAACCTGAAGAAGATCCGTCATTCTCCCTGAGAATTGTGACCACTGAGTTCTCAGTGCCCACTGAAGGGATCTCATTCTCAGGCGAGCCTCTGGCACTAGGAAAATGCAGGATGCCATGAGGCCTAGCAACCTCAAAAAGTCGAAGGCTGGGAGACGTTGGGCATTTTGAAACTTGGTAACCATCTGTAGAATATCTTGAGCCCTCACCTCTGGCGGCGAGGCTTTTCCCAGGGAAGTGTCCAGGATCGCTCCGATGAACTGGAGTCTCTGCGATGGTATCATTTGTGACTTCTTTAAATTGAGGGAGAAGCCCAGTCTGTGAAGGGAGTGGCAAACGTGATTTAGCTGAATCTGAGCTTGTTCCGAAGATACAGCCCTGATCAACCAATCGTCCAGGTAGGGGTAGACGTGAATCCCTCCCCGCCTTAGACTTGCAGCCACTACCGACATTAACTTGGTGAACACCCTCGGGGCGGAGGTCAGCCCAAATGGCAGCACTCGAAATTGATGAGTTTCCAATTGCGAACCTCAGGTATTTCCTGTGTTTGAGATGGATTGGCACATGGAAATAAGCGTCCTGAAGGTCCAGAGATACCAACCAGTCCTGGAACTGAAGGGCCTGGAGGATCTGAGAAAGAGTTACCATCTTGAATTTGTCTTTCCTGAGGAATTTGTTTAATTCTCGCAAGTCCAAGATGGGTCTCAGTCCTCTGTCTTTCTTTGGAATGAGAAAGTAAGGGGAGTACCAGCTCCTGCTCCTCTCCGCTACAGGTACCGGTTCTAAGGCACCTTTCTCTAGCAGGTCTAAAATTTCCTGCAAGAGGAGCGGATCTGGAGCTTTTTGAGAGCTGATCCCCGGTGGATGACCGATGTATGCGTAGGAGAGGCAGGCAGTACCCTTGTGCAACTGTCTCCTATGCCCAAGCATCTGACGTGATAGCCTGCCATTCCGCCAGATGTTGAGTTAACCTGCCTCCTACAGGTGTCTTGTGAGGGAAGTCCTCAGAGTGGTTTTGGGGCGGCTGATGCAGATGCCAATGGTAAAGAGGCACCTACTGTTGATGCGGCTTTTGAATATCTACCCCGTCCACCTCGGGTAGTTCTTCTTTGAGCCGGTCGTCCTCTACCTCTTCCGAATGCGGAGTAGAAGCGAAAGGACTTGCCTCTCGCAGAGGATCCTGTGGAACAAAAAGGTGTCTGACGGATTGCAGCGCCTAGTGATTTTGCTGCTGCCTTTGATGTTTGCAGTTTTTCTAAACTGTCATCTGCCTTTTTCCCAAACAAATAAGAGCCATCGAATGGCATGTTCAAGAGCCTGGCTTGCACATCTGGGGCAAAACCAGACTTTCTCAACCAAGCAAATCTCCTGGTTGTACTTGCCGCCATTGCTCTGCTGATACTGTCAGCCGAATCAATGCCCGTCTGGAGGGATTCGCACATAGCGTCTTTACCGTCCTGTATGATATTTAGGAACGCCTCCCTTTCTTCTCCCTCCGGGATGCAGTCAGCCGCTGTAGAAGCACACTCCCAAAGTGTATGGCTGAATCTAGCAAGGGTGCAAGTAGCATTAATAGATTTTAATGCCATGCTACATGCCGAAAAAACTTTCTTAGCCATAGCATCATATTTTTTGTCGTCCCTGTCCTGTGGGACGGTAGGGTAAGCAGTCTTGATGTCAGTAGAAGATGCTGCCTGTACCACCAGACTTTCTGGGGATGGGTGTTTGGACAAAAACTCCGGGTCTGCAGAAGATACCCTGTATTTAGTAGGCAGTTTTTTATTTACTGCCGGGACGACATCTGGGGTTTCCCAGATCGTCATGATTTTCCTTTGAAGAGCTTTATGAAAAGGTACTACAGGATCCTCCTGTGGACCTTTATCAAGAATATCTGTGAGGTCATCTTGTTGGAAAGCCTGTGAAGGTTTTGACCACCCCATCAATTCTGTGATCCTGGCCATTAAGGCTCTATAAGGGGTTTCAGCATGCTCCCCCGGGTCTGGCATAGCGAACTCCACCTCAGGGGAAGTGTCTAAACCACTTGCCTCATGTAAGGAATCATGGAGTTCCTTTAATCTGCGTTCCTCTGAGGATAACTCCTCTTGAACTGGGGTTGCAGATCCCTGCAACTCAAATGTCTCTTCTTGGTCAGATAGTTCTCCCTCTTCCATAATTGAGGACATTGTTCTCAATTGGTCGGAACTCACAAAGGGTGTGAAACCCATCTCCAAGGCAGAGGGTGCCAAACTTGTTGTAATCGGCCTCGAAAACGTCGATGTCGTCTACGCCGACGTCGAAGGCTTCGAACGTGGCGTTGAAAACAAAGGCGGAGGCCTCAAAGTTCTGGATAGAATTGGGATTCTGCTTGAGCATGTCGTCATCGAAGACCTGGGGATAGCCACTGGGTGCGCCGCAATCGTGACTTTCCTTGGCGTCGACGCCGGTGTCGAGTCGACAGACCCGTGTGTCGAAGGTCCCTTCGACAACGGCGTCGAAGACACCGACCTCGGCGTCGACGGAACCTTCGAAGAAGGATTCGAGGTCTTAGCTTTACTCGAGGGTTCGTGACGCGCTCGAGAAGCTTCCTTCGCCGGGTACTGCGACTCGCAGCGTTTTGGACCTTCGGGTCTTTCTACCAGAGCATCGCTCTCGGCAGTCTTCGATGGGGTCGAGGCTGCTTTCTCGAAGACGCTCATCATATTTTTGCGGAATTCCTCCCATTCAGCCCAGGAACTATGTTATGTGGGGCAAGGGATTCTCTTTGGTGAAACAGAGGAAGAGGAGGATCTTCGACGTCTCCTCTTCGAGTGCTTCGATCTCGAGGAGTGATGGGACCCGCTTTGAGACCTGGAGCGCGAATGGTGACGAGGAGACGAATGTCTCGACTTCGTCGAGGAAGAAGAAGCCTTGAAACACTTGTGTATAGGCGCGTTACAAATACCATATCATATCATATCAAGCTTTAGAAGTCTTACCTTTTTCCAGCTTCCCCCTACGCTCCTTCAGGGCCTTAGCTGTCATGGACATACAGTCCTCGCACTCCGAACAATGGTGTTCAGCTCCCAAACACCACAGACAAACTCTGTGAGGGTCAGTCAGCGACATCTTTTTCCCACAGTCTCAGCATTTTTTAAAGCCAGACCGAGGGGTCGTTGGTTCCGACGAGGAGGACATCGCGTATGGATCGAATATCTCGAGGAAATTGGATTAATTCTCTACGAAACTGAGCAACGATATTCCGAAGCACTGAGTAAGCGCGGAAAAACGGAACTGAGCAACGGACGCTGCGCGTGGCCTTTATAGGCAGGATGACGTCGATACGCGGCTGTCGAGGGACATTGACTCGGCGGATGTCGACGTGCAGCGCCCTCTAGAGAAACATTTTTCCGAGGCCAGCAAAGCTGGAAAGACATATCTAAGATAAGGAATACGTCGGAGGACACAATCCCTTCGAAGGGTTGGCACTCTCCTTACTTTCTAATCTCCAAGGAGGACGGAGGAGTGCAACCCATCTTGGACTTGAGATACTTGAACAAGTTCCTCAGGAAGGACAAGTCCAAGATGGCTACCCTTTCTCGGATCAACTAGGCCCTCCAGCTTCAGGATTGTATGGTATAATTGGACCTTCAGGGTGCTTACTTTCATGTGCCAATCCATCACATGCACAGAAAGTACAATTTCCACCTCCGCCCGTGGGTTTTCACAAGTTGATGATGGTGGTGGCAGAGAGGGGGATTCACATCTACCCCTACCTGGACGATTGGCTGATCAGGGAACGGTCTCCTGAACAGGTCCCGGAAAATATTAACTCCACCTGTCACTACCTTCACAAACTGGGCTTCTCTCTCAACTTCAATAAGTCCCACATGATACGATCTCAAATGCTCCAATTTATCAGAGCTGTCCTAGACGCTTCCTTGGGA
Source organism: Ambystoma mexicanum (assembly GCF_040938575.1). Lineage (NCBI taxonomy): Eukaryota > Metazoa > Chordata > Amphibia > Caudata > Ambystomatidae > Ambystoma > Ambystoma mexicanum. The sequence goes on along the minus strand of NC_090935.1, from coordinate 162,490,161 downwards.
AAAGCCTTGCCACCCGAGGTGAGGGTTCAAGACATTCTGCAGATGGACACCAAATTCCAGAGTGCCCAGCGCCTTCCGGCCTTTGATTTTTTGAGGTTGCTCGGCCTCATGGCATCCTGCATTTTCCTGATGCCAGAGGGTCGCCTGAGAATGAGATAGCTCCAATGGACTCCCAGGACTCAATGATCCTAATTCTCAGGCAAGATGTCAGACCTTCAAGTTCCAAGCAGAGTAGCACAAGACCATCTGTTGTGGACCTACCAAGAAAACATTCTGAAGGGAGAACCTTTTTGGCAACCATGGCCGGAGATAATTGTAGTAACGGACACCTCACTGACGGGGTGGGGAGCACATGCCAACGATCCGACAATCAGCGGTTGTTGGTCTGCATCGGAGTCCAAACTACAGATCAATCTTTTGGAGCTGAGGGCAATCAAACTAGCGCTGAAGGCCTTCCTGCCCTATGTACACGGAAAGAACATCCTGATAATGACGGACACCACAGTGGCCAAGTACTACCTAAATAAGAGAGGAGATGTAGGGTCACTACCACTGTGCATAATGCAGCTCTGGTTCTGGGCAATTCAAGAAGGAATCTCTTTATCGACAGTTCACTTAGCCAGATAGGAGAACACTGCAGTGGACATTCAGAGCAGGCAGAGCACACTCTCTAAAGGAAGGCATGGTATCTAAGTAAGCGACACAAGTGACAACAGTTCAAGGGTGTTTATGGAACTTTATCAAGGGCGTGAAACACATTTGCCATAGCAATATCTTTTGCAGGTGATTCATTTTTCACCCCAGATCCCCCTCTTCTGGGCTCAGATCCCTTTAACTCAAGTTGGGCGATTCACTTCAGCCTGGATCTCCCTCGGCCGGGCTCAGATCCCTTTCCTCACGGTTAGTCTCCCTCAGCTGGGCTTGAGCCAATTACAGTTTGTATACCTTTTCTTGGATGACTCACGGTTCACCCCGGATCTCCCTCCGTTGGGCTCAGATCCCCTTTTCACAATTACAGTTTGTATTAGCTATCAAAGACTTCCGAATGTGCAAAGGGTTTGGCTTAACCCGTTGCAGGACCACTTCAATTTCCCAATTCACAATTTTACACTCTCAGTTCGATACCTTACAGAGACCTTTCTAATGAGCACCCACGTGGCGTTCGACCACTCTGTATATGGTATCCACTTTAGAAGAGCCAGGAGGTGAGAGGGACCCGGAGGGGATACAGGTGTGGAAGATAGATAGGTCAGGCACCGTAACACTTGTGTATACCCAGCATTTACAGAGAGCCTCGTCGTCTTAGTGGTGACAATAATCCCACTGACCACGAGAGAAGGGTCGGAGAGCCTAAGCAGTACAAACACAGCATCCAAGGAGAGCTTCCTCATCGCCTGCTGACCACAAGAGAAGAGTCTGGGACCCCAACTAAAGGGAATTGAGAAAGCAAGGAAACTTCCTCTGTGCTGTGACAACATTAAAACAGAGTGGCAAAGTGTACATCAAGCTGATGTTTGTGAGAGAGAACCTTTTAGACACCAAGAGAAGGGAATCATTCTCCTTGTGAAGGGGCTAAAGCTCTTGGAACACACTCTAAAGACGCCAGGGGAAGGCAGTGATTCCCCCTGGCCTTGCTGTGAACTGTGACAAGCAATACCAGAAGAAGGGAGGTATTCTACTGGTCCTGAACTAGGAATGGTACTAGAGAAACCAGGGGATGGAGTCATGCCCCCTGGTTTTATTGGAATCTGTATAGATTTACACCAGGGGAAGGGAGTCATTCCACTTGGCATTTTTGTTGCAAGAGAACATTCTTTTGAACACTATCCAAACATCAGGAGAAGGGATACATTCTCCAGGAAAAGGATCTTTCTGTTAGAGTATCCTTTAGTTGTAGTGTGAGGGATAGTAGTAGGTTGTGACACAGTAATGTGGAGTTTGTTTGTGTTTGGACGACATTCTGAGGGACCCTTTAATATTAGTTTTGAAGCAGGGAAAAGCCATCTTAGAAGATGGGGATAGTGATGGCCCTTTTATGCACACATGTAAGTCTATAACCACCACCATGCCACCTTTTTGTCCAATTCCTTCTTTGGCACCCTTACAAAACACAGAACCAAAGCGAGTATAGATGTCCTGAGAAATTGTATGCATTTTTCATAGAATATAAATCTCATATTTCTTTCATATTTAAAGATATATTTTGGGAACCCCGATTACATTTATATCACTGGGATCAAAAAAATAGTTCAATGTGTACGTGCTTTGGTGAATTTGAACACTGAAAATAGAATACATAGGGTGCAAACCTTGTGAAGGATCTTTGCCTGCACTCTGTGCTATCAGGCACGGCAGTAGGTTGACAGTTGAAATTTTAAAGACCTGATCGGCGTGAATGCCATTGCCAATAAGGTAACTAAATCCCATTTCTCTCACAAACCAATCGAACTGGTGGTGCTGCTGTTAAGAGGCCAGAGTCACTAAGAATAAAGAGGGTGGCCCACTGTCCCTAGATATCCTATGAATAGATGTGAATACAAATTATATATATATTAACAGACTGACATCTTTGAGACTATATATAGGAGCATCATTGAGCCAATGAATAGGAACACCTAGTAGTTATTCAAAATTATACTGCTTAAACGGTTTTGTTTTCTGCAGAATCCCAGATACGAAAGTGTGGACCTTTGATTAACACCCCACTAAATAGTTAGTAATCAGCAGATTCTATGTTCTTTTGACATTTCATGGGCATAGGGGCATAAGGGGGGGGTTTAGTGATTTCTCATGAATCATTTATACTCATGAATCTGTTTGAGTTTGTAAATTTGTGTTAATCATTCTTAGGATTATTGCATTTTGTAAAGCTGAATGTAATAATCTGGACAATCATTCACCCATGAATAAGGCAGACGCTCCTTTAAAAAAAAAATGATATTAATTCAATTATTGTGTTGTCGCCGTAATTGCTTGCTGACGGCTTCAAGAGGCGACTTAAGGATGTTAGTGTGCATGAAAGCGCTTTGCAATTTGGCGTGTCAAGTGGACTGCAGTCTAGCAGTCTGATTACTGGAGGCTTTAAATTTAGGCATTAACTTCACCTGCCTTTGTTGTTGCCATAAACGCTTGCTGATGCCTAGTAACGGCGACTATTAAAAATGTTGGAACACATGAAAGCACTGCACAAAGAGGAATGCCCCCTAGGTTTAACCATCAAAGTGGTTTTGAATGCTAATTTAGGAACCTATCTGAGAGTATGATCACGGAGCCAGTGCACAAAATTACCTCTTTCTGACTGATGAAATTGTGTTCTTCTGACAAGAAAGGTGCTGGTTCTGAGTTGGTACTCCATCCAAGGAACCCTATTTCTCGGTCTTCACAGCTTGCGTTAGCCTGCATCTATACAAATCTATCTTTGGGCACCTCGATGATATGTCACAGCTCAGAACAAGAATGGCTGGAAGTCCCTGTCAATATGGGTGTGTCGGACGTGTGTTTAACAAGTCCCTCGTAATGTTGGAGGACATAGTTGATACAGTTTCCCCCGTAATGGCGGTTTAGAATTCATATCTGGGTGAAAAAGAATGCTCTCCTTCTAGGTTTCTAAAACCGGCTCCTCAGTGTCTAAGGGATTTACATATGTTTTTGCAATCTCTCATTAAGCTGCATGATGTGTTAAGTACCTAAGTGAGGTACGTAACAATTAATATCGAAGATGTATCACTTCTTGGTGAGAGATAAAGGTAGTAAGCAACAGAAAGAAACAACTGGTTCAGATCACAACGTTTTTTCAATATCGTAGATGGGAGGGGCTTTTGCAAATATCAGTACACACAACACTGAATTTCAAACCTCAAAACTAGGAGGAAAAAAAATTGAAGATCATGTAGTGGTGTCTGAGTCGAACACCCAGAGGCTCAACCAAGCCTACACAAAAAGTGTGTCAAGTTAAATCAAGGAAAATGAGCCATAAAAAATCCAAAACTGAGAATGGGTAATTGATTCTGAATGAGGTACCTTCAAGAAGAGTGGTAGTTTCGGCTGACAATTTGTTTTGGAGTTAGTGGAGGACAAACTTATTTAAGTCATTGTTCAAAACCAATTTTATAATGAATCATGTTGACAAACTGCATTGCTGTTTTGGGGTATGACAATAATATGAGCAATGCTAGGAAAGAAAAAGGGCACCAGAATACGGTTTTTGAGTAATACCCCAAAATGGGATAATATTGTAGTGGAATGTCGAGCACAAGGTAATGGCAACCAACTGTTGCTCAGCCCAATACCAAAAATAAATTCTAAATTAGGTGATTTGGAAGGAGGGGTTCATGGCACACTAATGGGCTTCATCTGCCAGGTAAGAGTGGGCTTTGATAATTTGCCCTTCTTATAAATATTTCTAAAAAAGTACTGAAATAATGAATTACATTACATGGTTTCATTTAAAAGCGGTGTAGGCTGTATGGCTCAGATTTAAGGTTCGATTAGATGCTTTTGTTACCTGTACTGAGATAGGATAAGGGGTGACCTAGGCGATGTCCTGTTTTTATGGTTAGTAATTCCTTACTTTTCGTTTTTGAATTACAGACTATAAATGACTTTCAAAATCATAGTCCGAGTTGGAAATGGCCAGCCTATCATGAACCTTGACTAGTGACCAATATTACCTGCCCTCCTAAATTTGGGTGGCTTACACATATGCTGAACAGGGCAACCACGATTTTTAGATTGTAGTTTGACAAAGGTTATAACCATGTCATCATAGTTCTGTGAGATTTTAAAGGGTCTGTTTTTGAAAGCAGAAATTTAGGGAGGACATGTTTCAGATGGCAAATATTCCTGAAGATATCTTCCCTAATATCTAAGGTAATAACCAAAGGCTTGCATGGTTTGATTTACTTTCCTCATGGAGTCTTGTCAAGCTAAACGCAAGGCTCAGAGGATAACTTGGCTAACTATACTAGGATTGATGGGAAGATCAGATCCATTTTGGATTTTACCTTTGTGTCTGCAAATATCTTTCATCTGTTTTCACATATAAAGATTAATTTAACAGTGACTAGTGTGAGAAAACAGAAGGTGTCTCACCCACTAGTCCACAGGGATCTCTCGCTCGAGGTGGCCAGGGCGAGGCCATCGCCTTTGGATCCAGACCGTGGGATTGGACCAGTGCGGGACGATCACCTGGGTCAGGGGTCTTCGGGGAGTGTGGGTGAGGAAGCCGATGGTGAGAAGCGGTATTCCCCCCTTTTTTTTGTTTATCTAACCCATCATATCTGTTAGGATTCTCTGAGGTCCCAACTCCCTCTTTTTACACAAACTCTGAGCAGAGGAAGAGGGTGACAGAGGAACACAACTAACTCTCATTCATCGTACTGGACATGTCCCGCTAATCGGGTCAGGCAAAGTAAGGCACTTAACTGCAGGTGCATACACCCGATGCCGATTAGCTCTCCTCAGACGGATAGAAAGCACAACCGAAAACACACAAGGCGGAACACGAGTACGTGCAGAGCTTCCAGGACAAAGGTACACCTACTGGACCAGAGCGACAGACCAAGGGACGAGAGCAGCAGATTATGAATCCTGGGAGTTACCCACTGGAGGTCGTTGCCTCCGACAGGACACAAAAGACACATGGAGAAGGCCAGATCCCGCAGCAGAAGGTTGCATTGTGTTCCGAGGACGCCAGCAACCCTCCAAAGTGAACGGCAGAGTTGGGGAGGCGAAGCCAAGCCTGTGGCATTAACCTTGACTCATAAGAAAACCAAAGAAGAAACGCACACAGCCAGTGAGTTGGCAAGCAACCCGAGAGACCAGTGTGTGTTAAAGAAAGTTTGAGGTGGTAACATTTTATCGCAAGTGAAGGCTGCACGCCTGTGGATGAGACGCAAAGAAAGGCATGCATGCAAATTAATCTTTGAAGTAAGGGCAGCATTTTTCTGTCACCCTTAATTTAGTACTTCCTCCACCATCCCATTCCTATGTCATTCTCTCCTGGCCTCGTCCATGGTTTATGTTTCCACCTTCCTCTGCAACATCTTCTCTCACTTCATTGTCAAGTAGCCATGCCTTCAAATTTGTTACCAATGTTAAGTTTTGTACGTGTTTTTGCGCCAAATCTTTCCTACGATTTATACAAATACAAAGAAATAACTCTGAAAAATCCAGGTCATACGAGCCGAATTAGGAATAACAACTTTATATGCAAGACCTATGTTGAGGGTTTTGAATGTGTACAGTAGAATCGAGACAGCTAAGCACAATTCTGTAGTGTGTGAGCGAAAATGAGCTAAAACCTGGTGCTGGTGCACAGCCATTTTGGACATTCACTTCCAAACTGCAATGAAAGTCTACGTTTACTGCTGCAAACTCATTTAGAAGGCAGACATTTATTTCTGCAGCGTCTGCGATATTTTAATGTAAAGTAGATGGGATCACGGCATGGGATAATTTTGCATTGTTCATTCAAGGACGAGCTGAGAGGGGAGACAGATGTGCAGGTGCATTGATAAGGGTTGCTGGGAACGAGAGTGCAAGAGACACGCTTGGTTTTTTCCACTGTCTGGATTTTTCCACTCTTGACTTCAATACTTGCTGTCCGTCCTTCGGCCAGGGGCAGTTGGTAACCTATGAGAAGGCAGGGACTTCGATCCCATAAGAAGAGAGGTAGAATCCGTGAAGAGAGCGTTGTAACCCCGGGAGGGAAGTCTCGCTGAGAGGGAGGATGCTTCCACTCCAGACTTGTTAGTTGATGTGATCTCCCTGCCTACGTGCCTCGGGACATGGGGTGTTGCTGTAGTCGAGGTGAAGGTGTTTTCTACAACTGTGCGAATGGTGATGTATTCCTACTGATCTATCTTTCTGTCTATATGTATGTATTTGCATTTATGTTGGTGTTTTATATATATGTTTATGGAGTATGAATAAAAGGCCAGTAAAGAGCCAATTAGATTCCAACTAATTGGTCTAAGTGTGTATCATTGCCTTTCTGAGTCCTGAACTTTAATTCTGTGTAATAGGGTGTTATTCTGAGGTTTTTACACGTGTCTGGAAAGCAGAACAAATACACGCTCTCATCAGATAAAAAGTATCTTGGAGATGGGGGGAAAAAAGGCTTTTTTAGTACGATATGTTAAAATACGTCATGATTTCTTAACTCAAATTGGCATTTTCTCAACAGGTTTGATTGTCTATAATTGCTTAGAAAAAAAATAATGTATGAGATTGGCAGAAGAGTCGAGAATCACCTTTTATGTTGCTTTCTACCCTAGTCAGTTGTATAAGCAACCCTTTATTAAAACATTCCCAAATGGTTACCAACTTCGACTTTTCATGTAGTTCAGACTTGATCTATTTTCTTGCCAGAGATTTTGGGGGCTAGAAACGGCATACTGCAGCAGGAACGCATACATAATTTTTGCAATGGTACATTTGTTATAGCACTTTGTACCATCTTTGCTTCAGTTAAAAAGTTACTTTATTTTAAACCATTTGTATTTTGTCCATACAAGATTAAACTGATCAATTTAGAGCTCGTTTGATGCTGGAACATCAGGTTTCACTAAAAGTATATTTACTGCCTTTTTGGACAAGAATATTAAAGTAGGAGATTTTACTTTTCATATTTTATCAACGTTTTGGTATGAATGTGGTATATTGTATGTAAGATATTCCATTTCATGCACCTAAGCTCAATGTATTTTGGCTATGCATTTCTTTCTCATCTTTTCTGGTTGCAATATGAAACCTAACATTACTGCAAGGTTTCATGCAAACTATGTGTATTTGATAAATCTTCATTATACTGTTCCTTCCATATGTTGATAAATGGAAGACTGACAGGCTGTATTATTCATTTAAATACTGTAGCGACCTTGGATTGCTTACAGGATTTCAGTTGTACATCCTTTGCACTATAAGCCAAGATCACCAGTAAATTCCAACATGTGGTGTGACCCCATTAACATAAATGTGTTGACCGTTTAAGGGCATGAGCCATGTACTCGTCATGATACGAGTTAATAAAAGGGGCCACTGGGCGCAGGTGCAGACAGTGTTGCCAGGGCTGCTTATTTTAAGCGACTTTGGGCTTGTTTTTGCCCAAAGTCACTTACAATATTTGGAGGTCGTCAGTTGCGGTTTTTGTCCGCTTGTTTGACCATCTGTGCGCGTGTAATTGGGCTTGTTTACATTGCAGTTAAGCCTATTACACGTCGCACAGCACAGAGCATCCAGCACTGGGCTGCTGGTAGCACTTGACGATATGGAATTGCTCCTTTGTCTTGCTCCCGGGGTGCTCCCCGTATTTTGTATATGCCTAGACATTTGGCACTGATGGGATCGTTACCTGCCCACTAGGTGGCCCATCAATGCCAAATGCCTAAACATATGCAAAAAGAAAGCTCATTTAAAAATTTTAGTCATGCTGCCAGATAAACTGACATGTAAAGAAGGGATTGTTTTAGTTTAGCAAACGTTTTTAAGAACAGAGTCACTCTATAGCTATGTTATCCTGGAGATACCCCCAGTGCTGCCAAAATTTACACTCAAGTCATTTTAATTTTATTATTTCAAAAAATATTTTGCAAGACTGGGGTCGATATCCAAGGATTCAGCCTCATTGGAGTCTATGTACAATCTCAGCGATTCATTCAGGGCAGTATTGTTTCTTTTCAGCTTCCAGTTGGCCATGTTATAGTGTATTAAAAATTCTTCTAATTTGGCAATGTTGTTGGTTACCCTGCTCACCCCCCACAATATGCACAACTCCATCTGAAATTCTCAATCTGTAGAACAAGTGCTGGTCATCCATCGTCCCCACAATAATTGGCAGACGTTGGAAACAGATGACCAGAGCCATGTTGAGCTGAATCATTAACACACATCTGTAAAACCAATAGATGTTTTCTTAACAAGTAGTAATGGAGAACCTAGTCAGTCCCATGGGCCACCAATTAAAACCAAGTTTAAAATTTTTTGTGCCGCATTTAGCGGTCTATGGTGACCAATTTCAACATAGATATACTTTGCTATCTGCAGCCAGAATTACCAGTTTGTCAAACAGCTCTTTGCCACGGGTTCCAGTCCAGTCACAACCGGGAGACGGTCAACGCTCTAGACCCAAACACTGCCTGCTCTCCCGCAAAAATAGATTGTTTTGTATTGAACATAGCCAGACAGACGTTTAGTTTGATAACCATTTTTTAGCCAAGTTATGTCGCTACACAACGTTTATTAGCCGATCTCAAAGCGAATAAACTAGAAGGAACAAGTTACTTACCTGTAACTGTTGTTTTCCAGCATGTGTCTGGCATGGATTCACATGCTCATGAATATTCCCCGTTGTCAGGCTGGGAATCCTCGGTAAAGAAAAAATCAGTATCAGTTTCGTTTCTTATCTGTCTTTCGTAGTAGTAACCAATCACTGATCTCTGCGTCATACTGACCACAGCCAATGACTGCCCTCTATCTAAGCCCCGCCTCTGGCAGCCATCTTCAGATTTGGTAGCACGTGAAGTGGCAGTATGACCAAGTGAAGAGCCGCAGAGGGGTAGGCGGGAGGGTTCGCATGTGAATCCATGCCAGACCCATGCTGGAGAACAACAGTTACAGGTAAGTAACTTGTTCCTTCTCCAGCATGGGGTCTGGCATGGATTCACATGCTCATGAATAAAGAATACATAGCAGTACACACATGCACAACCACGGGAGGTGGCAAAGGCTCAACATTAAGCATTACATCAAACTCAACATTAAGCAATTCTTACCTCCTTACCAGGCTCAGCTTAGGCGAACAGGTTGCGCAGCACTGCTTGGCCGACCCTGGACTCCTCCCTGGAATCCCGATGGACGCAGTAGAATTTCGTGAAGATGTGCGTCGACCTCCACGTAGCAGCCCTGCAGATGTCCAGCAAGGGCACACCAGATAGGAACGCTGTGGTAGCTGCGATCGCTCTGGTAGAATGGGCTCTCGGACGGCCAGGCAGCGGTCAGTTTGCCAACCGATGACAGTACATGATACAGCCGGAGAGCCATCTGGAAATGGAGGCCTTTGAGAGAGCCTTCCCCTGATTGACAGGTCCAAAGTTCACAAAAAGTTGTGACGTCTTCCGAAAACCCTTTGTGCAGTCCACGTAGAACTTCAGCCACATCCAGCGAGTGCAAAGTCCTTTCGGACGGCGACGAAGGCGACGGGAAGAAAACAGGCAACGCCAAGGGTTCGTTGAGGTGGAAGTCCGACGGCACCTTGGGCATGAAGGAGGGGTGCGTCCTGAGCACCACCCTCGTGTAGTGAAAAGTCAAGTACGGCGGCTTGCAGGAAAGGGCCTGGATCTCTCCCACTCGTCGTGCGGAGGTTATGGCCACAAGGAACGCTGTTTTCCACGACAAGAACTTCAACGGAGCCGAGTGCAAAGGCTCGAATGGAGGTCCCATGAGCCTGGTCAGCACCACGTTGAGCTCCCACGCCGGGGCCGGAGACTTCACAGGTGGGAACGATCTGAACAGTCCCTTCATGAATTCCTTCACCAGACGATGAGACCACAAAGACGTCCGCCCTGTGGTTCTGGTGTATCGGGAGATCGCAGCAAGATCAATCTTGATGGACGCGTGAGCCAGTCCAGCCTTGGCCAGCGTCAGAAGGTACGGCAGTACTTGGGGGGGCTGTAATCCGTAGAGGGTTAATCTTCTGTGCGTGGCACCAGACAGAGAACCTCTTCCATTTGTGTCCATAGCATTTAAGAGTTGAGGACGCCATGGCCTTTGCAAGAACCTCTCTGCAGTCGGCCGGTATGTCGTATCCTCCAAACTAACGCTGCAGGAGCCAGGCCTGCAAGTTCAGCGACTTCGGGTCGTGATGGAGGATGGCACCTCCTTCCCTGGTGAGAAGATCCGCGTCCACTGGCAGCTTGATTGACGGGGACGCTGACAAGACCAGAAGGTCCGGGAACCATATCTGCCTCGGCCACGCAGGTGCGACGAGGATCAGCCTGCACTGTGACCTTTTGAGCTGGTTGATGAGCCGGATCAGCAATGGCAATGGAGGGAACGCATATAGAAACAGGCCCTCCCAGGGGAACGAGAAAGCATCGCCCATGCTCCTCGGCTGGGGAAACCTGCTGGCGAACCTCCGGCACTTGGAGTTCGTCGCCGTCGCGAACAGATCGATCTGGGGAGTGCCCCACCATTGGAAGAGGCGGTCCACTAGATCCTGTCGTAGTTCCAACTCGTGGCACGAGCGCAGCTCTCTGCTGAGCGAGTCGGCGATGGTGTTTTTGTTATTCCTGCCAGATGAAACGGCACCAGAAACATCCCTTGGGCGACGGCCCAATGCCACAGATCCTGAGCCTCCCTGGAGAGGGCTGGGGATCTGGTACCGCCCTGCTTCCTGACGTAGAACATGGTGGTAGTGTTGTCTGTGAAGATCCTCACTGTTAGGAAAGATTTCATAATTGTAGGTAATTTTCCTTCCATGTGGCAACCCCTAAACTTTTTGCTATTGTTTTTAACCTTGTTCTTGACTTTGCCAGAGAAGTACAGCCTTCTGCCGCACTTCTCTGGGCTTTCGCTCCTTTTCTTACGGGGAAACTGACATGCCCTTAAGACAGTCAGTTCCGGGGAACGCTGTTTCCCGTAGTTTCTTTTATCGTGTTGCGGCTTTAGTGCAACATGACACAAGAGGGCACTGTAAGCTAAGTTACAGCTCTCTTGGGTCTCTAGCCTTCTACAGACCCTAGATACTCTTTTAGGATGGTATTGGATCGGTGCAAGTCATTCAGGGACTGGAATGGTGGCAGCGATCGTTTTGTTTATTTTGAGCTCCTTTTGGCGTTCTGAGCACGTTTTTCGCACTGAACCCAAAATGGTGGCCTGGCTCCCAAAATGGCCAGACCACGAGGCTCCTTTGTCTTGTCCACTGACCGTCTTGCTCCCTTCACCTTCCCCAGGTCGGGCGACCCGGGGCCTTCCTTATTTGGGCATGTACTTTCCCGCGAAACGTGGTTGCTTTCGCGGGCTTCTACATGTCGTTTGTGTGCCTCCAGGGTGTGGGCTGGGCTGTCTGGTCCCAATACACATCCTGGGTGCCAGAGAGTCTGGGGTGGTGTGAATGCCTGGGACCACCGTGGTCCGTGATTGGTCCACGTATGGTATGTGTGTTGATGAGCGGATCTCCCATTGGCTCCCCTCCGTTTTGGCGCGAAGGGAACCGTGGATAAGAGGGAGCTGGAAACACCACTACCATGTCGATCTCCTGAGTTCTCACGAACGAAGGAATACAGGAGCCAAGTATCCTGCAACCAAGAGGCTGGACCGAGGAATCGCTGGTGACCCGCTGAAGGAATCCTCCTTTGCACTGCTGTCGTCCTGTGAAACCCTTTCCTCCTTGGATCGAACCAGAAGGCCTGTACTGGTGCTTCGACCTTTGGAATAGCAGGAACAGCTATTCCCGGCGACTTCATCAACTCCTGCCAAGTAAGCCTTCGGAAGTGTCTCTGGGCCATCCAGTTGACTGACCAGCTTACAAGGGAGTCCTGCTCTGTAACTGCTGCCAGGTTGTGTTGTATTTCGAGTCCTGGTCACTCTCCCACGCTTCGTACGCTTGGCGTCCCCAGGTCTGAAGGGAGGAGTGTACATTTGGCCCGAATACACACGGCCGCTCCGTTGTCCTGCTGCGGCAACAAAACTGTGCTGGTTTCGTCGATTGGGACGTCTTTTTGCTCTACACGACTACGAGGCGTTCCCTGCTCTTCTGAACCTGCCAGCTGCTGAATCTAACGTGGAGAAGCCTGGGTCTGCTTGCTTCGGGGACCGGTGAGTAGTTTAGCTAGGATCTGGTCGCCCTCCTGCAGTATTTCCCTGCTGTGTAAAAACAGCACCCTTTTGGCCGTACTCGCGCTCTGCTTCTGCCCGCTGTGGAGGCTGCGCTTGAGTTGCGGAACCTGCTCTCCTTCTGCTGTGCACTAACCCGAACTGCCTGACTTCCTACGAAGAGCTTCCCCTTTTGCCCGTTGGCACCGGCGTGGCAGGTACTTTGAGCACAAGGCACAACTCTTCGCACGGCTCGGACTTCCATCTAGTTAGGTGCTTCTGAAGGCGAACTGAGTCTAAAGCGTTATCGCACTGCCTGTTTTCCTTTCCTTTCAGGTGGACTACATATTTCGTGCTTTAAACGCTTGCAACTGTGTATTTGTATATATATTGTGTTGATATGGTATGTGTTGGTTTAATATTGTGATATTGTGATTTTCTCGCTACGGTCATTATTTTAAAGGCCTTAAAATAAATGTGTTTATATTTTTGATATAACAACTGTTTGGAGTAGTTTGTAAGCGCTCTTGCTTTGTGTGCTCATTGCGGGCTTTCAGTCACCCTCACCCCTCTTGAGACCTAGTCTTGACCGCCGCGATCGCTACCTTGATTGGTCTGGCTTGTCCAGAGGTTACCCTGTTCCAAGTAATTAGGTTGGCCTTCTGAACTTCTGCGCCACCAGGACAGAGTTCAGAAATCCGTCTTAACACTCACCACCTTGCCCTTGAGGGACGGAAGGAAGGACCTGAGGGCCCAAAACACTGCACGGAGCTCCAGGACGTTGAAATGGAGGGACTTCTCTGTCGGGAGCCAAAGGCCTCTTGCGTGCAGATTTTCGGTGTGCGCTCCCCACCCTTCCAGGGAGGCATCCGTGGTCACTGTCTCCTGGTGGCCGGGGGTCTGGAAGTCCATGCCCGCCATAAGATGCGCGCGGGTGCCCCACCACCGGATCGCTCATCGGAAACTTTCGTCGAGTGTGATCCTCTCCTCGAAGCTGCCCGTCGTCTGGATCCAACGCGCGTCCAGGAATTCCTGTAACGGGCGCATCCGAAGCCTGCACAGGCGGATGAGATAAATGCAAGAAGACATCATTCCGAGGAGGGATTTGATGGACCTCACCCTGGCCGCGTCCGCAACCCGCATCTGCTGCACCTTGCCCAAGATGGCCCTCGTCCTCTCCTCCGACGGAGAGGCCAGAAGCGACACTGTGTCGAGCTTCGCTCCCAGAAACAGTGCGTCTTGCGAGGGCACCAGGTGGGACTTGGCATAGTTTATGGAGAATCCCAGGTCCGTGAGTAGTTGGACGGTCCTTGCCGTGTGCTCCACGGCGAGCTTGTTTGTCTTTGCACGGATGAGCCAGTCATCCAGGTAGGGGTAGACGTGAATCCCCTCTCGGCGCAGCTGTGCCGCCACCGGTGCGAGGCACTTGGTGAACATCCTGGGTGCCGACCTCAAACCGAAGGGAAGGGCTTTGAACTGGTAGTGACGCCCTTGGTCCACGAACCTGAGAAACTTTCGGTGCCCCTTTAGGATGGGGATATGGAAGTAGGCATCCTCCAAATCCAACGACGACAGGAAATCGCCCTCCTCCAGCTGACCGAGGACGTGTTGGAGGGTGACCATCCGGAACTTCTGCGCCTTGATGAATTTGTTCAGTCGTCGTAGGTCCAGGATGGGACGCCATCCTCCCGTCTTCTTCTTCACAAGGAAGTATCTTGAGTAAACTCCGGAGCCCCGAAGCCTCTTTGGGACGAGCTCAATGGCGCCCTTCTTGAGCATCGCCTTTACCTCCAAGAGAAGTTGAGGGACGTGATGTTCTTTCCTGGCCACAGGGGGAACGCGCGGGCACCTCTTTAGAAACTCGAGCGCGTGACCCTGAGCTAGGGCGTCCAGCACCCAACGGTCGGTGGAGATGGACTCCCACACGCTGACGAAGCTCGCCAGCCGGCCTCCCACCGGGGTGCTTCGGTGGGGGCCCGACCCCGCGGCCGGTTCAGTCCTGCTTCGACGAGGCTTTGCCGCCTTGTCCTCCCTGGCGACGACGGCGGGGTCCGCCTGACCTGCTTCGTCCCCTGTAAGCTTCCTGTTACGACGAACAGGCCGCTTGACGGTAGGTGGAAAATCCGCCGCTGGAACCTTTGGAGGCACCCTGTTTGCCTCCGCCGCTCCGAAAGGGCGGCCACCGTTGCTGGAGAACCCCAAGAGCCCGGGCAATCTCCGTGTCCGCCTTGATGGCTTGAAGGGAATCGTCCACTGTTTTCCCAAACAGGTTGTTTCCGTCGAACGGCAAGACTCTGGTCTGCACATCCTGACGGAAGTCAGTAGCCTTTAGCCATCCACGCCGCCTAAGGCACACGCCGTTGCCCAACTGGCGGAATCCAGTATCAGCGATGTCCGTCGCAATCGTAATGGCGTGGTCCGACGCCACCTCTCCTTCCTGCAAGATCTCTAGGGCTTCCGCCCTCTTGTCGGCTGGTAGGAAGTCCAGCAGGGGGGCCAGTTTGTACCACAACTCCCTGTCGTAGCGGACTACGATAGCCAAGGCGTTGGCCGCCTTAATCGTCGTCGCTGCCGACGAGATGACTCTGCGTCCCATCGTGTCCAATTTCTTACCCTCGCCGTCCGGCGGGGTGGTCGTCGTAGAGGCCGCGCCCCCTCTCCCCGCTTTCTTCCTGGCCGCCGCAGAGACGACCGAGTCCGGGGTCGGCTGTGCCCGAAGGCACAAGGGGGCCGCGTCCGGGACCCGGTACTTCTTCTCGTACCGATCCCTTCTAGCCGGTGTCGTGGATGGGTTCTTGAGGAGGGCAAGGCCCTCATCCCAAATATCATCCAGTAGAGGTATAGCGAGGACCGTCTTCCTCTTGGCCTCGCGACATTTATAAAGGAAACATTCCTTCTTCTCTTCCGGGCAGAGCTGGAAAAGCTTGGATGCCCTGGCGATCATGGCGTGAAACGATCCAATCTCGTCGGGCGGGGAAGCCCGGGTGGGAGGTGACGGGAGATCCTCGTCGTAAACCTCGTCGTCCATACCCGTCGCGGCCGTGTCAGTCCCCGTATCATCCCCACGTGTCGTGGACGGGGAGGAGGGCTGAACAGGGCGCGATGGCTGAAAAGGAGGTGGAGGATGAATCCTTCTTCACTTAGGGGGAGGGCTCCCAGAAAGGCCTGGTTCCGGGTCCCCGTCGGGAGCGGTTCCTCCGTTGGTGGTAACGGCAGTCTCGTCCTTATCTCACAGCATAAGGACTGTATAGCCAACAAAATGGCCGCCGAGTTGTCTTGCGGCACTGGTTGAGGGGAGTCCGACAGGCGGTCAGGAGCCCCGTCGGCACCCTCGACGTGCTCGTCGTCTCCTACGTCAGGGTCCCTCCCGACGGGCTGGTCTTCTTCCACGCCAACGCCGTGGCTTAAGACTTCGATCAGCTCCTCCTTAGAGGTTGAGGCCGAATCCACGACGACCTCCTGCCCCCCCCCTTTTTCTTCTCCGGAGGTTTCACGGGGGTCCTGTCGATGGGCTTGAAAGAGGACTCCCTCCGCGGTGGCAGGGAGACTCTGGGCCCCGAGGTCGCCACCACTGGTGTAGCCTCCACAGGCTGAGCCAGGGCCGCCGCGACTGTCTCGATAGAGGCCTTGGCCGGATGGATTAAGGCTTTCACCACCTTAGGTGCGCTCACCGCCTTCTCCTTGGGGGGAGGGTCACCGCCTCGCTCCCCCTCCGATGGGGCCTTCGAGCTCGACCGGGGTCTCTCCAGGAGCTTGACCGGGTGCTCGGCCTTCCTCTTACCCAAGCCAGAGCATTGGCTCGTGGTTGATGGCGCCGGGGAGGATGCGCCCTGCCTGGCGCCCGTAGAGCCCGACCGTTCGAAGCTCCCGGTGCCAGCGGACTCCCGGTGCTTGGCCTTCTGTTGGACCCCCATCGCCGGGGCGCCCTCAAAGGTCTTAGAAGACCGCTCGGATTTTTTCTTCTTCTTCTCACCTGACAGGCTCTTTCCTTCCAGCCAGTTGGCGAGACGTTGATGGCGGTCCTTCATGGTCCGCTCCGACATATTGCCGCAAAACGCACAGTCCTTCTCCACGTGCGTCTTGTCCTCATGTAGGCAGTAAAGGCAAAGGGAGTGTTCGTCCTCATTAAAGACATTCTGAAGCTGGCATCCAGGGCAGACCCTGAGCAGCTTTCCGGGCGTCGAGATTCCCTTCTCCTGGGCCATGTCCGATGGGCCTGAGAAACTTCTGGAATCCCCCAAAAGCGTGGCTCGACGAAATCTTCACCCTTGAGGGGCGTAGACGAATCCGATACGGGTCCCCGTTAATCGGATGAAGAGACGGCGGAGCTTGAGGCTCTTTGACCGAAAAAAAAGAGACATTTTTCTGAGAAAAAATGTGAAAAAAGCACTAACGCTCGAGAGCAATAGCACGAGGATCCCAACACTTGAACGTGCGGTAAAAATCTGAAGATGGCTGCCAGAGGCGGGGCTTAGGTAGAGGGCAGTCATTGGCTGTGGTCAGTATGATGCAGAGATCAGTGATTGGTTACTACTACGAGAGACAGATCAGAAACGAAACTGATACTGATTTTTTCTTTACCGAGGATTCCCAGCCTGACGACGGGGAATATTCATGAGCATGTGAATCCATGCCAGACCCCATGCTGGAGAATATAGATTTCAGGCCAGCGTGATTTGGCATTCTGGGACTTCTAGTCTCCATTCAATAAAATATTTTTGGTCTAACATGCTATGTCAGTGTTCTGTCTAAGTATGTTTTTGATGCTGTATTTCTTACTTTTGAGACTTTTCCACCGCATTTTAGGTGCACGCTTGTTTTTTCAGCTTATTTGGATGGGAGTCTGCTTGTTTTCGGCTTGTTTAGGAAGGGCATTAAGCTTATTTCTTCCTTCCGACCTGGCAACATTGCGTGCAGGCAGTGCAGCCAGAGACCCAGAGAGTGTCCATCTGGTGTCTGTGTGTTATTGTGTGCTGGGTAAGCCGTATGATCATGGCCTCCGAGTGAGCCTAGGCCTGTGTGCCCACAGTGCCCAGGGTTGATTGCGCTGGGTGCCCACAGTGCCTGGACCTGGTTGGGTGATCCCGACCATCGTAGTGTGCTGCTCTACACTGATTGGAGCTGCGCAAACGCAGCAGATCTGACCCTGCTGGGTGCCTCCCAGCAGTTGCGTGCCTGGACCGACATGGACCCGAGCCGTACACAACACATCATTCTGTACTTTAAATAAAATCATGCAATTAGATTGGGACTTTCTAAGTTAAAAAAAAAATTAAAAAACGAAAATAAAACTTGATTATTGCGTGGGGTTGCTACACTGCCCTGAATCCGATGTTTCTTGATTAATGAATGCTAGATTGCTAATACAATGCCATTTTATTGACTGACTAATGGTTTCATACAAAACCTACTCAACCTACGACACGACAAACCTTTGGCAGTTTGGATGTGTTGTTGAACATGCAGAGACAGGCTTCAGGAAAGCTACTGAAGTGCAAGAAACTAAGATGGTGTGCTCTTTTACGGCGATTTCTGAACTATTCTGGCACTCATGATTCGGGGTGTAGCAGCCAGGATTAACAGTTCAAATAAAGCTACAATATATAGATATTTTGGTTTGGCAAACTTAGCTATACATTGAACTACATGTCTTGTGTGCTCATTGTTGTGGAAATGGTCTTTTTAAAATAGACTGTACTAATGTAACAGTCCAAAACTACTTTGAAGGCTTATTTGTGCAAACATTAGCTCCTGGGGCAATCAGTTTGCTCCAAATGCGGGCTGGAAGTTACGATACAATCCCACTCCTTGCCCTTCTGCCTATCCTGCCTGTTGCAGGTCTACGGCAGCCTTCGGAATCCCCATGAACCCCCTACCGCCCACAGACTCAGGCAGACGCTGGTGTGTTCGGTTCAGGCTCCCGGTCACTCTGCGGGAGCCGGGAACGCCCCTTTTATTTATAGGGCACGCAGTGGAGTGCAACGTCACTCTGCTGCATGCGGGTACCCTTAAAGGGGCAGCACCACACTGCCTACGTGTCCTGCCCACTCGCTCTCGCTTCTATTTTCTGTCATCATGACACAGGTATATAGCAGTTCTCAAGCCTCCTTCCCCCACATGTGCTATTGACGGTTGCCCTACTTCCGTTTCCAGTGCATCCTAGTTGGTATAACCGGTGCTTTCCACGCCGCCCCTCCCCCACACAGACACACACTATTAGCACGTTGGCCTGCTATGAGCAATAGCGCCCAGAGGCAGGCGGGTTGGATTGGTAATGGCGCTGGGGTAAGTGTTAAGGGCCTCGTGCTGTGCTCAGGACTATAACTTGTGCCCCTGGGACATTACTAGCCGACCGTGCCCACCACTGCAGGTAGTATTACTTAAAATGAGAGCCATTAAAATAAACTGATAGAGATTTATCCAAGCTATAACGCACAATGCGATGTTGTCGCACGTCTCAAAAGTAAATGCTTACCTTGCAAGTTCTTTAATTAGGTTTGCAATACGCTTTTTGTCTTCTAGACACAAGTCTTTCAAAGAGGCACTTCTTACACCATCACCATCATAAATTGCCTGGAAAAAAACAACAAACTTCTTACATTTTTATTCAAAAGTCATTTTTCATGGAGATTTCATGTTGAGAGCTTGCAATCCAAATGACATTTATTTTCTAATGCAATAACGACATTCAACTAAATCCAAAATTGATATAGGAACATAAGTGATGTGTTCTGCCCTGGCATGGGTTCACCAACCACTAAAAGTGGAGCTGTATTGAAGGCAGACAGCCTGCCTTAACAGGAACCAGAAACTAGTATTGTGGACTTTACCTAACAAAGTAATGTGCTGAAGGCTAGAACTTAACGAGAACCAAATGAACAGTATATTTCAACAACAACTGAGGTCTGACTAATAACACGGATAGTGTGCAAAGGGAACCAAAAGGAAGACAGTGCAGAGGCTGGACTGGCCAATGAAGAGACAGGGAAATCCTGACGTGCCATTATGGGTCATTGTAGGCCTGTTTTTACTTTTCTGTGCAGCCAGCAGTTGTGGCCAGCAGGGTGCAAAATTTGCACTAGACATCGGCTAGTGGTAATTGACTCTTGTCGTGTAAGAAATGGTCTGCAGTGTGGATAGAATTGAGATGTCTAGTGACCTTTATTGCTGTCAAGTAGCTTGCAACTTGAAATGCTTACATCTCGTGGGAAGTTCTTCCAGCACACTGGTGCTTTAAAAAGCACTATTTGCCACTGAGATTTCCAAAATGTATACCCGTAGCATGATTAAAACATTTTTTTGTGAAAATTAATTCAATGAAATTTGCAAATCTGCGCCACTTTTATTTTGGTGCCGGTTTTCATTGCATGCTGCAGTTTGACCCTGGCAATGATGGCAAGCGAGTGTCTACAAAAAAAGATGTGTATGTGCAGAGCACAAACAATTCTTTCCAACGTGAAGATAACAATATAAAGGAACTTTGATCCCTCACAAGATTTGATACACTGAAAACAAACCCAAAGAGTACTAGGACTTACAGAATTGATGTTATAATTTTATTTTTAAGATGATAATGATATTGTCCACATGGAATTGCTGGTCATATAAAGTCTTGTGCTGAATCTAATAGACATTTACTCCGTTTCCCAGAATGCAACGCCAGCCATCTCTTTCTCTGACAAGGTCTTTTATTCACTCTATGGTGAATCAGCTCTTCTGTTGGCAAGCAGATTAACTGGAGCTGGCATGTAATATTTTGGAAATAAAAAAGAAATGCCTTTGGAATTTTACATTGGGAATCATGTTTGCTTGTAACTTTTTCAGGGTGAAAATCTCGATCAGCAGAATGTAAAGCGATATTTTTTTGATGTTCATTTCCATTTTTAAATGAGACGAATGTGGATATTTCTCACAGAAACAGCACATGCCTGTGATTCATTTATACAAGTGTCCATGCCGGAGAACCTGTTATTCTGAACTGAAAATTGTATTTTTAAATAAAAGTATCAGTGTTAAAAAGCCACATTTTTAAACTCATCTACCAGAAGTCGTGTTCGGATAAAATTACATTATTTGAATAGTTTAAGTGACAGCAAACTGATGAACCGATTAGGAACATGATTACACGTGAGCAATATGAAGTTTTATTAGGTTGCAAGTGTTTAATGCCTCGTCGCGCCTTGAAACATGTTATAATGGCTCTTGGGTGGAATTCCGATGTCATGTTTGCTTATGTTATGGTTCTACATTCCAAGGAGGACAGTGGGCTTAGGCTGGTTGCCAATAAAGAAGCCTCACTTACAACCCTGTGTGCTTCTTTTCTACATTGGCGACGAAGGCAACCAGCCTTCCAACCGACGTAGCCTATTTCGGCCCAGCAGTTGCCCATGTTTTCCCCCTGAAGGGCTGCCTGATCCTAAGGTATTGTCCGGGCCCCTCAGGAGAAGAGCCCTCCAACTGACGCTGCCCGTGAGGCAAGGGAGTGAGAGCAAGTTTCCCCTGCCCCTCGACTTCACCGGGCAGCCTGCCGGGCCTGCACTCCACAGCCAGGACGAACCAGGTGCCCCGGCAGCAGCGAGTGTTTGTGGAGGAGGGAGAAGACATTCCCCACACACGTCGGCAACGCGGACCGGTGTGCTGTCTGGCCTGCGCTCCCCAAACTGGGTTGAGTGCGGTGCCCCCACCGCAACAGAAACAGGTGAGGAGCTCTGTGACCCTTCCCCACTCCCGCGAGCAACGCTAACGGTGCCGGTGCCCATTTCCACGCCCCTCTTACCGGAGCGCAGCGCCAGGGAATCTGGGGTTAGCAGCGAGAGGGAGAGCGGCCAATTTCCTTGCAGCGCAGCGGAGTCTGGAGACAGCGGAGAGGGGGAGAGCAGTGAGCAGTCCATATCCGCGCCCCCCTTGCCGGAGCCCAGCACCGCGGAGACCAGCGACAGCAGAGAGGGGGAGAGCGGTGAGTCGGGAAACAGACGATCGAGGAGCCGGCAGCTCTGGCCCACGCGCAACTGCAGCCCCAGCCCTCCGGCTGGTTCAGAGTAGTGCTTCTCCTTTTTCCAAGGACATCTGAGGAGGAAGTCAGCAGCAAGGGGGAGAGCGGGGACTGAGCTCTCTTGCCGGGCAGAGACCCCGCCCATGCAGGAGGTGTCCGTCCAGCAGTGGAGGAAGGAGTACCAAAGGGGCGTTCCCCTTCATCGCTCCGAGAGGAAAATTAACCCTGTGCCTACCGTGTCTACAAATCTGACATTGTTCTAACTGTCCATTATCCAGAAGGCCTGGAAAGCATGGACAGTGATTAGAGGAAGTTGAACGGTGCCCTTCCAAGTAAACGTGCCAGCCAGTTTGCATCTGTCCCAACATGCAGCACAACAATGCGCGTCCGCCCCCAGCCTTTCTGGCCAGTCCCGGTGAAACAGCCTTAGGCAGATTGGAAGCGAGGTTTGGCAAGAGAGCCAATGTGGTACTTGAGAGATATCACTTCTTCTCGAGAGCTCAAGGTTCCAGTGAAGGCATTGATGCTTATGTGACTGCTCTACGTACTTTAATAGCAACGTGCAAATTCACAGGCACCATAGACGAGTACATCCGTAATCAAGTGATGATGCGGACGTGTGATGTGCGCGTCAGAGAGAAACTATGGATAGAGAAAGATCCACCGCTAGATAAGGTCATTGAGATAGCCCGTGCAATTGAAGAATCCAGGAAAAGTGTGAGAGTGATGACTGATAAGGGGGAAGCTGTACATGCTGTGATTCCCCGCGGGACTACGGAAGCTAAAGGGGGAACAAAGACAACAGGGCTGTGTCTTCCTCAAATGACCTGTGCAGGAAATGTGGGTGGCGTGGCCATGTAGCGGGTGCAAAGGGGTGTCCTGCTGCCAATGTGGTTTGTAGGAAATGCAAAGCCAAGGGACATTATGCCCGCATGTGTAGGGGTGTTATATCCATCAAGGACTCGGTGAAGATGGTGGACACTAATGATGATGATGATGTGACAATAGTGGGCTACATGGGTTGTTCAGACGGGAGTGAGAGAAGTGTGCCTGAGGTTTCATTGCTGAGTGTGGGGAATTGCAAGAAAAGAGCTTGGGCGACGCTCATGGTTAATGGCGTCCCGTTGGAGATGATGGTGGACACAGGGTCTCCATACACTACGATATCCCCGGAGCTATATGAATCCAAGTTCCACAAAAGAGTATCTGAATTATCCTCTCCTGACAAACCCGTACGCTTATGGGCGTCTACCCATTAAAGTCCTGGGATTTGAATGGGCTGACAGAGTTTCAAGGTAGAACAGCTAGGGGCAAGTTGTACGTGGCCCACAAGGGTGACCCTGTTGTTGGGTGGGAAGAACAAGCTGCTCTGGAGCTGTCGATTAGACCCGGGAAACTTGTTCCGGTGACGAGTGTGACTGAAGAGAACAATTGTACTGTGTGCTCTGGGGGCATCACGGCTGAAATTTTGGAGAGTAGGTTTCCCTCAGTTTTTACTTCTAAGTTGGGCAAATTGAAGGGTTTTGCACACAAGATAATTCTCAAGAGAGGTGTAGTACCTGTTGTTCACAAAGTCAGAAGGGTCCCCATCATGGCTCGTGATGCTTTAAAGGATGAACTGCATAAACGCAAGGAATCTGGGGTCATAGAAGATGTAGAGTGTTCAGAATGGTTGGCCCCGGTGGTGTTGGCACGCAAGGGTGATGGAGGAATGAGGATGTGTGTAGACCTCAGAGATCTCAATTCATGCATTTGGGTTGATAGACACCCCCTACCCAATATTACCGAGATGCTTTCCTTGGTATCAGGGGCTTCATGTTTTTCTACTTTTGATCTCTCGTCTGCCGATCATCAGATAGACCTGCACAAGGAATCTCGCCCACTCACATCCTTCGTGACCACTTTTGGCGCATTCCGTTTTTGTAGGATGCCCTTTGGCTTGGCCTCCGCTCCTGCGGTTTTCAGAGGATTATGCAAAAACTCTTTGGGGACATTAAGGGGGTGGAATGTTTCCAGGATGACATCCTTGTGTTGGGTAGATCGCAAGCTGAGCATGATTGCAGGGTTCTTGAAGTGATGGGTGTCTTGAAGGATTGTGGTCTCACTGTCAAATTTAACAAATGTAAAATAGGGGTTCCCAGTGTGAATTATTTGGGACATTCATTGGACGTTGAACGTATTCATCCCAAGGCAGAGTCGGTGAAGGCATTGAGTGATGCACCAGGCCCCAGTAAACAAGGACCAGTTGAGATCCTTCATGGGTCTTGCGGAGTATTATAGTAGATTTGTGCCTTCGTATGCTGACAAGACTGTTAGTATGAGGTCGTTGGTGAAGAAAGGTGTGCATTTTGCATGGTCGGATCAGTGTCAGGCGGAATTTGTCAGGTTGAAGGAAGAGACTGAGCAAGCCCCGTACCTAGGGTCCTTCTCTCCGGCCAGGAAAACATTTCTTACCGTGGATGCGAGTGAGTATGGCATAGGCGCTGTTTTGGAGCAAAGGGTGGATGGTGAACTGCGACCTATTGTTTTTGCACCTACAGTGCGCAGAGAGGCTGAAGGTAGATATGCCGTCATAGAGAGGGAGGCTCTCGCTGCTGTGTGGGCCTCCAGATATTTCAGGACCTTTCTGTGGGGCATCGAATACACCCTGCGTACGGACCACAAGCCTTTAGTGCATGTGTTGACCACTAAAGGGTTACCACACGCGTCTTCAAGGATCATGAGGTGGATGGCCGATATGGCGGAGTTTAATTTCAAAGTTGAGTATGTCCTGGGAACTAGGAATGCGGTAGCGGATTGTCTGTCACGCTTTCCGAAATCTGACGGTGATCTTGAGCTCCAAGATGTGGCAGGGGACGATTGTACCCTGGTTGCCAGTGTGGTGCCCGCAGTGTCAGAACATGAGTGGGGTACAGAATGTGCAGCTGATCCTGAGCTGATGTAAATGAAGACGGCGCTCAGCAGTGGAGTTGTAGGTCCAGCTTTGTCAAAATCCTATGGCCAGGTGTGGGAAGAATTGTCGGTGGGTCCATGGGGTGTGGCTAGAGGCCTGAGGTTGATTTCTCCTCGTTCTCTTAGAGGGAAACTTGTTGACTTGGCCCATGAGGGGCATATAGGGAGGTCCATGACCAAGAGAAGGCTCAGAGAAGATTATTGGTGGCCCCGAATGGATGCTGATGTGGAGGACGTGGTGAAGGATTGTGCAGCTTGCTCCACTAGTGACAAGAGCAAGGTTCCCGCTCCCCAACCTATTTATCCGGTGGAACTACCCCGTGATGTGTGGTCCAAGGTGGCGCTTGACATAATGGGCCCCATTGATGCATTGGGTGGAGGTTTAAGGTTTGTCGTTATGGTAGATTATACATCTCGATGGGTGGAGGCCACAGCTTTGTCTACGGTCACCGCTGAGAAAGTGGTGGAGTTCCTCTCTGCGGTGTTTGACAGGGAGGGTGTGCCTGCAGGTTTAGTTACTGACAAAGGCTCTCAGTTTGTGTCAGAGTATATGCAGAGGTTTTTGGATGAACTTGGGATACGTCATCATAGAGTTGCACTATACAACCCACAAGCCAACGGTCTGGTAGAACGCATGAATCGTTTTATCAAGGGGGCCATCCAGTTGGCTCTTGCCAATGGTCTTCCGTGGAGAAGAGTGGTGTCCGAATCACTTAAGGCTTACAGGCTTACCCCTTCTATTGTTACTGGTCATTCTCCTTTTGAGCTGATGCGAGGGAGGAAACCTGGCTCCAAGTTGAGAGTACCAGCCCTGGGTGGCTGTGTTCAGACACATGTGGACATGCGGGAAGTTTTGGATCGAGTTCGGAGCAAGCAAGAACGGTTCTGAGTGAGCAAATGGCCCATAGGAAGCCCCTTCCTGTGAAGATTGGTGATTGGGTTCAGATTAGGAATCCTAGGTTTGTGGCCAAGGGTCTCAGCAAATACTTAAATCCATGCAAAGTGGTCAAGCGTGGTCGTGGCTATGTAAAACTTGATGATGGATCCACTTGAAGTCTCAGGCGTGTAGTAGTGGTGGACAAGGAGAAAGGGGTTTCTGCGGCCGGTGAGTCTAGCGTGCCCGGTAACGGTTCAAGCGATGCTGGGGTGGGTTGTGATGTCCCCTTAGAAGGCTCAGCAGTCCAGGAGGAGAATGAGGGACTAGTTAACTTGCAGCCCATTGTCATTGGGGCGGCTCTTGATCCCTAGGGTGTTCAAGAACATTCCTTTCCCATCTCTGTGCCCGATTCTGGTGTTAGGGATGTTCCGGCGGATGAATGTGAAGTGTCCGCTGCTGGGGTGGCCGACTCTATTCCTACACATACTCGGTCGGGCAGGGAGAGGAAGGTTCCCTCCAAGTACAAAAAGTTTGTTTTGGGTGCTGTTGTTTAGTAGCACCGCTTAGTTTTTGGTATTTCTTCCTTGCTCTTGTGGGCAAACTATTTTATAGTTGGAGTTAATAATGAGTGAATGTCAGTCTGGTGTGGTGTGTGTCTGTGTGTGTGTGATTGCTGGTCGAGTGTGTGAGGGTTTGAGTGTGGACCTTAGGGTGGTTGTTTCTTTGTTGAATAAAGGGGGAGAAGTGTTATAATGGCTCTTGTAGAATTCCACCCATGCTCTGATGTCATGTTTGCTTATGTTATGGTTCTACATTCCAAGGAGGATGGTTAGCAGTTGATCTGGAGAGCTGTAATGTAGGCTCAGCACTGCTGGGCTTATTCTGGTTGCCAATAAAGAAGCCTCACTTACAACCCTGTGTGCTTCTTTTCTACAAAACACTCGTGTATAGGCGCGTCATGAATACCATATCATATCAATGCAGACATCTCTAAGATGACATCGCATCAAATGTTAGGGAAATTTGGAAGTTACTACCTTCAGACTGACCTCCTCATTAGTATGGCCAATGAGTAGTAAGGGGTTGATATAGCGCAATGTCAGTTTTGAAACACTGTCCAATAACATACATCGGCCTATTAGATAAGAAAAATTACACATCTCTAAAGGAAGTGGTTTATGCTCTATAAATGTCAAAACCCTTAAAGACTGTGGGACAGGACACACTCACCAGCTTACTGGCTGGCTGATGGATGGGAAGGAGAGAAAGGGGCATTGATGATAACAGAAAGGAGACTGGAATAGATTGCTTTCAATTGAATTCATTTTTGGATTACTAACAGAGCACCGCAAAAGAGGCCTACCTGGATTTAAAGTGCCAGGCCTTCTTTATTGCGACAGACCGCAGACAGGCACAAATACAGAAAGAAGGAAATCAGACTCGACGGAAGACACACTGCCTTGCTGACTGATGCCCATCTGGTCCAGAGGGGGGTGAGGGACAGTTAAACCAGTCCTTAAGGAGGTGCCCACCTAATTCTGAGACAGCCAAAAAAAATGCATATGGGAGTTAGTCCCATACTTTCACCACACACATGGCATTTTAAGAGAGCGGTGTTGCTCTGTACCAATGCCTATCCTACACACCGGAAACACCAGGCCTCTGGTAGGAGTCGAGCGACATTGCACTGGTTAAATAAGCCATGTATAAGTTGAGTGTAACGGACAACTGATTCCGGTGTGTGGGGTAGTCGATGTAGAAGGTACGAGACTGCACCAGGCCTCTCTGTCAGTAGTGTAAGTCGAGCGACACCACACTTGTTAAATGTAGCCTTGTGCATGGTGAGAGTATGGGACTACTGCTTCCGTTTTTTGTGGGGTAATCATTGGTACGGAGCGATACTGCGCTCGTTAAATGAGCCATGTGTATGGTGAAAGGATGAGGCTACTACTTCCGGTATGTAGGGTAGTCAATGGAAAAGGTGTGGAAGTGGTCCTTTTTGCTTGAGATTCAGTTATTGTTTAAGGGTCACACGTCCTAAAGTCTTTTCAGAGCAACACCACTCAAATCATGGTGCAACTTGAGAGCGCATGTATGTGTGTGGTTGAAGTGTGACTGCATATTTCAGTGTGTGTGGTTTGCTAGGAAAGGAGATGTATTGTATAATGCTTGGTTGGCATGTGGTGAGAGCTGGAAAAGGAAGGGAGATGTGTTGTATAGTGCTTGAATGGATGCATGGAATTTATGATATAAGAGGGAATGCTGTGAGAATTTTGTTGTACGAGAGGGTGTTTATGATTCTATACTCGGGAGTTGGAGAGATCAAGCCTGGGTGATGGGTGCCAGTGGGCCCCTAAGAGATATCTTAATGTAAATGAACTGAAGGAATAAAGGAACTTCCTTGTAACTTACCTGAAGTGCATAAGGATCTGCTTTATTTCAATTTGTAAATGGAAATAATCCTGATGGGAGCGATACTTCAAACAGGGCACTAGATTAAATCCCAGCCCGCGTCATTTGTAAGTACTGAACGCTGAGGGAATTGACTGTACATCCTGAGAAGTTAGGGGTTATTTCAGAAGTGTATTTGCTTCTGGAATTATAGATTTGATAGAATAGGTCCATAGTTTCTGTACTGGGAGATCTCCTGACTCCCCCTCTGTGTAGTTATCAAACATAGAAGAAGTATTCAGGGAGCTAAAAGGACATCTCACTGTCTGCATACTGTAAGCAATCAAGAGTAAGACTCCCAGAGTAATCAGTTTCAGTATGAAATAGGACTTATCAAAATAATGAGGTTTGGGAAATACTACCCATCCCTAAATCTATGAGGAGTTTCTCTGACTCAACCAAGCTAATGAACGTCTGTCAGGTTCTTAAACAAAAAGAACGTCCGATGTCCTGTGTCCAAAAACCCTAAACTGACTCTTACACTCTTTTCTGTAAGCTATGAACTTGCAGCTTTCTCTCAAAGTTCATAATAGAAGGTGGAGAATAGAAAAGAATTAAAGGTTCTGCTAAAGAATACGATCCTCCTTACCGCCAAGTTTCTTCTAGTCTTTTAATGACTATACAGTGCCTCTGGAAAAAGGTCAACAATGTTTCACTGTTTCAAACAAAAGGGGGGCTACTCCCGTGCTTTTTGCTTTTATCCCAATATTTCACTTCACAGTTTCAAGTGTGCGGGGGATTGAACTATTTCCTTGATTTTTTTCTACCCGTTATACTTCAACAATCGTAAGGAAAATACCTCTTTCCTTCGATTTTCAGTTTAACTTTACTCCAGGGGATGAATTTTCCCTTGAGAGTCCGTTAAATACACAGTCGGTTTGAAAGCTCAGTTATTCACACTCTGTGGCTCTATTTGCTTAACAGGTAGTATGGTCTTTTCCTTTCACTGTTCATCTTTCAGCCCCTGGTATATTTCCTGCCCAAATATTTTCAACTTTCTTATTGATCCCTAAAAGTGGTACAAATCTTCCTTTTTGTTCCACAATTTCATAATCACTTCACTTCTCACACCTGGTATACTCTCTTGCCAGGATATTACAGCTTTTTATCTTCCTCTCCCAATGCATTCTTCAAAGGGATGCCCAGGACAATGGAGGAACCGAGAAGTGACATCAAGATGGCCCCCACAAACTAGAAGAGTCCTACATGCAGCCTTCCAGGGCATGAGGGGCTCACCACCATCCTGAATCCTAATTGAATTATGTCCAGTGCAAATGGAATGGCCTCTCCGAGGCAGGAGACGAAGCCGGCCCAGCACAAAGGCCCAGCTTCGAGGCCCATCGACCCTGTCTTTGCCTGTGCTGCCTCCCTGCACACAGCACTTTAATAGCTCTGCTCCAGCATGCTGCACAGTGCTACCCAGGACAAAGAAGGAGCCAAGATGTAACATCAAGATGGCCACCACAGACTACGAGTACCCTAAATGCAGCCTTTCAGGCCCTGAGGGGCTCACCACCATCCTGAATCCTGATTGGATTAAGTTTGCAACAAATGGAATGGCCTCCCTGAACCGGTATGCGAAGCCGGCCCAGCTCAAAGGCCAGCTTCAAGGCCCATCGACCCTGTCTTTGCCTGTCCTGACTTCCTGTACACAGCTGAGCATTTCACCATCTCTTCTCCAGCATGCTGCAAAGGGATGCCCAGGAAAATGGAGGAACCGAGATGTAACATCAAGATGGCCGCCACAGACTACGAAAGCTCTACATGCAGCTTTCCAGGCCCCGAGGGGCTCACCACCATCTTTAATCCTGATTGGACTGTACTCAGGGGTCCTCCGAGATCCCCATATAAAAATCATACTCCAAAAAGGACCACACACCGGGCAAGAAGCTACGCTGTTTATTACAGCTGGACGAGCATAGATCAAACAGAACAGTGGACAGGAACTGACTGATGAGAGCTGACATCTGGGCTTACAGCGAACATTAGTTTTATACTACGAATACAATAGTTAAGAAACTAGATACAGTTGTAGCTCAAACTTTCAAATTTCTCAGTGGTTCCAAGACAATTGACTGGCTAGGCTATGTCATATCCCTAGAGCTGACCTATGTTAGTAGAGTGTGATTGAAGCTAAGTGATCAATCGTATTCCAACTCATTGCCGCCCCATGTGGCACCACATCGACTCTCAGTCCTACCAGGAACAATTTGCAATTCGTAAAACAACATTTGCGCTGACCGGTGTGATTTATTATTCTGCCATTGGTCAGCACCATTTGCGAAAGTAACACGAGACAATCTGCTTCTGGTGGGAAAGGAGACATTCACACAGTACATGATGAATATTGACCTTCGCAAACCTTGTGTTGGATACTTTGAAGGCTGGCCACCTCCCAGGGATATAGAAACCTACGCTTTGATTGGTTTTCCCAGGAACACCACTCAGTTCAGCTTCCCATACCCATAATCATCTGCCGATGGGCACTCATGGCCATGTGAATGGTTCTCTTGGCTTAGGTTCATTTCCCCTCCAACCCCAAGTGCTCGCAAGGTCGGCCTGTCGTCTGGTTAATACATCACCCAGTGTTTGGCTTAGCTGCATTGGTCCTCCTGTGGCACATAGCTTGGGCTCCGGCTCCCTTCTCCGACCTGTGGTATGTTGATGCGTTCAGAGCAAGGTTCTCGGGCAAGGGCCAACCTAGGGCATCCCTGCTAAATATGTTTATCTGGGATTTGTCATATTTTTTGTTCTGACATACGTAAGTTCCCTGGGCCGATGGTACATCCAGTGCATCCCAACCCCCACATTTCCCAGCAAAGACTTCTTTCATGATGTGACTACAGGTGGAAGGTACGCTACCCTACCTTGCGCTGAATTGGTACCTTTAATACTTCCCCCCTCCTTCGATCGATCTTTCGATTGACATCTCCTTCCCTCCTTTTTCCTCACCCTCCTTCTCCTTGCAAAACCACACCCGTGTGACCCTGTTCATGTCCCCTTCCTCTTCATACCCCTCTATTACTAGTACCTAGTACTGCTCCACTTACCTCGCCAGCGTTCCAGCTAGCCTGCCTTTCAGCACGTCCGGTAAGTGGTCTGTTTGTGTTTGTGTGTCGAGTCTGTTATGCTTTATGTTTGTGCTGTGTTTGGGGGGGTGTCGGGTGTGCATGAATGTTTGTTTTGTATGGTTGTGTTTGTTGCGATGCAGGGGGGGGTGTCGGGTGTGCATGAATGTTTGTTTTTGTATGTTTGTGTTGTGTTTGTTGCGATGCGGGGGTGGTGGGGTGTCGGGTCTGTATGGGTGTTTGTATTTGTATGTCTGCGCAGTGTATGTTGAGATGGGGCGGGGGGTGTATCGGGTCTGTATGGATGTTTGTATTTGTATGTCTGTGCAGTGCATGTTGAGATGCGGGGCTGGGGGGGTGTCGGGTCTGTATGGGTGTTTGTATTTGTATGTCTGTGCAGTGTATGTTGAGATGGTGTGGTGGGGGGGTTCGTGTCGGTATGGGTGCATAGTGTATGCTTGTGAGTTTGTGTGCCGAGTTGGAGGATGGGGGTTTCGGATCGGTATGGGTGCATAGTGTATTGGTGTATGTTTGTGTGCTAAGTTGGGGGATGGGGGGGTTCGGATCAGTATGGATGCATAGTGTATTGGTGTATGCTTGTGAGTTTGTGTGCTGAGTTGGGGAATGGGGGTTCGGGTCGGTATGGTTGCATAGTGTATTGGTGCATGCTTGTGAGTTTGTGTGCTGGGTTGGGGGATGGGGGTTCGGGTCGGTATGGTTGCATAGTGTATTGGTGCATGCTTGTCAGTTTGTGTGCTGAGTTGGGGGATGGGGGTTTGGGACTGTATGGGTGCATGGGGTGGGGCCCATGGGGCATAGTGTTTGGTTGAGGGTGCGGGCCATGGAGCTTAGTGTTTGGTTGGTGGGTGGGGGCCATGAGGCATTGTGTTTGCTTGAGGGGTGGGGGCCATGAGGCATTGTGTTTGCTTGAGGGGTGGGGGCCATAGGGCATCATTTTTGGTTGGGTGGTGGGGGCCATGGGGCATAGTGTTTGGTTGGGGGCCATGGGGCATAGTATTTGGTTGGGGGCCATGGGGCATAGTGTTTGGTTGGTGGGTGGGGGACATGAGGCATTGTGTTTGCTTGAGGGGTGGGGGCCATGGGGCATAATTTTTGGTTGGGGGCCATGGGGCATAGTGTTTGATTGGGGGCCATGGGGCATAGTGTTTGGTTGGGGGCCATGGGGCATAGTGTTTGGTTGGGGGTGGTGGCCATAGGGCATAGTGTTTGGTTGGGGGTGGGGGCCATGTGGCAGAGTGTTTGGTTGGGGGTGGGGGCCATGCGGCATAGTGTTTGGTTGGGTGGCGGGGGCCATGTTGCATAGTATTTGGTTGGTGAGTGGGGGCCATGGGGGATAGTGTTGGGTTGAGGGGTGGGGGCCATGGGGCATAGTGTTTGGTTGGGGGTGGGGGCCATGGAGCTTAGTGTTTGGTTGGTGGGTGGGGGCCATAAGGCATAGTGTTTGGCTGGTGAGTGGGGGCCTTGGGGGATAGTGTTTGGTTGAGGAGTGGGGGCCATGGGGCATAGTGTTTGTTCGGGGGTGGGAGCCATGGGGCATAGTGTTTGGTTGAGGTCTGAGGGCCATGTGGCATAGTGTTTGGTTGGGGGCCATGGGGCATAGTGTGTGGTTGGGGTGGGGGCCATGGGGCATAATGTTTGGTTGGGTGGTGGGGGCCATGGGGCATAATGTTTGGTTGGGTGGTGGGGGCCATAGGGCATAGTGCTTGGTTGAGGGGTGGGTGCCATGGGGCATAGTGTTTGGTTGGGGTTGGGAGCCATGGGCATAGGGTTTGCTGAGGGGTGGGGCCCATGGGGCATAGTGTTTGCTTGAGGGGTGGGGACCATGGGGGATAGTGTTTGCTTGGGAGTGGGAGCCATGGGGCATAGTGTCGGATCCCAAGCGAGAACCCAATAATAAAACAAACAGGCACAGTTAGGAGATGTACATCCTTTGCTTTTTGTGGAATCCCGACTCGACTAAGCCATACTCCTCTTGGGCAACCCAAACAGCAAAGTATAGCAGTCCAAAATAACGGAATGTCCAATCAAAGGTCAATAAAATATATGTAATTAAACAGACGATATGCAATAACTAAATAGAAATAAATGATAACAATGGAAAATGTGTAGTACAAAATGTAAGTTTGAAATGCAAATAAAAATCGTTACACCTCAAAAACCAATTCTTTTTCCATGAGTTTAATTAAAATTGGGGGTTGAAAAAGCCTCCCGTCATGCCACGCCACCCCACGTCTACAGCCCCACCCACATTTACTTTTCGGCCCACTATAGCCATCATGTAAGGTACTTTCGGCCCTCTGTCAAAATCAGTTGTGTACCCCTGCGTTAGTGTGTGGAGAAGTGGTGATCTGCACTGGGTCAGCTACGCAGGGCAAAAAGAGCAAGGGGGAGGCAAGAAAGACAGTTTTAGCACAGAGAAGATATTAGCTTTGCGAAGCGTTCCTAAAGTAAGCCATTGAACCTTTCAACAATTCTGTTCACCTGCGGTAGGTATACTGTACAAAACTTATGTATGATCTCCAAGAGAAGCGTAATTTCATTAGAGATGTTGGCCATTATCCAACTTGATTATTTCACATATTCCCAATCTTGGAAACCCCTCCCTCACCAGGAATTCTGCTGCATATTTTTTTTCTTTTTTTTTTTTACACAGGGTTCCGCTTCAAGCCAACGTGAGAATGGACCTATAGGAGGCACACCTGTCTTACATGTCAACATAGTCGATATGCACGTGCCGTAACAGCCCTTCTAGCTGGGGTAATGCTCCCCTTACAGTTTTCCAATTATAACCAAACAAATTGTTGACACGTCACACAATTTCCCATGAATTCCAGCACACTCCCATGCAAATTTGGCACATACCATCCTTCATTTATATCTGCTGCTATCATTTCTTTGGATTGTGGTTGGGGTAGTGCAGCTGTTCAAGTTCAAATGCTACAGCAGCTAGCAGTTTATCAGGCATTAAAGGTGTCCCTGTGCTATTCTGTCTACAAATAAAGTCAGTGGGTGACAGTGAGCAGCTCTATGATTTGGAAGATGGGTATTGTGTTAAAACTCTTGACTTCCTTCCTCTTCACCCAAATTTCTTTCTGCCGCCATTAGTTGTATTTTTTCTTTTGCCCTCGTGTACCATCTTGTAGTTCCCTCAGGTAAGCAGAGTGCTTCCTTCGCTGCTCTGTCGGCCATTTAATTTCCTAATGATATTCGGTCTTGTTTACCTGTGTGGGTGGCACATTTTGTTATTGCCACTTACACTGGCACTTTTATGACCTCAATTCTTTAAGCAACTCTGCATGTTATACAGAGGGCCGTCACTTCTTCTGAACCTTCTCATTTCCCACCATGCCAACCCTGCATGTATTGTAGAGGTAACATAGGCGGAATCAGAAAATATGTTAGCAGTGTGTCCTTCCATCATCTTTAACTCACTGATCATTACCACTAACTCTGCTGCTTGTGCTGAATAGTGTGAGGGTAGTCACTGTGGGGATGTTATCACATATTCCCCCACGTATGCAGCACACTACCACCGCTCCAGTAGGTCACCAGGTCTATACTCTATGACCCGTCAATACAAAGGATGTCTGCTCCTGGTATTTCTTCATCTTTTATCTATATGTTCCATTCCATCCATATGTACTGCACAATCATGTATGTAGATCCCTTCCTCTATAGGTTTGCTAGCTATATGGCTGGGTTGACCACAGGCATTGCACTAGCTCATTGGCTGGGTTAGTAAGTATAACCTTTTAGCCTGAGGCCCTTTGCATTGTTAATGTGCTTTAGGATATTCCGAGAATTGGCAAACGGTGCATGCTCCACGTACAGTACTACGGGGCACCCCATTGTGATTGTTGCCACCTTCTCTATGGCAAATGCTGCAGCCAGCAGCGCTTGTTCGCAGGAGAAGTGTCCCTGCATCAATGGGGCTAGAATACCACTGTAATATGCCAATGGCTTGTGTCCCTGTGGCTTCTTTTGTGTGAGGACCGCTGTCATCACCGAGCTGTCTGAATGTGAGAACAGATAGATTTTTTTTTATCTGTAGTTTGGGGTGGCCAGCAGGGGCGCGTGAGTCAGCCCATCTTAACTATTGGAAGCTCTCATTCATTTCGAATGTCCATTTTAGTTCCCTCTTTTCTTTTTGTGCATCTTTAATGCCCTGAAAAAGGGGTTTTGTGAATAAACGAACACCCATGTCCTGCAACAGTTGCAGTCCCAGGAACTTCTGCATTCCTTTCACTGTGTGGGTGAGCCGTGGACTGAACTGCCTGTCCCATCTCTGGTGTTATCCTTCGCCCTGCAATGGATATTATCTGTCCCAGGTACACAACCTCTTCCTGGCAATATTGCAATTTTGCTTTGTCCACCTTGCATCCCTTGTCTGCTGTTAGAAGGTGCGCTGAATCTGCTGTACACTCCTCTGTCTCACTGCACATCAATAAATCGTCAACATACTGGATCAGTGTGCTTGCCATCTGTACATTGCTCAAGTCTATCCAGGGTTTGTAATTGAGGGGAGCTGGGAGATATCTAGCTCCTGCTTGCGGCCTAGAAGAGCCGGGTTAGCTTGACACCAACAGCTCCCAGGGGCTTCATTTGACTTCCCGGGACAACTCATGCCAAACAAACACACCTATGTGGATTTCTCTCTGTGCGTTTGTGACAATCAATAAATTAACATTAGGACACATCTATACACTATTTAAAGCATAAGGGGTCATAAATAAGGTACAAAGCGATATGTTTGCATCTTATGTGGAAGTTAGATTTGCAGAACGCTATGTACCAGTTCCAGGTTCCTAAATGGTAGCTCTTGGTCACTGGTTAATGCTGAATATCCAGGAGATGCTTAAAGCTCTGGATTATCAAATCTTAATTTCAATCCCTGCCTTCTGAATCACCCGATTAAAGATACTAGGTGACACAGAGTACCCCTGGGGCAGCAGAGTGTGTTCAAACCGGTTCCTGTGATACGTAAACACGGTCAAGTATCTTGAATCTGGGCGCAATGGAATAGAAAAGAAGGTGTTCTTCAATTCAATTACTGTGAAGTACTTTGCCTTCGTTGGGAATGTTGCACAATATTGTGGCGAGGTTCAGGACGAAGGGAAATTCTGCTTCAACCAAATCTTTCAGAGGGCACAAATCCTGAATGAAGCACCATGACCCAACCTTTGATTTCTTTATCAGGTATAACGCCGTGTTGCATGGCGATGAGGAGGTCTGGATGATGACCTGCTGCCACAGTGTGTGTAGAGTATATTCCCTCATCTGCTTCTCTGAACAATGAGTATAGCTTTGCGCAGGGCAATAGTGCCCAGTCCCTCAGTTTTATCTTCACTGGCCCCACTCCTTTCAGCATCCCCTACAACATGGGGCACCTTGGTCCATAATTTCTCTGGCACCTTTTTGAGGTCTTGTGTGCTTGTTCCCCTGTTTCACTAACTGTTAGTATTGGTACCAGCATTTCCATTACTTGAACTGGACAAGAAATCTGTATCCGAAACACCATCTCTTCCTCGTCAGAGAACAATTGTTCATCCGATACTCCTGTTATTGTCAGTGTCATTAAAACACTTGTGTACGAGCGCAATATAAATAAAATAGTGTTGGGTCCATGAAGAGCACCATGCACCATTCCATGTTGTCATTACCTGTGCCACACAGGATCACCATACCATATCTTTCCGTTTTACTATCTCCTCTAGCTGTAACACAACTGTTGCCCCCTTCATGTCGTCCTTCTGGCACTGTGGTCTGAACAGAAATTCTGAGGTCAGTCGGAACACCTTCCTTTATATTCCCGAGACCCATTTTAGTAGGATTTTATTTTATTTTTATTTGTTGCATTTGATTATTGTAACGCTCACCTGATTCTCGCAGAGGCGCCGGTCTTGACTGGGCGACTACCGTATCTTCAAAGGTGATGTGTAGCACCCGGTTGGCTCTTTGGGCTGGACCTCTGTGCACTGTATGCCTGACGCGTAGAGTAAGATGTCTGCAGATAGAAAATAAGGGGTTAATGAACTGGGGTTATTGGGGTGTCCCTATCTCTTTCCTCTTCTCCTCTCCTGTAGACCCCCAAAGGTTAACGCTCTCACCTTAGGTAAGTGAATGCCGAGCTCTCCATCTGCCTCGGGGCAGGGTGCTGTAACCAGTTTCTTCACTGGATAGGTAGCGCAGGCCTCTTGACTTCAGAGGACTGCTGTCCGTCGTTTACTGCACGAACGGTAAGTTTCGAGTCATTCAAATGTCTGTAAAGTCTTTAGTAATGATGTCTCTTGGTTTGCAGGGTTCCGGCGATGGCGTTCAAGTGAGTTGAAGATGGAGCCCGTGTGATGAATAGAAGCGCCTGGAAGCACGTAAGTAAGCGCTTGTTGCCTGCTTCACGATGCGCTCTAACTGTCTTTTTATTTTGCAGGTACGAGTTCGGAGCGGCTGCAGGGTGCCGGAATACCCACTGGATTAGATGTGGAAAGGAGTAATGGCACGTGAGTATTAAAGTTCCCCAATGTCTTAAACGCACCTTGTTTTGTCTTTCAGATGCGGGATGCAGCGCCGAAGGCCTCCGGAGCGTGCAAAGAGTTGGTAAGCTTTTGTCTTTCAGATGCCGGAATGCAGTGTGAAGACCTCCGGAGCACACAAAGAGTAGGTAAGCCTTTGCCTTTCAGATGCCGGAATGCTAACCTGTTCTTCCTTGTCTTTATAGGTGTTGCTGAAGACTGGATTCAGGATGGTAAGCCTTTGCCTTTCAGATGCCGGAATGCTAACCTGTTCTTTCTTGTCTTTATAGGTGTTGCTGAAGACTGGATTCAGGATGGTAAGCCTTTTTCCTTAGGCCCAAGACCGGATGCAGAAGACACGATGAGCGTTCTGCTGCAGAGGTTGCAGAATAACGCAAAGCAAGATTCATCCACCGGGTGTGGTTTAAATAGCCTCCTGTAGTGCTTCGGTGTCTCCTTCCACAGCCACGCCTAGGTAAGAAAAGAGTTCCTGCTTTCCAGAAGAGTTCCAGTGTTCTGAATCTAGGGAGTGGCTCCAGCCCCACCCAACAGGAAAAGTAGTTCCAAACAGAAGGGGATCAGAGGCTCAACTGGCAGGCAAGTAAGCAGCATGGTCTGCTGCAGGTAAGTCCACCAAAGCATTATGAGCCCGGCGCTTCCAGCGCTGGGACTGGGCATATTTATGAGCCTGGTGCCACTGGCGCCAGGACTGGGTCCAAAAGGTCCCAATTGGGACTGGTTGGCACTCGGAACCTGGGTTATGGATCTGCTTCCAAGGGAGTTGGGAAAACCCTGACCTTTTGGAAGCAGAGATCATGACAATTATACACCCAAACCCTTAGGTATCACGGCGTAAATTACATATATCTTTATTTTCATATCAATGTTACATACATTTTGTTTTGCAGATGCTATACGGTCATATATACAGATTGTTTTTCATTTGACATTGCAGTTATCTTGTGGTACTGAGAGGGGTGACCCACTCAGAAGAAAAGCTAGTGCTAGAGTTTTAGTGTTTGTTGAAGAACCATGTTTTGAGTTGTTATTTAAACTTGGTAAACTATCATTAGACAGGTGAGGGGGGGGGGTGTGTTCCAGATGCGGGGGGCTGCGATGGGGAAGCTGGCGTGACCTGCTCTTGTGGTGGCGAAGCGTGGGATGAGTAGCCGAGTATTGGCATTGGATCCGAGTGTCCCGGGAGGATAGCTTAACGGCAACATGCGCGCCTTGGAAGCAAGACGACACGAAGCAACACAGGTTCAATCCCTGGGTCCGCGCTTAGAAACCTCTGGGCGTTTAAGAGCGGTATAAATATGGAACTAAGGAAAAAAATGACAATTACGCAACTAAAAAAACAAAATTCCTGTGACAGCGCCTCGGTGCCCGCGGGCTGTGTGAGCGCTTTAAAAAATGCAAATAAATACATAAACGAGGTTCTGCGTGTAATGCAACTATTGAGTTAAGTGGGGACAGCATTAAATAGGCATTTGTGGGTGGTGGTTAGGGTTTTGTGGAGGATTCTTGCGTGTACTGGGAGCCAGTGTGCATCTCTTCTATGTTGCATGATGTGTTCTCTTCTCTTGATGCCCAGTGCTGCTCGAATGGGTTTATTTTTTTGGAGTTT
The DNA here is from genome assembly GCF_040938575.1 of Ambystoma mexicanum. Lineage (NCBI taxonomy): Eukaryota > Metazoa > Chordata > Amphibia > Caudata > Ambystomatidae > Ambystoma > Ambystoma mexicanum. The sequence goes on along the minus strand of NC_090935.1, from coordinate 162,450,851 downwards.
GGTTAGGTTTTATTTTGAGGTACCCAGCAGTAAGATGTTGCAAGTCTATTTTTGTTAGGATGATGGCTCTAGCAAGAGTTAGGCATTTGTCCGTAGATAGTAGAGGCCTGCTTAAGGTGATGAGTATGGTAGTATAGGCCGTTGAGGAGGCAAGAGCGCTAATGTGATTGTTCATGGTGAGGTTGAGTCGAGGTGTACTCCTAGTGTTTTGACTTTATGGGAAATGATGATGGGTGTGCCATCATCACTATGGAGGTGTAGTCTGGGTGGAGTTTGCCGAGTCTGGTCGGGGAACCGATTATAAGGATCTCAGTTTTTTCTCAATTTAATTTTCAAATTACTTTATTAGCATTTCTGGTAGTTACAACAGTAGCACAGTATGACTGCCATGCTACAACACACAGGTTTGCGGTCAATGTAAAACAAAACAACAAAAAATAAAGGAACAACATCAACTGTCTCCTTGTGCATGACGAAGCGGTATAATGTGGGCTGTCTGATTATGAGGGAAGCACAAAGGGGGAGGGGCAAGGGCAAGCGGGGCATGTGAGGAGGGGGCCTGCGAGGGCCCAGGGAGCCCTCGGCTACCAGTGTCTCTGCTGATGGTGAGTTCTAGAGGCAGTAGAGCGGCTGTGCTCAAGGGGGTTTATCATCAGAGGGATGAAACATGCTCCACGTTAGCGCTTTCCAGGCGTCTAGCGACACACTTGAGTCGTCGGGAGATCTGGCAACACTGTCCTACCAGGCTTTAGTTTCGGCGCCCACCCAGTGCTCCATTTCGCCGTGCCATGTATTGTATCGCGGACCACTGGGCCGTTTCCAAGCCATTGCTATTGTTCTCTTGGTTAACACACATGCAGTGTCCATGAGTTTCACTATGTTCTTAATTTTGGCTAATCTAGGGTAGGTTCATATCGGGACAAGCCCGTCCTCTTACATGTCTGGTCTACCTCAGCCCAGAAATGTTGCACCCTGGTGCATTCCCAGAACATATGTAGCATGTCTGCCTTGTCCGCATTGCATCAGGTGCAATTGGGACTAGTTTGGTGAACTTTGCCATTCTGTATGGAGTGAGGCATGTACTATACAGGACATTCAGCTGGATCAGTCGGAACCTGGAGTTCCTGGACACTTATTTAGGGAACGCAAGAGCCCTGTCCCATTCTTTGTCGGTCATTTCTTGGCTGCGATCTTCTTCCCACCTGGATTTTAGTTCGATACTGCGGGGGTTGGGTTTATCTATCAGGCGACAGTATATTTGGGACACTGGTTTGACACCCTCCCCAAGGTTATACAGCAGTGTTATAAAGGGGTCTGCTTCAGGCTCTTCGGGCTAGACTTCCCATTTGATCCTTGCCACCTTGCAGATCTTTTGGTACCATATGAATTGGCCAATTGGTATGTTATCTTCAGATTGCAGTGAGGCAAATTCTCGAAATGTACCATCTGTGTATAGGTCTTCCCAAGTGTAGACTCCCTTTCTCTCCCATAGTCTAATGATTGCCAAGTCAGTGCTGGTTTTGCACAGGTCTGATATCATTGGGATTTCCGGGGAGTATGAGTGTTCTAGGTGTAAGAGTGTTTTGGTTCTGTGCCATATTCTTCTTCCCAGGTTAGCTAGTAGGGGTGCTCCGTCTAGGGGGTGTTGTGGTGCCCAGATGAGTTCCTTTAGTCTTATCGGGGTGATCAGGTGTTGAAGTAAAGCAGTTTTGGATGTGACCTTGTCTGCCAACCAACTAGGCACGAAGCCAAGCTGTGCTGCCATGTAATATTTCTCTAGATCTGGGAGTTGGATTCCTCCTTGTCTGTATGGAAGGGTTACTGTGGATAGCGCCATCTTGTGTCTGCCGTTCCCCCATAGAAACTCCCGAAACAGTGTTCCAAGCAAGCGAAAAAAGGAGGCATTGATGTAATAATGTATGTTCTGAAACCCATACAGAAATCTGGGAAGGACTATCATTTTGATGATTGAAGCCCTACCCGTCACAGACAGGGGGAGCTTGGACCAAAACCCCATCGATTTGCGTAGGGTGGGAAGCGCTGTCATAGTGTTACGTTTGTGCATTAGTTCTGGGGTGTGCATTATGTGCACCCCGAGAGATCGGAATGAGGTCAGTTGCCACTGAAGGTCTTCTATATCCTTGGCCCACAGGACCGCTAACGGGAACAAGCAACACTTTGTTTGCTGAATTGTATACCGAAGACCCTAGCATATTTATCCAGGACATCCAGCATGGTCTGTACATTTAGGTGAGGATCCTTAACGTACAGGAGGACGTCGTCTGCGTAGAGCGAGATTATGTGGTTCACTCCTCCCAACCGTATGCCCGCGTCAAAGAACTGCTTCCTGAAGTAAATAGCAATAGGCTCTTGTCCTAATATGTAAATCATGGGGGATAGTGGGCACCCCTGCCTGGTGCCCCTGCATATGTTCCATGCGTCGGAAACATGTCTCCCCCATTTCACCCGTGCCCTCGGTTTGGTATAGAGTATTTCCACCCACCTGATGGAACAAGTAACTTACCTGTAACTATTGTTCTCCAGCATGGGTCTGTCATGGATTCACATGCTCATGAATATTCAACGTCGTCTGGCTGGGAATCCTCGGTAAAGAAAAAAATCAGTATCAGTTTGGTTACTACTAAGAAAGACAGATCAGAAACGAATCACTGGTCTCTGGGTCATACTGCCCCCAGCCAATGACTGACCTCTCCCTAAGCCCCGCCCCTGGCAGCCATCCTCAGATTTGGTAGCACGTACAGTGGCAGTATGACCAAGTGAAGAGCCGCAGAGGGGTAGGAGGGAGGGTTTGCATGTGAATCCATGCCAGACCCATGCTGGAGAACAACAGTTACAGGTAAGTAACTTGTTCCTTCTCCAGCATGGGGTCTGGCATGGATTCACATGCTCATGAATATAAGAATACATAGCAGTACACACATGCACAACCACAGGAGGTGGAAAGGCTCAACATTAAGCATTACATAAATTCAACATTAAGCATCTCTTACCTCCTCACCAGGCCCACCTTCAGGCGAACAGGTTGCGCAGCACTGCTTGGCCGACTCTGGACTCCTCCCTGGAATCCCGATCGACGCAGTAGAATTTCGTGAAGGTGTGCGTCGACCTCCACATAGCAGCCCTGCAGATGTCCAGCAGGGGCACACCAGACAAGAACGCCATAGTAGCTGCGATCGCTCTGGTCGAATGGGCTCTCGGACGGCTGGGCAACGGTCGATTTGCCAACCGATGACAGTGCATGATGCAGCCAGAGAGCCATCTGGAAATGGAAGTCTTCGAGAGGGCCGTCCCTTGATTCACAGGTCCAAAGTTCACAAAAAGCTGTAATGTCTTCCGAAAACATTTTGTACGGTCCAAGTACAACTTCAGCGCTCCAGCTATATCCAGCGAGTGCAAAGTCCTTTCGGCCAGCGACGAAGGCGACGGAAAGAAAACTGGCAACACCAAGGGCTCGTTGAGGTGGAAGTCCGACAGCACCTTGGGCATGAAGGAGGGGTGCGTCCTCAGCACCACCCTCGTCTCATGGAAAGTCAAGTATGGAGGCTTGCAGGATAGGGCGTGCAGAGGTAATGGCCACAAGGAACGCTGTTTTCCACGACAGAAATTTCAACAGTGCCGAATGCAGAGGCTCGAATGGCGGCCCCATGAGCCTGGTCAGCACCATGTTGAACTCCCACGCCAGGTCCGGAGCATCCACCGGCGGGAACGATCGGAACAGTCCCTTCATAAATTCCTTCACCAGGCGATGAGACCACAGGGATGACCGTCCCGTGGTTCTGGTGTAACGGGAAATCGCTGCAAGATGGATCTTAATGGAAGAGTGAACTAGCCCCGCCTTGGCCAGCGACAGCAGGTATGGCAGCACTTGAGGGGCCGTAATTCGCAGAGGGTTAATCTTCTGTGCATGGTACCAGACAGAGAACCTCTTCCACTTGTGTCCGTAGGACTTTAGAGTTGAGGACGCCCTGGCCTTTGCAAGAACCTCCTTGCAGTCCTCTGGGATATCGTACCCTCCAAACTCTAGTGCTGCAGGAGCCAGGCCTGCAAGTTCAGTGACTCCGGGTCATGATGGAGGATGGCACCTCCTTCTCTGGAGAGAAGATCTGCGTCCGTCGATAGCCTGACTGGGGGGGACGCTGACAAGTCCAGAAGGTCCGGTAACCATATCCATCTCAGCCACACCAGTGCGACGAGGATCATACTGCACCGGGACCTCTTGAGTTGGTTGATGAGTCGGAACAGCAACGGAGGGAACGCATACAGGAACAGGCTGTGCCAGGGGAACCAATCCCAGCTTTCTAAGACTTTTAGCCTGGGACTTCATTTTCTATTAATAAGACTATTCATTGGAAACAAAAAATTATTTTCCTTTTTGCACATTTGATGGTTACAGTCTACGGCAATATTGCAGTTAGAAATATTGCATTGACTTACAGAGTAACTTGACTGAGTATTTCTCTGTTCTTATTTGTATAGGAAAAATTGCATGTCTAAATGACAAGGAACTCTTGTTTATATCCGGATTTGGTCTGGGTTCTTGCTTTCTCCTTTTTGGTTTAATTTTTGATTTTGTTCTCTTCATTTCTCATAGGTTCAACTCGTTAATGTATGGTTTGAAAGATTTTATCCACTGTTAAAAATGTGAATCACATGTTTGATTTAATGCTATGTATGTATTTTCCACATTAAATGTGTTTTCAATTGTTATGAATGGTTATGACTCTCTTATATACACATGGGTGTAATGTTCTTTACATAACCAACGAGGTTATATAGGTATTGGAACGATATGGTACTAATTCATTTATACCGCTCATAGGCCAATCCTTGACGTACCAGTACTCTTTTTTGTGAATACCAGGGGAACGAGAAAGCATCGCCCATGCTCTTCGGCTGGGGGAACATGCTGGCGAACCTCTGGCACTTTGAGTTCGTCGCCGTCGCAAACAGTTCGATCTGGGGTTTGCCCCATCGTTGGAAAAGTCGATCCACTTGATCCTGATGCAGCTCCCACTCATGGAACGAGCACAGCTCTCTGCTGAGTGAGTTAGCAATGACGTTCTTTGTTCCTGCTAGATGGAAGGGCACCAGAAACATCCCCTGAGCGACGGCCCAGTGCCACAGATCCTGGGCCTCCTTGGACAGGGCTGGGGATCTGGTGCCTCCCTGCTTCCGGATGTAGAACATCATGGTGGTGTTGTCGGTGAAGATCCTCACCACTTTGCCTTTGAGGGACGGGAGAAATGACCTGAGGGCCCAGAACACCGCTCCGAGTTCCAGGATGTTGATGTGGAGTGACCTCTCCTCCGGGAGCCAAATCTCTGGTGTGCGCTCCCCATCCCTCCAGGGAGGCATCCGTCGTCAGCGTCTCCTGATGTACCGTGGTCTGAAAGTCCTTGCCCGCTGCGAGATGCGCGCAGATGCCCCACCATTGAATTGCTTGGCGGAAAACCTCATTGAGCGGGATCCCGTCTTCGAAGCTGCCCGCCGTTTGCATCCAATGGGCGTCGAGGAACTCTTGTAGAGGACGCATCCGTATCCTGCACAGGTGCACCAGGTGATTGCATGAGGACATCATTCCGAGCAGGGACTTGATGGATCTCGCCCTGGCCACGCCCGTGGCCAGCAGGCACTGCACCTTGGCCAAGATGGCCTTCGTCCTCTCCTCCGACGGCGAGGCCAATCGCGCCACTGTATCGAGCTTGGCTCCCAGAAACAATGCGACCTGTGACGGGACCAGGTGGGATTTCGAGTAGATGGAGAATCGCAGATCCATAAGAAGTTGGACGGTCTCCGCTGTGTGTTCAACGGCGAGTTCTCTTCTCCTTGCACAGATGAGCCAATCTTCCAGGTAGGGGTAGACGTGGATCCCCCGCAGGCGCAGCCGCGCCGCCACTGGTGCGAGGCACTTGGTAAACAACCTGGGTGCCCACTTCAGCCCGAATGGCAGGGCCTTGAATTGGTAGTGCCACCCTTGGACTACAAATCTGAGAAACAAAGTCCAGCGATGATAGGAAGTCGCCCTCCTCCAGCTGACCCAGCACGTGCTGCAGGGGGACCATCCTGAACCTTTGTGCCTTGATGTATTTGATTAACTGCCACAGGTCCAGGATGGGGTGCCAACCGCCTGTCTTCTTTCTGACAAGGAAGTACCTTGAGTATACTCCGGAGCCCCGGAGCCTCTTCGGGACGAGCTTGATTGCGCCCTTACTTCTAACAGCAGTTGAGGGACGTGATTTTCCTTCCTGGCCACGGGAGGAATGCGGGGGCACTTCCTTTGAAATTCGAGAGCGTGCCTGTGGGCCAGGGCATCCAGCACCCAACTGTCGGTGGAGATGGACTCCCACACGCTGACTAACTTCGTCAGCCGGCCTTCCACCGTGGTGCTCCAGTGGGGGTCCGACACTACGGCCGGTTGAGTCCTGCATGGAGGGGGCCTTGCCTCCTTGGCGACGACGATGAGATCCTCCTGACTTGCCGCGTCCTTTGTAGGCCTCCTGCGACAAGGAGCGGGCCGCCTGGCTGTACATCAAAGAGCCGCCGCCGGATCCCTTGGAGGCACCCGGTCTGCCTCCAGCGACTCGAAAGGGCGGCCGTCGTTGCTGCAACACTCCCAAGGTCCGAGCCACCTCCGTGTCGGTCTTGATGGCCTGAAGTGACTCATCCACTGTTTTTCCAAACAGGTTGTTCCCGTCGAAGGGCATGTCCAAACCTCTGGTTTTCTCGTCCTGGTGGAAATCAGTTTGCTGCGAGCCATCCCCGCCGTCGAAGGCAAACACTGTTGCCCAACTGGCAGAATCCGGTGTCAGCGATATCCGTGGCCACCGTTATGACGTGGTCCGACGCCACCTCACCTTCCTGCAGGATCTCCAGGGCCTCTGACCTCTTGTCGTCCGGTAGGAAGTCCAGCAGGGGAGCGATCTTGTACCACAGCTCCCCGTCATAGCAGGCCACAATCGCTAGGGCGTTGGCCGCCTAAATTGTTGTTGCCGCAGAGGAGATGACTCGCTGTCCCATGGCATCCAGCTTCTTTCCCTCGCTGTCAGGTGGGGAGGTCGAAGTTGAGGATGATGCCCCCGCAGCCGCCTTCTTGGCCACCGCCGAGACAACCAAATCCGGGGTCGGCTGTGCCCCAAGGCACAAAGGGGCGGAATCAGGGACTCGGTGGTACTTCTCGTACCGATCCCTCTTGGCAGGTGTTGAGGACGGGTTCTTTAGATGAGCAAGTCCCTCCTCCCAAATATCGTCAATCAATGGTAACGCGAGGACCGTCTTCCTCTTGGCCTCGCGCCGCTGATAGAGGAAACCTTCCTTCTTCTGTTCCTCGGGCAGAGCTGAAAAAGCTTGGATGCCCTGGCAATCATGGCGTGGAAGGAGCCAATTTCATCGGGCGGGGAGGCCGAAGGGAGTGGTCATGGAAGGCCCATCCCGTCGTCACCACCGTCGTCATCCGTCCCCGTTGTGGCCATATCTGTTCCCGTGTCATCCCTAGGATCAGGGGAAGGAGATGAAGGCTGAGCGGGCCACGGGGGCTGGAAAGGCAGGGGGGTGAACTCTCATCCGCTTTTTTGGAGGGCTTCCCGACGGGCCCGGTTCTGCTGGGTCGTCATTGGGGTGAGGGGCAATCGCGTCCTTATCTCCGTGCATAAGGTTTAGATTGCCATCAAAATGGCCACCGAGTTGTCCTGAGGCTCGGGCACTATCGGCGACGGGCGCGATGGTTGCTCCTCCTCCACGGGAGTCTCGTCGGCGCCAAAGTCGCTCTTTTCGTCCGCCTCCTCGGGGTTCCCCCCGTGGGACCGGACCTCCTCAGACCTCTTGTTGAGGCCCTTTACGACTTCAACCAGCTCCTCCTCAGAGGCTGTATCCGTGACGGCCACCGCCTCTCCCCCCCACTTTTTCCACTGGGGTCTTCACGGGGGTCTTATCGATGGGCTGAAAAGAGGATTCCCTCCATGGTGGCAGGGAAACTCTGGAACCCAAGGTCGCTTCCACTGGGTTTGCCTCCACCGGCTTCGCCAGGGCCGCCGCGACTCCCTCAATAGAGGCCTTCACTGGGTGAACCAAGGCCTGCACCACCTTGGGCGCGCTTGAGGCCTTCACCTTGGGGGAGGGGTCACTGCCTCACTCGCCCTTGGCTGATCCCTTCGAGATAGACTGGGGCGTCTCTAGAAGCTTAGCAGGGTTCTCGGATTTTCTCTTCCCCAAGCCAGAGCGTTGGCTCGTGGTTGATGGCGTCGGTGAAAGTGAGCCCTGCCTGACAGCCAAGGAGCCCGACCCTTTGGCGCTCCCGGTGCCCGCGGACTCGCAGTGCTTTGCCTTCTGTTGGGCCCCTGTCGCTGGGGCGCCCTCACAGGAATTAGAAGACCGCTGGGACTACTACTTCTCACCTGCTGGGCCCTTCTCCAGCCAGCTGGCGAGGCGGGTCTGACGATCCCTCATAGTCCGTTCCGACAGGTCCTTGCAAAAAACGCAGTCCTTTTCCACGTGTGTCTCGTCTTCGTGAAGGCAGTAGAGACATCTCAAATGCTCATCCTCCTTGAAAACATTCTGTAATCCGCATCCAGGGCAGTTCCTGAACAGCTTGGATCAGGTTGTCGAGCTTCCCTTGTCCTGGGCCATGTACACGAGGTAGGCCTCAGATCTTCTGGAATCCTCTAAGAAGCGTAACTCGACGAGAACTTCGCCCTTGAGGAGCGTAGAAAATTCCGAAACAGGTTCCCTTTGATCGGAAGTAGAAACGGTGGAGCTTGAGGCTCGATTGACCGAAAAAATTAGATTAAACTCCTTGAAAAAACACAAAACGCAGTAAAAGCTTGAGAGCTGTAGCACGAGGGCTCCCAGCACTTGAACGTGCGGTAAACTTCTGAGGATGGCTGCCAGGGGCGGGGCTTAGTGAGAGGGCAGTCATTGGCTGGGGGCAGTATGACACATAGACCAGTGATTGGTTACTACGAAGAAAGCCAGATCAGAAATGAAACTGATACTAATTTTATCTTTACTGAGGATTCCCAGCCTGACGGGGAATATTCATGGGCATGTGAATCCATGCCAGAGAAAAGCCAAAGCGTTTAAGGACCGCAAGAAGCCATTCCCAATAGATGGAATCAAATGCCTTTATGGCATCTAATGATAGCAGTGCGTAAGAGCCTCCATTCAGATAAGTCTGGGCTATGATATGTTGGAGACAGCGTAGGTTCGCAGTGGTGTTACGGCCCGGCACGAAGCCGCTCTGGTCTGTGTGCATTATCCTGTCCATTATTCTGCATAGTCTTCTGGCTAGGAGCGTGGTTAGTATTTTTACATCATAATTAAGCATTGGGCGGGGGCAGTAGGAGTCACACTCCTGGGCAGGTTTGTTGGGTTTAAGCATCGGAACCACTAGAGTCTGTCACATGCTATCTGGTAGGACCCCTTGACCGTATGCTTCCTGAAAAACTTTGTGTCAGGGTTGGTTCAAAGGCTTTGTAGAATTCCGGGGGTAATCCGTCAGTGCCGGGGGTCTTACAGGTGGCTAGGGATTTAATTGCCTCCCTTATGTCTTCCGTGGTGATGTCCGCATCTAGGGCATCGCTTTGTGTAGGATCCAATCTGGGTAGCCCTATTTCGTCTAGTGTGTCTGCAATCGTGTCCTGTGGAACCAGGGTTTTGTGCGAATACAACTGGGCATAAAAGGTTTTAAAGGTTTCATTAATGCTTTGTTGGGTCTGGTGCAGGGTGTTAGTGTCGTCTTTTAGGGCGGTGGTGAAGTCTCTTGGATGTTCTCTCTTGCAGAGCCAGGCCAGCAGACGGCTGTTAGGGAGAATTCGCTCTTTAGGCTAAATTTCCTAACCTAGTGAGTCCCCCAGCAGCTTTGCTGGATTGCTGGAGTTTTTTTTTTCCTCCTGCCAAGAGTGAGACTCTTTTTCTCCCACTCTTGGACATGATTTATGGTGTTCCTTTGACTGGTAATGTGTTGTATGAGCTATGGGGTCCTTTACTCCATAGGGTCTCATGTGTTTTTACTATGTGTGTTACACAGCGCCCTCCGTGCAGTAACACAGGGGTGTCATAGTGACACCCCACAGTAGACTCCATATCCTGGGACTGACTACTGTCTCCCAGGACATGTAAAGTCACCATTGGCTTTGCTAGTTCCAAATTATCAACAGAAACCAATACAAACCATCATATTGTGGACGTACTGGTCGGGGCAATTCGATTGCCCCGGGGTCTGTTAGTCGAGGGGGCACGTCTCTGTCCCCCCTGATCGAGTTTTGGCTGGTGGCAGTGGAAACTACTTTTTATATTCGACCGCAAATATTTCCCTATGGGATTTTCCCATTGTTCGAGGCTACCAACTTTAATTATTTAATTCTCATAGCCTCGAACATACCACCGGTTTATTTATTTAATATTAATTCGCCGGTTGGTATTTTTTGCCAAGACTCGATTCTAAAATGGCATTTGTGTTCTCTTCTGTGACTCCAACCCAAGTCGAGCCCTTTGTTCCACTTTTTGGCGGGCCTCTCCACTGGGTACCACAGGGGGTGTGGGAGGGGTTTAGGCACCCTGGACTGAGTTACCTTGGTAACTCAAGTCGCACTCTTGTGTGATTGGCCCAAGTGGTGAGCCGGCCGGCTCACCACTTAGCATGTTTGATTGACAGCTGGGCTGAGTGAATGGGGTTATGCTGCATAAAAGCAGGGCTTTGGGGACTGGAACTTCAGAAGTCGCCACAGGACCTGAGAATCTGACGAGGGAGAAGCTGAGCCGACCTACCACGACGCCACCACCGGTGGAGCCCTGCGGAACCGACTCACCACTTCCCGACGACAGAGAAGATCTCCCGGCTGGAGAGGCTTCTTCCCCTGACTGGTGGGCACAACCAGTTTTACCTTTTTTTCTTCGCACCCCAGACCGGTTTGTGGTCGAACTGCCCGTGCCAAGCACCCCGGCGGCCGGATAGCCACTCACCACTGAACCACGAATCAACGGACTGCTCCTTGTACCTGAGAAACTCTGCGGCTGGTTTCTTCCCTGGCAGTGCAACGGACTCCTGTCTTCCTCCACGAGATCCTCTCTTCCCCCGGACGAAGCACCGACTTGCATCCGCTGCCAGGAACAATTGCCCCCGCTGGAGTGTTCTCACCACTTTAAGGTACTGTGTCCGCCAGGCCTCCCTTTCTAAAGATTGCTACAAGGTAATAATAACCCCTTAACCTTCTGGACTGGGCTGGCCGCCTTGACCCTCTAACTGGTCCCTTTCTTTGGTCCACCTCCTTTTTGAACCGTTACAAGGCTTTTGTGCACTGCAACCGTGTGACCTTGGACACATTTCGTTTGATCCTCTTAAAGTTGATCCGGCCTATTGAACTTAAACTTCACGGTTTTACTTTGCCTTCCTCTCTTGTTATGTTCTTGTAAAAGTATTAGGATCTGTTTCAACTTATTCTCTGCTTTTCTCTCCTTTTTAAAAACGATTAGAGTGCCATCTACGTTAAGCGCTCACCGCTGTCTGAAAATAAGTGGGGCTTTACTTAAGAGTTGTCTAATATTCTTTTAAGGGAGTGTATATCTTTTAGTGAGCGTGTTTTTGAATTGCTTACTATTAGTGCCTGTGTGTTTTTCTAGATACAATTTTAAATAAATAATTATATCTCTTTTACACCAAGCCCTGGTCAGCATTTACTTGTTCTATTGTGTTCTCTTGACCTATTGTGAATACTCTGTATACTGCCTAACTCTTCTTGAGGGAAGTCTGACTGCTCAGCCACAGCTACCAAGTGAATCTGTGTGGTACAGACTGCTACCAAGTGAGTTTACTGCCAAACACCTGTAGTCTTAAATCTTTTGCAGTGGTCACAGAGGGAACTGCACAGGTTTCTGCCTAACAACGGCTAGGTCTGTCTGCTTCTGTGTGTGCTCTAGTGCTTCTGGTAGTGTAATCAAACCAAGCTAGCCTGTTCCATGCTTCCTTGCATTCATCCCTAAGTAGTCTTAGTTTGTCTTCTTCTGGCTGAGTACCTTAGGTGTTGGATTCTAGCCTCTCAATCTCTTTTTACCGTTGTTCTAGTTCGGCCTGCAATAGTCTCCTAATGCACCCATCTTTTGCTATGACTTCTCCCCGCATCACTACTTTCAGGGCATCCGATACTGTGCTTGTGCGGTCTACACTTCCCATGTTTGCCTCAATGTAACTCACTAGGGAGTCTTCGAGATCATTTTTGAACGCTGGGTCTTTCAGAGCTTCAGTGGGCATTCTCCACATCGGGATGGAGGGTCTGGGGCCGGAAATGCTCCACTCCACCTCCAGGGGCAAGTGGTCTGAAATGGATCTCCCCAAATAGTGTGCCCTTTCCATCTGGGGTAGGTATTCTCTGCCTGAGAAAACAATCTAGCCTAGTGTAGAGGCCGTGTGGGGATGAGAAGTAGGAATAGTCTCTTTCTCCAGGGTGTAACTCTCGCCAGACATCTACGAGATCTAGTCATACTAGCATGGTGTTCAGTGCTGAAGTGGCTGCCACCGGGCCATTTGGGAGGGGTAAGGACCTGTCTATCACTGGGTTGCTTACGCAATTGAAGTCTCCTCCCCAAACAAAGAGGCTGCCCCTGCATTGTGCAAGTTTGGCGTATACTAGGTTCAGGTGGGGTGGTATGTTGCTGTTGGGGAGATAAAAGTTCAATATGTCAATTTTTTTACACCACAATCATTGTTGACAGCTTTCTCCCCCCCCCCCCCCCCAAGCCTACTTCACTTTTTGATCTACTTCTGCAGTTTGCAAAGGGGTTTCCCTACTCACGTTCTCCCCCGGGTCCTGGTCACTTGACCAATCTTGTGTGGACCCAAATAGTGTAGCTATTAGTGTCTCCAGCTTATCAGGGTTTCTGCTTCTTCAACCCTCCTCCCCCATGTTACTAGCATCCTGCCATACTACAGTTTCAGCTTCTGCCCATTTCTGGAGGTCTTTCCACTATATTTCAATCCTAGGTCTGCGACACGCGTTCCATCCCATGGCAATGCTACGCTTCGCCAGTATATACGCCAAATCCTTTAGTTTACTCGCATGTTTAAGTATACGTGATCTGGGGAAAGCCCCAAGCAGACACGCCCATGCTATTACCACAGTTATCTTAATCCCCTTTTCCTCCAATCTGTGGGCTATTACTCCCCAAAATTTCTCGATTTCCGGGCACGCCCAGAACATGTGCGTCATCCCGGCGTTTTCTTCGCCACATTTGGGGCTTATTTGTCTTTCTGCATTACTGAATTTAGCTATTCTTTGGGGTGTCATAAGCCCTGTGGGTCATGTACAACTGGATTTGCTGTAACCTCGCATTCCTCAACACCTTCTTGTGGTACCCTTGGGCCCGCTCCCACATCACATCACTATCGGGGCACCCACCTCCTCTTCCCAGTCCTGTCGTAGTTATGCTACGTCCTTTCCCACTTTGAACATTATCAGCTCATATATCCTGGATATCTCGTGCCCTCCCTCTGCTATTTCATATATTATTTCTATGGTAGTGTCCGGTTGTTCTTCCAATACTATCTCGTATTATCCACCTTTCTTTAATTCGCTGGACCACCCTGTGATATGTAATATATTGTCCTATATTAACCCTGTTTCCTCCACCAGCGTCCCAAATTCCTTTATCTTCCCCTCTTGCCAATTATCTCCTAATGTCGCTATCCCACCGGTTCCCAGCGTTTCCTGATTATCTTCATTAACTGCGCCTCTTTCCCTGCCAGTACAACCAGCGGCACCGGCGGGGAGCACGGGGTCGGATTTTCCATTATCTGACAGGCCCTGCGCCATATTTTCCACCCCAATGCCATCATTGTTGGGCGCTCTTTCATGTCTGGTTTGGACAGCCATATGATTTCTTTCAAGAAGTATGGGGCACAGTCTTGTCTAAACAACGTAGATTCTAAGGTTGGGTCTTCTGATAGCCATTTTGCCACGTATTGTAGCTGGCTCACTAGATAATACATTTTGAAGTTTGGCAAGTTTATGCCCCCCTTATCATATGCATTTTGCAATTTCCAAAGGGCGACCCTGCTCCTCGTCCCATGCCAGAGGAACCCCTACAGATGCTGTGCACCTTGTCAAAAAATCGTCTCGATATCGGATATGGTATAGTCCCAAAATAATGCAGTTATCTTGGTAGAACCACCATTTTCAACATTGCCCTTCTCTCCTTCATCGGAAGAGGGAGCTTTACCCAAAACTTCATGCTATTTTCGATGCCCTTGACCAACTTCTCGGTGTTGTGCTGGTGCTCTGCCTCTACCGTATGGTAGATGTCTATCCCAAGGTACCTAAATGTATTAACCTCCCACAGTATTTGTAGAACTGGCAATTTCTCTCGTGTAATACGGACGTATCTACCCATAGGGAATATGCATGATTTTCTGGGGTTCACCGCTATACCAGACAGCACCGCAAATCATTCCATTACTTCCAGAAAATATTGGAGGTTTTCTTCTGGGTATTGTAAATACAACAGCATATCGTCCGCGTACAGGGAAATCAAGTACGGTTCTCCATTTAGGTTTATCCCTATCATGTGATACTGTTGCCTTAGATATATCGCCAAGGGCTCTAATGCTAAAATATACAGCATGGTGGACCACGGACATCCTTGTCTAGTACTCCTGATGAGTTGCCACCTTTCAGATATTATCGCTTCTGTTTTAAACCTGGCCAACGGTGCGCTATATAGTAATTTGACCCATTTAAGGTATCCAGGTCCTATCCCATAACTGGACAGGGCTGCTATCAGCCATGACCATTTAATTGAGTCTAATGCTTTTATTACGTCTAGTGATACAATTGCAATTTCCGAAGTTTCCCCTTTTGTGTGTTCTATAACTCGCTGTAGTCGCCTGAGGTTGTTGGTTAAATTTCTATGTGGGACGTACCCAGTCTGGTCGGGGTGTATTTGTTTGTCAATTATCCTTTTCATCTTGTTTGCCAATACCACCGTGAGCATTTTACTATCTTGATTGAGCATTGACAATGGTCTGAATGAGCCGCAATCTTTGCCCGGCTTACTGGGTCTAGGGAGTGGTATAATGATCACCTCTCTCAAGGACTCTGGCAATTTTCCTATTTCGCATGCCTCATTTAACATGGCCAAAAACGGGGGGAGCACCTCCTTTCTATACAATTTATAAAATTCACTAGGGAGACCGACGGCCCCCGGGGTCTTTCAAGTGGGTAGCTGCACCACAACCTCCTCTAGTTATTCCAGGGTAATCGGGGCGTCTAGGTCCTCTTGCTCCTCCACAATAATTTGTGGCATACCTATGTCTTCCAGTTTTTCCCTTATGTTCCCCGTGGTCGCTTCCCCTTCATCCCCATACAGTTGTTGATAGTACTTTAGGAATTCTCCATTCACGCCCTCTTGGGTATCCACTACCTGCCCATCCTCCTCCTCTACCGCTCTGATTGTTGGTCTTGGAGTCTCTCTTTTATATAACCATGCTAAAACCCTTATCGGTTTATCTCCTCCCACATGTTGTCTTTCTACATATCTCTTATAATTTAAGTTACACAATATCTCCCAGTGCCCCACACATTCCTGTTGCAGCCTGCTTATGGTTTTGGTGTCCTCCATAGTATTGCCTCCGCTCCTCATCATTTTCTCCAGCTCCCTTTCTGCTTCCTGCAGTGCTGTTAATATCCCTCCTTGCAGTCCGTTGGTCTTAGCTATGGCTATCCCCTTCACTACCACTTTAAAGGTTTCCCACAGCGTATCCGCCGACTCATCACTGCCAGTGTTGGTCTCAAAGTAACCGACTATTTCTTCCCTCAAGTCCTCCCTGAACATTACATCTTTTAACGCCTCAGCTCTGAGGTGCCATGTCGGTATCCTTGCTCTTAGGGGTCTGTATTGCCATGTGAGGGCCAGTGGTCTGAGAGGACCCTTGCCTTGTATTCAATCTCTACTATTTCTGCCATCAGCTCTTGCGTGACAAACATGTAATCTAGCCTAGTATGCAAGTTTTGTGGCGCCGAGTAATGTGAGTACTGTCTATCTTGCAGGTGGCGCATTCTCCAAGCGTCCTCGAGCCCGAAGTCCTTTAACAATGACTGCAGTAGCCTAGCAGCCGGGGCAGGCCTGTGTATTTTGTTATCCGATCTGCCTACTCTCGGGTTTAGCGTACAGTTAAAATCTCCCCTCCCCCAAATCACTGCCTCCCCCAAGTACATGCTCAGTTTGGTATGCAGGGTCCTAAAATATGCCACCGTGTCCTGATTTGGGGCATAAGT
Source organism: Ambystoma mexicanum (assembly GCF_040938575.1). NCBI lineage: Eukaryota > Metazoa > Chordata > Amphibia > Caudata > Ambystomatidae > Ambystoma > Ambystoma mexicanum. Next base: position 162,434,571 of record NC_090935.1, on the reverse strand, counting down.
GTTTATAATACATATTTCTTTGTTTTCCACCATCCCTTGTACTGTGACCATCCTCCTGTCTGCCTCCACTGTGGATTGTAATAACTGGAACGGAACATGCGGTGCCACCCAAATGATCACCCCTCTAGTACATCGCGCCAACCACCGTCCCCCTCCATTTCTTCTGGATGACCTCTAGTTTCTCCTTTGTAAGGTGTCTCCCCCGTATCAGGGCTATGTCTATTTTCTGTCTGCGCAGGTACATCATTACCTTATTCCTTTTCAGGTAACTATTGAGCCCCCTAACATGCCAAGTTCGTACTTTGAGGTCCCCCATTATTCAATGCCTTCCCGCCCCTCCTTAAGTGGGTCTGCAGGTTGTACTTGTAAGCTATCGCTCATGTCTGTAGGCTCTTTCCCAAACTTCACCCCCCTCTCCTTTTCCAACCCCAACCTACTTCCAAACTCCCGACTGCCCCTCCCCTCCTCTACAAACACCCCAACATCCTCTTCTCCCTTCCCTGCCCCCCACCCACCCCTGCCCCAACTGGTACCGAGCTTCATCCCTGGATCTCCGGCCTACCCGCATTTAGTACCTCTTCGGCAATGCTGATACTAGGACACAGCAGGGGGTTGCCACCCTACCGGCAACCTAACTATCCTAACTATTGGGATTTAAGAGTGCATCCTTCGCGTCTCCTGTTATCTGCCACACTAAGTTGTGCACCTGCCGTTTTACAGTCTTAATCCGTCGCCACTTTTTTCCAAACACAGTTCTACTCTATTTTATATTAAAGTCCCAAAGTTACAGTATATATAGCACCTCAGTCTCAGGGTCAGGCTTCACTTTTCTGTGCCGTCCTCTTTCGAACTGTCCGCTCCCTCCGGACAATTTTGGGCGTCCAGCCATTCTGTTGCATCTTCCGGAATCTCAAAGAACAGAGCTTTGTTTTTGTGGAACACTTTCAGCTTTGCTGGGTACATCAGCATATACCGCAAGCCCGTATCTCGCAATCTCCTCTTCACTGACCCGTAATTCAGTCGCCGCCTCTGCACTTGAAGTGTGTAGTCAGGGTAGGCCCAGATGTTCGCAGATGCCCGCCGTATGGTGCCCCCTTTTGGGAAAAATTCCAATTTATTCTCTTTGTCTCGGTAGTTTAGTATCTTGCCAATGATTGGCTTTGGGGGGCTCCTGGGGGAGGTCTCCTTGTGAGCGCTCTATGTGCTCTCTCCACCGCAGATCCTTGCATAAGGGCCCCGCCTCCCATTTCCTGCAGCAACATGTTTTCAATGTAGTCCGTTGGGTTAGGGCCTTCTTCGCCTTCTGGAAGGCCTATTATGCGTACGTTGTGCCTCCGGGCACACCCTTCAGCCTTCTCGGCTCTGTTCTCTAGGTTGCTGACCTGTTGCTTCAGAATTTGGATCTCCGAGGCATGAGATGTTCGGGCTGTCGTGTTGGTGGTCACTTCATTTTCCAGCTCATCTGTGCGTTCTGCCATTTTCCGTGCATCTAGATTGATTTCCTCCTGCACTGCGGCAACTCTGAGCTCCAGCGCTGCTTTAAGTTCAGCTGTGGCTGCCTCCAGCTTGCTCTCCCATGTAGCCTTTAAGTCCACAATTGCTTCCAGGATCTGACGGTAATCGCGTGTTGGGGGTCATGTCCACCTGTGGGTTTTTGTCTTTAGGTCTCGCCCCCTCTGTCTGTTGTGGGGTTTTGGTGAAGTCCTCCAATGTGGACTGCTTCCCCCTGGACTTGGGAAGTTTGGATGTAATCTTGGTGCCTGGATTCGTACGAGCCCTCCTTGTTGCCAGTGCCTAGATGCCCCGGACATGTGCGCCTTCCAGTCTCACTCTCACAGAGGGCATCTTGATCTGCCAACTCCTACACTTTTAGATCCAGTGGAGGCTTCCGTGTGCACCCCAGGATAGCAGCTCATTCTTATGTGCTGAACTCTTTCTTAGCTCAACAGGAGCCAGGAGTGCCACCTGCTCGCCTTTCTTTTCAAGCCTGTACTGCCTGCCATCCGCTATTTATAACCATTTGCCATCATCATAATCCAGGCTCATTTCTGTACTAACACACCTCGTGTAGCAGAGGGTTAGTCCCGTACAGTTACTGCACAATCCGGCTCGCCTAAGCAGCAATGACTGGCCCACCAATGATCCTCGTACTCTCCTCTGCCTTTAACGTCCTCCGCTCAGACCGTTACATTCATCAGGAACGCTCCGCTTCTAATACATGATCCGCCGCTTATGCCGTTGCTCATCCGCGTTCTACTGGCCATTGGTCCAGTCACGTCGCAGCCCACTGCTTCAGCAGCACTTGGCCATCCCACCGACAGAGAGGAGAGCCACACCACAAATCCGCCTCGACTTCCTCCACCTAAGCAGATGCACCGCTGCTCCTTGTGTTCGCACCGGGCTCTGCTGGGGCACAATGTCTCATTTCCATCCGCGGTCTCCTGTTTCACAGACCGCTCGCTCTCTCCTTACAATTCCCCTAGACTGGCAGCTGTTTCTGCTACAGTTCCTTTAATCTGACACGCCACTTCGCGCTGGATCGGCAACAAAGTATCTATTCCTTTGTCCTCCCGGAGGCCATTTTGAGTGCAATGTTGCAATCGCTCTGCCAAATTCAAAAAGCTTATTCCTTCACTTCTAACGAACTGTCAGAAGGCAGGTATGATTCACTGTGTGCCGGTCCATTTCACACAGCCGTACCTCCTTTGGGGATAATTTAACACGCAATCTGCCAGCGGGCAGCTCCAGGATGATGTCGGATCAACAGGAGCTCCAGATCTTCCTCTCCTTTCACATCAGCCACCTCTCCCATCCAAGTGAACACTCCTCTAGCATATTTGGAGTAGACGGCCCGAGCCCCTGTCCACCCCAGAGTTCTTGCAACTTGGCCATGGATTCCCTCGTGAGGTGGGTTTCCTGAAACAAGGATATTTCTGCCTTCTTCCGGTGCAGATAGGATTTAATTCTATTCCTGCAGAGATAAGTGCTTCACCCCTGCACATTCCATGTTATCACTTTGATGCATACTGCCATGCCATTTCAGAGAGGAGTGTCTTGGTCTCCTGCTCTCCGCCGTCGGCGCCTCCAGTGGCGGTCAATCAGTGAGGATGTCCCGTGGGACCCCGCCCGGGTCCGACCAACCCGTCCCCACCCCGTCCTGCCACCCCGGATTTGTTGCTTCGGCACACAGAGACTTCATAACTTCTTTAACCTTCACTCTGGTGAGTGAGCGAACAAAACAGAATAAAATAGTACTGCCCCCAGCATTTGCTTCCAGCCAGCAACGCTCAGGGGCTCTCGCGCCATCTAAGCACATCCAGGTCATTTGGCGTGGGTGTTGTGCGGACAGCCGGCCCGCACGGGTTCCAGTGGGGTGGGTTGTAGCAAGCCTCAAGTGTAGTTCCATGGGCTCCCGTCCGTAATTGTGGCCGATAGCGATGCAGCCGTGGGTAATCTTGGTAGTTTTGCCTCTTGTGCCCACACAGTAGGGCGGTAGTTTCTGTGGAGCCTATTGGGCTCTCATCTTGCTTTTGTTCCTGTGGCATGCTCTTCATCTCCAGCTAGGTTGCTGTGCTCTAGCCACATGTTGGCTGCACCCGGGGTTTCCAGGAATATTGCCTTTCCTTTATAGAGCACCTTGAGGCGTGATGTGTATAGCAGCATGTATTTGAGGTTGAGTTTCTGGAGTCTCGGCTTCACTGTCACAGAAGTTTAAGATTTTCGCGATTATCGGACACGGGTTGATCCAGGTGGGGGTCATTTTTGTAAAGATCTGTGGGCCATCTCCACCGAGAAACCCTGGGAGAGCTTCCCGGCTCAGATTTCTTGCTGTAGCATGGTCTCCACGGACTCAGTCGGATTTGATCCTTCCATGTCTTCGGAATACCCAGAATTCAAATGTTGTTGCGGTGGGCGAGTCCCTCCACCTCTTCGTATTGTGCCTCGAGTCGGGCCACCTTCATTTCCAGCTCTTGGACTCTAGCCAAATTGCGGGCGTCTTGGCACATTAACTGCATGTCGGACTTGACCTCATCTATTTTAATATCAATGAACGTTCTGAGTGCTGCGATAGCTTGCAGTACTTGTGCGTCCTTAGGATTGACTTCGGTTATCATCTGTGGTGGCCTCGAGCTGTGGCTGCGGTTTGGGTTTGGTCGCCGTGAAGGAGTCCGTTATCGAGGGTTTCGGTTTGTTCTTGGAGGGGGGCATTGTTGTTTTGGCCTCATCAGGCAGTGCAATGGCGTCGGCCTGGTGCAGTGCAGCTGTGTTGTGCTGCCAAGTGCGGAGGGAGTCACCATGATGGGATGGGTAGAGAATCCGTGGCAAACTGCCAATCGTGTAGGAGAGTAGGATCCACTAATCAGGCATTTAGCTTGTGAGCGTTGTGCCCTCAATGTGCACTTCTGGGTGTGAGTGGGGCTGCTAGGCTCCTTCTGAGTTACAGGCAGAGGTTGTGGTTGATGGTGATCAGGGCCTTGCTGTGATGATTACGCTGCCCGTTTGTTCCTTGCTGCTACTCAGGGGGAGCGCCTCAGTGTGCTGGGGTGCATTAGGCAGAGTAGGTTCCCGGTGACAGCATTCGTCATTGTGGGTTCCCCCGGCCTGGTGCGGTCCTGTGTTGTGGTGTCCACTGGGGCCCTACATGTCTGTGCAGCACTTACCCGGCGAGCCGCTGGAAGCACTGCGCTTACGGCTTATGCCAAGTGAAGCGCTGCATTGGGGCATGCAAGTGGGCGGTTAGCAGGTCCTGGGTTGTGGGGAGTTGCCAGTTAATGTTGTTGGGGGGGCACTAGGTTCTCGTGTAGTGTGCCTTCCTGGATTGCCCCGGTTTGTCTGGCGACCCGGTATTCATGCACCTCTAACCTCTGTTGAAGCGTCCGAGCCGCGTATTCCTGCAGGGATGGTCTGGAAAGTTGAGTGCTTGGCCCCCCGTCCAAGGATCGCCCCATAGTGCACGGGTTACGATTGAGCGCTGCAGCAGGTGGAGGTGGGGTTGAGGTGCCACGTATCTTGTTGGGGGTCCCGGCAGCCAGCCCAGACCTCTGCAGGATTCAGTCGATGGCCGATGGCAGCAGTACAGCGTTCCTTAGCCCGTTGTCCTCACGGCAGGATCACGGGAGCCGGCAGTGTCTCCACCTTCTCCTCCAATCTACTGGACCGGGGCTTTGTAGGTGGCTCTGCACCTTCCGCTGCGACGCAATCCCAGGTAGGGTGTCCCGAGCGTGTTGGAGCTGAGTAAGAGGCTAAGCTGCAGTTCCAGCGCGAGCCAGCAGCCAGGCATAGAACCCGGTTTGGGTCAATGTTAAGTTCTCAACCGCTCGTTTAGTTGGGGTGATGGTGCACCCTAGTTGCCTCACAATGCTCGGGACACGGCGTCAATTCTCTTCACGCTCCCGTATGGGCTTAGGTCCCGCCCGTTTCCTTCAGTGCAGACCTCAGCTGAACGCTTAATGTTTCGTCTGTGCCATTTTGTCGTGCACAGGGGGATCTTCTAAGGAGGTAAATACAGCGACTCCACGTCTCAGATTCTCATCCGGAATCCCTCTGGGTTGTAGGGAAACGGTTTATGTACCGAAAACTGCACCCAGCGTTGTAAAGTTTATTCGTCGTACGCTGCATGAGGATCTCGGACTGGAGCTCCACCTCATTCCATGCGCGCTGTCCACGCCCAGCCCCCCCCCCCGAAAGTTTGTGTAAATTACTCTCCCATAGCATCTAGTGCTGCAAAGAGTAATTTAGTGTAGGCATTGTATAGTGTGGGAGAGAGACGGGAGCCTTGTGGTACTCCTAGTGGTACAGGAATAGAGTCCGCTGCGACTTCCCCTAGAGTGACTCTTGAGGTACAGTCAGAGAGGAAGGATTTTATCCAAGCGGTAGCCTTCTAGGAGAAGTGAAAGTTAGTGGATAGAGTTTGGAATAGTTTGTCGTGATCGACCAAATCGAACGCTGCTGAAAGGTCTAAGAGTAGTAGGATGGCCAGTTTACTGGAGTCTCTGATAGCGTCCATCTGGTTTTTTATATCCAGAAGGGCAGTCTCAGTACTGTGGTTGGGGCGGAAACCCGATTGTCTTTCCCCTAGTAGGGTATTTAGTTCAAGGTGGGATTGTACTTGGGTATAGGCTATTTTGTCAATGATTTTAAAGCGAAATGGCAACTGTTGTATTGGCCTGTAGTTGGTGGGTATAGTTGAGTCTAGGGAAGGTTTTTTGAGTAGGAGTGTGACCCATGCTACTTTGATGGATGCTGGTATTTTGCTGGACGACTCATTCACAAAGCTAGTGATGGTGGGAGCTAGCGTGGAGGCACAGTCCTTAAATACTTTAGCTGGAGTGCTTTCACCTTTGCAATTAGAAGGCTTGAGTGATGCTATAATTTTCAGGACTTGCTCAGAGGTTACTTGTGTAAAGTGGAATTCTGGTACTTCCGAATTGGTGATTATGGTGGGATGCGTGGAGGTGGGATTTAGTAGGTTTTTTTGCAAGGCTATTTTGTTCTGGAGTGTGGTCACTTTAGAGGATAGCACGTCCTGAATGGTGGTACCAGGCTTTGGTAGGGATTATGGGGCTGGTGGGGTGGATCAGAGATTCGAATTCTCTAATAATGGTAAATAACTAATGGTAAATAACTCTTTAGTATTGGAAGCTGCGGCTGCTATACGGTCGTTGAAAGATTCTGCTTTATGCGAGAGTACACTAAGTTTGTAGGTTTTAGATATTTGTTGTAATTTGGTTTGAAGTTCTGGGAAGTTGTTTTTTCTGGTTAGGTGTTCTAATGCTCTTTTTTCTCATCTAAGCTCAATTAGTTTGTTGTTGAACCAGGGAGCGCTGCGTTTAAGGGGGCTACTTCGTCAACTGCTGAACGCAGGCATTGGTGGTAGTGCATGGCAATACTCTCTGAATTCATGCTGTCTAGTGGTTTAGAGTGGAGTACGTTCTTGAGAATTGGGTTTAAGTTCTGAGGGGTGAGCTTGCGCATATTTCTGACCTGGATGGGTAGTGGATTACAGGTTGTGGTTGAGTGGTCGGTATCTAGGTTTATTTTGAAATTAATCAGGCGGTGGTTGGACCAGTGCAAGTTGAGGACATCTGTTATAGATACTTTGGTATTAAGGGTGAGTGTCCAGTCAAGGATTCTACCTTTGGAGTGGGTGGGGGTGTTCACTATTTGGGAGAATTGCATCTCCTGGAACGTCTTTTGGCATGCTGCCGCTTTCCTGTCAGTGGGGTCATTGTAGCGTAGTTTGAGATCCCCTAGTAAGATGTAGTTTATTTTAGGTTTAAGTAGATGTGTGATTAGTAAAGTTAGGTCTATATCTGCTTCACTTGATGCGCTTGGAGTTCTGTAGACTATTAGGAAGTTGATGGTTTTGTGATGGTTGATGGCTAATTTGAGAGAGAGGGTTTCATATCCACTAAGTACTTCTGTTTTACATTCCCTGAAGAGTAATGAGGTTTTGTGGGCGATGGTCACTCCTCCACCTATGGTGTCAGGGCGGCTGCTCTGGGGAGGGTGTAGTCGGAGGGGACGGCAAGTGTGATCTGTGGCCCTGAGGCTGAATGTAGCCAGATTTCGGTGATCACTAAGAAGTCAAGTTTGAACTCTAGAATGCGTTGTGTGTCTCGATTGCGTGTGGACCAAGGGATCTGACATTTATAAAGGCTCCTATGAGAGTTCTAGTATTGGGAAAAATGGGAGATTGGGTAGGGTGGGCTGGAGTGAAGGTTGCTTTGGTGTTAGGGGGCAGATTGTGGTTGCTTTGGGGGGGGTTAGGGGTGGTTATCTGCTGGTGTCTGGTAATTGTGCTATCCTGGTGCTCATGGGTTTTGGGTGACATGGTGGCATTGGGATAGCAGTGGGGTTGGCGGTCGCTAATGGGTAGGTGCTGGAGATGGGTGCGTGCTGAGAGTATGTTGTTTCTTTTGGTGACAGCAGTGGTTCTTGTTAGGGTGGTAGTGTAAGTAGTTCTCGATGAGAGGCATGTGCAGCGGGTATTTCCTAGTATTGGGCAGGTTTTGGCATGGGGTTGAAGTGTAATAGGGAATGCTGGTTGGTTGGGGAGGAATGGCATGGGGCAGGGCATGGGGTGGTGTCGAGGGCAATAGCGTCGTGCCAGGCCCGTCTTGTGCCGTATGAATGCTCCTTTAGAGCAGGTTATGTTGTCGACGCGGTTGTCCGTTTGGAGGCTCAGGTAGGTGATGGCGGGTTTGGTGGTAGTGGTGCTAAAGGGCATGATTTGATGTGGTGTAGTTCTGTGTAAGAGGAAGACAGGGCTGAGAATGGCACATGCATAAATGTAGTCAGTGCTGTTATGGGGAGGTTCGAGAGTCTGGCTGTGGTGTTTACCTGCATGCAGTGAGGCGTGAGTTTGCATTGAGGCGAGTGTGCGGGGGGGTGTACTAATGGTGTTGAAGGAGTAACTGATGTCTGGCTATTGCAGGTACATGCTAGGTAGAAGGTAGGCAGTTGCAAACATAGGCTAGGTCAATGTAACTCTTGCAGGCACATGCTAGGTACAGATAGGCAGTTGCAAACATGGGCTAAGTGAAGGTAGGCTAATGCAAGTGTAAACTAGATTAGGGCAGGTTATTGCAAGCATCAGGTGACCAAATGAACAAGATTAGAAGTTCGGATTGGTAGGCAATGCTCGCGGTGTGGGGAATATAAGGCATCAGCGGCACGTTAGATCAGCACAATGGTGAAGCGAGGGCGGAGGTAGAGACTAAGACAAGATAAGTTAAAGCAGGATCAAGCTGCACAATTAGTTAAGTACAGGTTAAGTACAGTTTTTGGACAATAAAGTGTTGTACAAGCTAATCACTCCAAGGCGTCAGGGCTAGTTCATTATGGGCTATAGCAGTGAGCCGACAGCGCGTTGCTGCGTGCGCATACAATGAGGAGAGGTCCATGGACAGCACGCACCTTTGTGCATACGCTGAAAACGCCTGGGCTGGTTCCGTGGGTTCTCGTGGGTGATTAGGGCTGTCGAGGTAGTGTCAGTGAGTGCTCAACTGAGCTGTTGTGTGTAGTTTGAGTCAGAGTTGGCAAAGGACGGATCGATGTTGCCGTGGAGGGCAGGGCAGGGTAGGAGGGTGTATAAATAACACTACGAGGGTTACCTTGCAGCGGTATGACACTCAATCCGCTTCTCCAGGCTTAGACAGGGTCAGACAGGAAATGGCCTTAGTGGTCTGTTCCTTCGTGGGGGAGGCCAGCTTTGCCTGCCGTTGTTTCACAATTGGCCAAAGACTTGGGTAGCAGCCAATCGGTAGAGGGGCTCTGCCAGCACGTTAGGCAGCCAAATAGCATGCAGCGGCCATTTTAGGAGGTGGTAGGGCCTCGTGGATAATGGCGATTGCAGTGAGGAGAGTAAGATATTTATTCTGAACTGTGCATGATGCGATCTTCTCTCACAGCACAGGGCAGCAAGCACGTTGTGCATTCTGGAGGGCTGCAAATTAGGGCGGATGTAGCTGGCAATTAGTAAAGTGTTGCGATTCCTTCCCTGTAAAGCCCTGGGCCTTACCTCTGGCGGGGAGAGCTGTTTATTGCAGCACTATAGGGGCTCCTGCTCCTCACAAAGGCTGGTTAGACTGCCACAGGATCCGACAGGATCTCGACCTCGTACAAGAACATGCTTGGGTACAGGGGCTGTGTTGCAGGGTGCTTGTGCGCCGCCAAGAGGAGTGCAGATAAACACATGTAATAAATGCCTGGCGTGGCGAACAGTATCACTTTCTCTGTGATGGATATTGTTGCATATTGCTTGCTGAGCAATTATCTCCCTAGTATATTGATAGGAGTGTGGAGTATAGTAATGGCACTACAAAGTGCTGCGTCCCTATTTTTAGTGGTAAATCTCTTGTAACTAGAACCGTGACCACCGCCTCAGAGAAGCCCTGCGTGTCCCTCACCTTGTTTGATGATGGGAATTCCCCCTCGCTAATGCAGAATTTGGTTGCTCCTGTGTCTATAAGAAAGGAAAATTCTCTTGCTCCCATTTTCACTACTACCTCTGGTTCCTCTTCGGGATCATCAGTTACTGCAAGGACTGGCTTTCTATGGGCCTGCCTATTGTTGCATGTTACTCGGTGGGATGGAAAGGGTTTCCCCCCTACAACGACGGCCCCTGTGTAGTGGGGCACTATTTTCTGCCCCAGCACCACTGCAGTTCCTGCCAGAGGTTGTGTCACAGCTGGGGCTGCTATCCCACTATCTGTTGCCCCTCCTTGTATCTGCATCCCACTCTGCTGTGTGGGCATCTGTGCTTGTGCTGGACTAGCAGCACTTGCTGCCACTGTGGCTGTGCTGAACCAAATCCCTGTTACTGTGCCACTTGGATTGCCTGTGCCTGTGCTTGCTGCAGGTGCCCCATATTCTGGCATATATAACAGTCCAAAAAACCCTGTACCCTAATCCTACATAGCCCCCTCTTCCTCTTTGTGGGTACCCTCTTCCCATAGGGAAAAGTCCCCGATGCAAGTAATTCCCTTGTGGTGGGTTTCCCCATTGTGTTGTGTATTTTGGCTGCATGTAACTCCTTTGCAGCGGCATGTTCCCCACGGGCAAACCCGCCCTGTGGTGCAGGCGCCATTGCTGCTGCAACTGGCACAAGCATTGCCCGTTCCATTGTGTATTTTTCCAGTTTCTTTTGCACCAGTTTGTATTCTGCTTTGGCAGCATTTTCCGCCGCCTGTCTCTCACTTTCCGGTTTTCGTTTACAATAATGTACTATCATGCCTGTATTTCAGGCCAACCTTTTGCTTCGATGCCCACTAGCTTATCTAGTGATGCCTGTACTTCTGTCGGCAGTCCCTTTATATGTATGTGATAGAACAAGGGTCCTGCACCCATTTTAAATAGTCTGTTCGGTCATCGTCGCTTTTCATTTTATGATCCATTACTGTCACCAAGTCGTAACTGTCTGGATGCATACTTCTCAGAACCTCCCAAACATGCGCTGGACAGTTATTGAAGCGAGCTCCATCATGAGCATATGTGCTTAATGTCACCCCTTTGTATCCTGCCTGGTTCCATATGTTGTCTGCCTGTTCTCCTAGGATTGCTGCGTATAAACATTTCATGTTCCTGATCGCTAATGTCACCCCTGCCATCTTTCTCAAGCGCCTGTATTCATTTACTGGCCCCTGCCACGAGGGAAGGCAGACTGTATATTAAATTGTCTCAGTTCATTGTTTGCCATGGCACATAGTGTGTGTCCCCCCTTGCTTTCTGTAGTAATGTCCTTACTTGTTTCTTTGGACCAATTCCTCCTCTCGCTATGGTTGCTCGAGTTACTCCAGCTTTCACTTTTCCTATCCTGCTGCTGAGGTAGGTGGACCAGTTCCCATCGCTCGTGTCATTGTCCTGTCGCTTTAGCTCTTTCCTCGCCCCATCTCCTTTTTATTAAAATCGGGCATCCATTTGTCACCCTCCCCATCGCTCCAGTCGTCCCGTAGCAGTCCTTCATCTGAGGCTGATTCGTTGTCGCCCTCTCCTACCTCTTCTTTCTGTACATCTAATCTGAACTTCATTCTTCCTAATAGCCATTCCCTCTTAACATTCCCTCTTAACTCGCTGACTCTTCCACCACAAGTCCACGCCATATGACAACACTAACTACTACCCCTGTGTCCCTACGTATAACCCCAGATTAGAAACAAGACAACTCAATGGCACAACTCTCACGATAAAGATCAACACAAAGTTGCAAGGGGGCTCCCTTACACAAACTTAGTATACTTCGCGTCGCCCTCATTCGGGCTTTAATCCCTTTCGTATGTAAAAGTCTTTTGAATGCGTGTGGTTTTCTTACAGACCACCGCAGGACCACTTCGACTCAACGTTCACTATTTTACTTTCACTCTTGCCGTTTACTTGCCTTTTAGCTTCAATGTACCTTTCGCAGAGTTTCGAATGAGCTACTTCCTTTCACCGGACCACTCTGTTTCTTAGTCTCGCCGATCTCGCGGCTGCATTTTACTTTAAAATTCATCATGGTTCTGCCTTTCTTTGCATCTCATACGCACACGTGCAGCCTTCACTTGTGATATGATGTTGCTACTTCATGCACTTTAACACACACCGGTCTCACCGGCTGGGTGTGCTTCTTTCTTCTTTAGCAGTTTCCAATTTTCGAGTCAAGGTTAAACCACAGGTTTGGCCTCGCCTTCCCAATGTTGCCGTTCACCCGGGAGGGTCACTGGAGCCCTTGAAACACAATGCAATCTTCACTTATGGGATCTGACCGTCTCCATGTGTCTTTCGCGGAGTGCCGGAGGCAACAGCCACTGGTCCGTTGCACTGCTCCGGTAGGTGTGCCTACGTCCTAGAAGTACTGCTTGTTCTCGTGTTCCGCCTTGCTCAGAGTGTGTCTTGAGGTGTTGCCTTTTATTCGTGTGAGGAGAGCCAACTGGTATCAGGTGTACACACTTAGGGTAAAGTGCCTGACCCCATTAACGGGACATGTCCAATATGATGTGAGAGAGTTAGTCTGGTTAATGGTTTTTGTGTGAAAATGGGTCTGGAGGTTTGGGGGGGTTCGTTGGGCCTTCGGTAAATCCTAAAAAAAAAATAGGATGGGGTGATGAACAAAAGAGGGGGGGGGGGGAATACTGCATCTCACCATCGGCTATCTCACACCCACTCCCTGAAGACCCCTCACTCAGGTGATCCTCCCGCACTGGTCCACGCCCAGGAACCTGATCCAAAAGCGATGGCCATGTCCTGGCAACCTAGATAAGTCCCAGAGGACTAGCGGGTGAGATACTCTTTGGTTTCTCACAGATGGCACACACTAATTTCTAGTACTACTCCGGCAGGTCGTCCTCCCTCCTTGAGGATACGTCCTACACACCATAACAATCTATCCCTTCCCTGCCGTGGGCATGCAACCACTATGCAGTGGGCTCTTGCACGGTTATACTCACATCCTAGAAACCCTCGAGTCCCCTCAGCACTGAGCCTCCAGCACAAGCTTGCCATGCCCACTGGGCACAGGTGGCGCTCGGGACCAGGCAGACCTTCGTGAAGTCGGCGTCTGCTGGGCCTCGTCAGTGATGCATATTGGTCAGGTCTGCGGTCGCGGGACCCACATCGCCAGGGAGGTTGGCTTGGATACCCTCAGTTGACCAGAAGAACTGAGGATCTTGCTGGGGCTTCCAAAAATTTACTTAGGGATTCTCCAAGCTCAAATTCGTTTTATACTACAAATACAATAGTCAAGAAACCAGACACAGTTGTAGCTCAAACTTTCACATTTCTCAGTGGTTCTCAGAAAATGGATTGGCTAGGCTACAAAATATCCTTAGAGACGACATAGGTTAGCAGAGCGTGATTGGAGCCAAGTGATCATGTGGTGCCATATCGATTCTAACCCCTCCCAGGAACAATTTGCAATTAGTTAAATAATATTTGTGCTGACCGCTGGGACTTTATTATTCTGCCATTGGTTAGCACCATTTGCGAAAGGAACACGAGACACATTGCCTCTGGCGGGAAGTGAGACATTCACACGTTACTTGCCGAATATTGACCTTCAGAAACCTTGTGTTGTATACTCTGAAGGCTGACCACCTCCACGGGACATGGAAACGTACTGTTTGATTGGTCCTTCGAGGAACGCTACTCTGTTCAGCTTCCCATTTTTATAATATTTTGTTCTGATGTACATAGGGTCCCTGGGCCGATGGTACACCCAGTGCATCCCAACTCCCACATTCCCCCACAAAACCGTCTTTCATGATGTGACTGAAGTTGGTTTGTGTAACCGTGTTCTCCCCCCCCCGAAAGCTGCCCCATCCCCACTTGTTTACTCTAGTAGGTGATTGGTGCGCCCCTTATGTGGCGCTGAATTAGTCCCTTTAATGCAGGATTATGCCCGCAACAAATGGAATGGCCTCCCCCAAGCCGGGAGGAGTAGTCGGCCCAGCTCAAAGTCCCGGCTTCAAGGCCCGTCAACCCAGTCTTTACCTGTCCTGCCTCCCTGCACACAGTTGAGCACTTTACCATCTCTGCTCCAGCATGCAGCAAAGTTCCCATGAAACACCATTTGTTTTATAGGCACCTTACAAATATCCAATAAATAAGAAATACCCAGGACAATTGAGAAGCCAAGATTTACATCAAGATGCCTGCCATATACGACAAGAGCTCTACATGGAGCCTTCCAGGCCCTGAGGGGCTCATCACCATCCCGAATCCTGATTGGATTATGCCAGCAACAAATGTAATGGCCTCCCCAAGCCGGGAGGCAAAGCTGGCCTAGCTCAAAGGCCCGGCTTCAAGGCCCATCAACCCAGTCTTTACCTGTCCTGCCTCCCTGCACACAGCTGAGCACTTTACCATCTCTGCTCCAGCATGCGGCAAAGTTGCCTTGAAGCACCATTTCTTGTATAGGCGTCTTACAAATATCCAATAAATAAGAATTGCCCAGGACAATTGAGGAGCCAAGATGTTAATGTTAAAGGATATTTGTACCGCGCACTATCACCACCGGAGTGGTCCCCTGGCAGCTCTGAAAAGGGAGAAAATGGTGGGGAGTGGAGGGGATTGAGTTAGTGGGCAAAAGGCTGGAAAAGTGCAAGTGCTGTTGGCGGACTCAGCCCAGTGGGTCAGTTGGCTGGGCGTGGGGTGTTTTGCGGTCGGTAGTCGCTGTGTGGTTTGTTTTGTTGTTGTGTGATGTTTGTGCGTATTGTTGTGTTGTAGGTTTGTGGTTGTGTTTGGTTAGAGTTTGAAAGGTGTATGCAGAGGGGTGAAATTGTTAGTGGGTTGGTAATTGGCATTGCTATCCGGAAGCGAGGCGCTTAGTTTCCGTGTTCTCTCCAGATGGAGTGCGGGAGCATCTCTGCGTCTTCTGACCTGATCTGGGCTGTCAGATATTCACAGTCCCTTTCACACATATCATCCATTCACATTCATAACCCTAACCAAGTTCTCCTTCGGCCACCTAGATGATACATGTCTGTGCGCGGGACAGGCAGGCATTTGTGTGCCCCTTACCGCCTGGCCCAGAGAACATTCCCCATCCAGTCGGTGCGCGTAAGTGCCTAGCCTTCGCTTGTAGTTATGTCCAAGGCCGGCATCCGCTTTCATCCACGACTCCTTATGGTAAGTGCCCCTGCCAGTGTCCACAATTTAGTTCAAGTGTGGCTACTGCTAACATTCACACAATTCTATGCAAGTATGATAGCTGGTTGCAATTATGGGGCGGGTGAGGTTGTTGGCATTGGGGTGGCTAGGGATGGTGATTCCTGTCCTCAAGGGTGTCGCTTGTGTCCTATTCGACTTGCATCGATGTACATCAAGATGCCCGCCACATACTACAAGAGCCCTACATGGAGCCTTCCAGACCCTGAGGGGCTCATCACCATCCTGAATTCTGACTAGATTATGCCAGCAACAAATGGAATGGCCTCCCCAAGCTGGGAGGTGAAGCCACCCTAGCTCAAAGGCCCGGTTTCAAGGCCCATCGACCCTGCCTTTGCGTTGCCTGCGTGCCCTGCCACCCTGGATCTTGCAGGTGCCGCCTGACACCAGCAATTTCCATGCTGCCGGTTCGCGAGCCCGCTGAACACTATACCACTCCCTGCCTCACCCACAGCCACCCACAGCCACCCAAAGCACACCATTCTTGCCTGTACAGGTAAGAAGCATCTAACATCTTCGCAGCCTGCACTGTTGGCATATGTTACTTTGGATAACCGTGATCGCCCAAAAGCTCCAACCCCCATACCCTTTGTGCCCGCACTGTCCTGCTTCACAGCAGTAACCTGCGCTCACAGGCTGCCACATATGTACCTTTAAGCCGGCTTGACCACGTCTGCCGTTATGCATCACACTGTGTTGCGCATTGACTCTAGCCCTTATCCTGTAGCACCGGCTGCTATCACGATCCTCCTGCCCCCCACCTTAATGAGCGCTGGATAAGCCACCCTAGCCCAAAGCCTGTGATGCAACCTCACTTGTGCCCAAGAGTTATGCTAGTAGTAACCATGTTCCTAAAAAAACACCTTGCAATTACATGTGCACCACAGACGGGTCTATCACCCACATGCCTGCCTTAGAACCACACAGCCACCACTCACATGCCCAAGCATATCAGCACCACCCATCACATGTACAAAAAACCCACCACCACAACTGCACCCAAAACCACCCCCACGTCCTACTGTGCCTGCGATGCATCCACTACTACTATGCCTCGTTCAAATACAGAGTGCATTACTCACCATACAGCAGACAACAACTTTTGACACCCCTACAAAGTCACTACCACCCTAACATCAGCACATGTAAGCATTCCTGCATCTCCGAACCTAAAACCACAATCCTAAAGCCAGGCCCAGGACCACCTGAGGTATCCGCTGCAGAACACACGACTGTTCAGATAAACCTCCAGCAACCACCCTTGATATGTGCCCTGATCAATGCAAGATCTGTCACTGCTAACTCACATGGCATCTATGACCTTACAATCACTAAGCATATCGACATCTTAGCATCACTGAAACTCAGCTCAACCCTGCTGCCCGCCCAGCACTCGCCACTGCTATCCTGACAAGCTACACTATACTTAGAAAAGATAGGAACGACAGCAAAGGTGGCAGAGTCGCCTTCATTTACAAGGATTCTATCCCACTTCAACTGACCACCATTGTTCCTATTCCAAATTGCAGAACTCTAGCCACAGAGCAAAGTTGCTCACCTAACTGCTCCATCACACTCTTCCTACTCTACCAACCTCCTGCTCCCCCTACCTCCCAACACTTCGAGGATGTTCATCTCCAAGCCATAAGTGCCAACCTCAAACCCAACACCCAGGTCTTAGTCCTGTGGAACTTTAATCTCGGTTTCAATGACCTACTGCACACCCATGCCTTAGCCAAAGCCAGTTCCAACCTTGGGTGCACGCAACAGATACTAGACCCTACACACTCCCAGGGCTACATGCTAGATTGGTTACTCAACCACAATTTCAAATATCAGTCAACTCCAATGTTGCATGTCCTTGGACTGGCCACCACTGTGTACCATTCTATTTACATGTGCCACAAACGCAGCATCCCCACCTCCTGCCTTCCCCCTACATTAGCATGCAGTACCCAGAAACTCACAAGCAACCGGCTGCTACCAGTGCTCACCACAGAGTTACCGACGCACCACAAGGTCAACTCCTAACAGTAGGACTATCCAACGCAGTGGAGTCCCTAGCTCCACTCAAGTCACGCAAAGAAAAGAATGCCAACCACAGGAAAGCGAGCCGTCGAAGTAGCTTGGCAGAAAGACCCAAGCGCAGTAATCTAGGCACTATTCTCAGAACAGTCTAGAAAATATAAAAACATCCTCACAACCAAGCCAGCCTCCTACAACAGAAGAATATCAGAAGCAGCCTCAAATTCACGCAAATGATTTATCATTCTCCGCAAACGCAAACTCAAACCCCTACCTCATCACCATCGACCATCACCAAAGAGAAATCCTGGTGCAGCAACCTTCAAGATGCCCTCACTGGCGAAACTGCACAACTACAAAGTTAAATTAAAGCCAAATTGCACAATGTGGCCATTAACCCTTCACAGACTCTACCAAATGCACCGCCCCGCTCTCACACAGCTCTTCTGGTTCACGCCCCTCATAGAACTTTACCTTGCAAATGTGCTAAAGAGCCACAAACTCTCAGAGTGCAAAGGAGATAGATATGTGCGCAGCCACCTTTGTCAAACAATGCCTGGAACTACTCACCCCCCCTTCTCACTGCCATTATTAATGGCTCCTTCACCTCAAACATCGTCCCCTCCAGCCTCAAAGAATAATGGATCACCCCCCTACTAAAAATAACATCACTTGACCCAACCATACACACCAACTATCGGTCCATCACCACCTTTCCGTTCCTATTGAAAATCCTTGATAGGATCGTCTACATCCAAATCAGTCCTTTCTGGACGAACACTCCATCCTCACTCACAGCAAATCAGGCTTCCGCTCGGGTCATGGAATAGAAACTGTCCTCCTTGACCTGAAAAATAAACTGAACCACACCAAGGTCACAGGAAAACTCTCCCTCCTGATCTCTCTGCCACGTAAAATCTTGTGAACCATAAAACCCTATGCAGCCACCAGACATCAGTAGCACAGTTCTCAATGAAGCGGCCAATTGGGTGGCCTCCGTTGAAAAAACTTCACGAGTCTTCACTGGTGAAGCCGCCGCCCAGCCTACACCAATGTCCTGTGGTGTCCCATAGGGCCTCCTGTGTCTCCCCAACCCTATACAACATTTACACAAAGTCTCTGTTTGACCAACTTGACTCCATGGGAATTTCCTTCACTGACTATGCGAATGATATACAAATACTCATACCCCTGTTAGGTTCTTATGATCAAGACTACTCCACGGTAAACACCATCTATGAGACAATCGAACTTGGAAAGCCCAACACAGCCTCTGCCTCAACGACGAGAAGATAGAGCTCCTTCCAGTCGAACCCCCCAACTCATCTTGCAAATCTCAACCTGGCATACCGTCTCTTTACCACAGACGGTCACAAGATCCCCATCTCCACTTAGTCACTCAACATGACTCGCCAAATCAATATCACCATCTCTGCAACAGCCTACACTACAAAACTTATAAGAGCAAGCAGACCTTTTCTATCCACTAACAACCGCCTCACGGTCAGCAGCGTTCTTGTGTTGTCCAAATTGGATTATTTTAATCTAGGATCTCAGACAAGAACCTGAACAGGCTTCTGGTCATTCCAAACAATGCACTCCGAGCAGCCCTGGACCTGAAAAAAAACAGACCACATCTCAGAGATAAGGCGGTCAAGTCCACTGGCTCCCCATCCGAAAAATAATTACATTTAAAATCCTCTCGATCGCAGACTGTTTGGCTGATAAAGCCCCAAATTATCTCACTCAAAAGAAATACTCACCAGCCGGAACACTCAGATTCTCCAACAGCCCACTACGTATCGTCAGTTTTAGATGAAAACAAGCAGGTGGATATAGCTTCCCAACGGTCGTGGCAAACCTCTCGAACAATCTGCCACTTCATCTGCGATCTGAGGAGTCCTACCAACTCTTCAGAAAAAAAAATCAAAGACTCATTTGTCGACATTGAACTAACCACTCTTTCCTACCTATGTAACTAGTGCCCAAATGCCAGAGGGCTTGGCAAGCTGCTAGAAATGTGAAAATAAAACTAAAATAAATAAATTCCTCTTTCGAAGTATTGGGTCACCGACCCTTCCTTAACATTGTTTGCAATTGTATCAAATTCATCAATGGTTTCAATTGGAGTCTGTCGCGCGATTAATGCGACGCAGTATGCATCATCAGACGCCCCGCTAACCCTGTTCTTCCAGGGCTTACCAGGCAGCTTTGGAGTTCCTAGTGGCTTCTTCCCATTTGGTCCACTGGCTGGGCGTGACTACTGTCAGCTGGTTAGCTCTCGCTTTGCCTTCCTTTGCTCCAGCTGCCTATGGCCACAAAGCAGTGAACATTTTTCGCCTCGGTCTCCCTGCATGTCATTCGTGTCAGACACTCTGCTGTTTTTCACAGTCTACTTGCCTCCAGCGTTCTGACCAGCGTCAGAACAAGTTGCAAACAGCTTCAGTCTCTGCCTCGCTCTCCTTTTCTGGTCAGCTGTGGCATTTTAAAACTTCCCGGCATTGGTTAACTTTTTCCAAAGACTATAATGCGGCGTGGGCTTACTGCTTCTGGCCATCTTTATTGCTCCATCCCTTTCGCCCGAGTACCAAAAAGGGGTGGGAAGGGGACAGAGAGGGTAGGGGGAAGTACAAAAGGTGTAGGCTGAGAAAAACTGGGAATTCTTTATCTACACCGCAATAAGACATAAAGGCATGTTGCAAAGGCACGAGTGTCATTAGGAATAATGGCTATAGGATTATTTTGATCAAGTATTTTCCTGTCTCTCTGGAGTTTCTTCTTCCCCGGCACGGTCCTCTGGCAGATAGCACCTCCCCCTGCCCCTCAGGGTCAGAGTGAGGTAGATTCTGGCTTTCCCGGACCACGTAAGAGGAGCTTCCCTCTAGAGAATCAGTGACAATATTGCTAGATTCGTCACAATACCTAGAAAAATAAGGTAACTGAAGTCAGCTACGGGTTACATCACCAAGCAGAGTGGAAAGGGCAATTATTCACTACACATTTTCCCATCTTTAAGTTGGCATCGAAAATTAGAAATGTTCACATTTACACATCAATGCAATATAAATACGACTAAACGAAGTTTAGAAAACATGCACTTTCTTTTTGTAAATGATTCACAGGCGAGAATGTTAAGTAGCTTGTGGTGAAACTGAGTGTTCTAGAACACAGTTTTACATTTTGAAATGCTCATTGAGTGGGGCATGTGGGATAGTTTATTTGTAATGAATAAGAGGTAGAGAGATTCAGATGGGCAGGGATAATCCAATTTAATCTGGTGTTCTATAAAATGGCAATTTTATCCTGAACCATCATTCACTGTTCAACGCATTGGTGGATGTGTACCTAGGATAAATAAAATGTACATTTAGTGATGGGTAAGCTTTACATGTTTACCTGCATATAAATTATTTTTAGACCATTGATGCTGGAATTTCATGGATGCATAATTTGTTTGAAATGTAAATTGATCTGTGCAACCCGAGTGCTTCTTGTTCCAAAAAAGGGAGTGGAGAGCTTTGGACTGTTGGAAATCACTATTATATTGGGGCCGGGGTGGGGGGGTGGTCTGAGGTTCATAAAAAGCTTTAATACAAATTGTGTGCATCTCGTTTCAGGTGGGTGAAAAAGTTCCCCGAAGTGGTGTTGCCCATTTGAAACATCCTACATTGGGGCCTCTAATCGTTTTGCTGGCTTCCTTGTTTTTTAAAATGTTCTTCTTTGATGAGAGGGAGTTCTGCTAAAGTTTCCTTACTACTGCAACCCTTTTTATGGCACAATGCCTTTAGATGCCCATCTAGCTAATGGGTCACAGGTGCTTCTTTTGATTCCATTACTCTAGAAGTGTGTTGTGGAATAGCTTAGTGGCAGCTGTGATTTAGGGTGCAGTTACGTTTACTGCATATGTATCCTAATTTACCTATATGGAACTCATTGGGGACCAATGTTTTTTTAAGCCCTGTTCCGAGCCATTTTGTTTTTGGCCATTCCTTTGTCGACATCTAAGCACATCAAACATTTCTGTTCGTCTTACGTAGACTCTTCTGAGCTCACCCTTTGATTAACTGGAATACACTTGTTTAAAGTCCACTAGACTTCCCAATCTGCATTCAGTTTGAGGGGACAATGTGTTGAGGGTTTATTAGGGCCACCTGATTTATTGGCTATCATAACCTTTGTTTGTTTGCCAGTGATTGAACAGGAAGGATGGTATACGCCTGCCACATGATAAGTGTAGAGGAAACTGTGCATTCCTCAAATCCGTACCTGAACTCTTGGAAGACTTTTGCTGAAGATAGGCTAATTATAATTTTTTATTTGACATTTTATGGTTTACAAAGTTGAAAACCTTTCGTCAGTAGAAAAAAATGTAAACTTCTTTGTTCCAATTTTCTTCCCTTACGCATAGAATAGAAATACATTCTCACTTATTAGCATTTTTATTTAAATTATTGTTTTTATTAAAAAGAGAGTACTCAGAGAACAATTAATCGAAAAAGGATAGCAAGGTTTGTGGGGCACAGAACCACTGGTCATGTCAGAATACATATATGTAATCCTCTCTGACCATTTCCAGAAGGCTATTTATCTTCTCAGTTAACCAAGTCTAGTCTTGCTTGAATTCGTACCAAAAGTTTCGACACTGCCAAGGTGATATGCGTTTTCTCACCCTTAATTAGGACTAACCACCAATCTTCAATAGATCTGTTTCAAAATATTACCCATTTCTGATTCTCTTTCCACTTTTAGCTTCTGACATCTCAGGAGCAGATGTTGGAGTGTTTCAATTATGTTGATGTCTGAACATAGTCTGTACGTAGCTGTAGCATTAGGGCCTTTTCTCTCCACTTAACCTAAGATTTGATGGAAAAAGATTCAAGCGTAGATGCAGCTATTGCATTCTAAGAAAATGGTTAGGGAAGATCTTTATGTATCCTGGAAGATCATTTAACTTTCGTGGCCGGAACCAGAATTCGTCATATTTTTTGTAGTTGTAGATTGATTCCTATCGTAGATTTATCCAATCGTTAAGATACTGCGTTTTTAAAATCTTACCCGGGTCATGTATCATGGAATCCTCTGTTTTGTTTATGTTTCTCAAAGTCAACAAGCATATTTCCTTCCATTCTGTCCGCTGCTTCTCTCTCGGATCTAACATTGCCTGTTTTAAGCCTGCAAAGCCACCCTTTGGATTTTCCTCTGCACATTTGCAGTACAGGGAGATTGATTTCCAAAGAGTAATAGCTTTGAGCGATGTTAAGGCTAGTTCTCTTCGTATGATGGCTATAAGTATGCTTTTAGGCAGCCCAAGTACAGTTTTCTAGAAGATCCCCTCCAGTTTTGGCCATATAGTTTCAAATAGCATAAATGATGTATCTGCGCCGTATGTTAAAATTGGCTGCACTTTTGACCGATAGAATTGCACGAGTGGAATTAAAGAATAAATCGACAGTACTTCTGTAGTAGGATCTGACCTTGATTTGCCAGATTTTTAGCCTTTTTCCATAATTCGGCTATTCTCTGAGCTTCACACCTACTGGTGTTGATGTTTACTTGTAAGTACGTAAATTCTTTTACTGTGAGGATACGTTATCCCTTCAGGGACCAGGGATAGATTTCCATTCTTGTTACTTTGTCTCCTACTTTAAAGATCACGATCCTCGATTTCCCCGGATTTATTGTTAGTCTGTTACGTTCTATATAGAATTCCAGGGAATCTAGCTGACGTGTAAGGCCAATAGGAGTCTGATCTAATATGACTATATCGTCAGCATAAAGGAGTCTTTCAATCAGGTTATTTGCGATCTTCGGTGGAAAGGCACGTGTCTCTGAAAAAGCCTGGTCGATTTCGGATATCAATAGATTGAATAATTCGGACGCCAGTGGACATCCTTGTTTCAGTCCCAATTTTATGGGGATTGGATTAGTGAGGTTTCCACTTTTATCCAATCAGATCACTACGGACGTTATCTTGATGCAAGTCTATGATGTTATCGAGGATTGTTTTAGGGCATTGCCATTGCTCTAATTTGGCCTACAGTGTATTTCTGTTTACTGAGTCAAAAGCTTTTGATAGATCTATAAAAGATAGATATAATTTACAGCCTTTGGTATCTAAGGTTTTTGCTTTCAACAAATTTAGTAGAAACACGTTTGAAGTTGGACCAATCCCCTTAACAAATCCTGCCTGCCAGGGGTCAAATAGTTCTGCAAGTGTCCGCCATTTGACCAAAGATTTGAATATTATTCAGCCTAAGATTTTGCCCGCACATCTAAAAGAGGAATCGGCCGATAGTTGTCCGGGTCCGATCTCAAGCCCGTCTTAAAAATCGAGAAACTACTGCCGTTATCCATAAAAGAAGTACTTTTGATACTTTCAAGATTCCTGCATACAGTTGATAAAGGAATGCTGCCCATCTCTCAGGATGTTTTTTCAGATCTGCATTTGACAGGACGTCCGGTCCTGGAGCTCTCAAATTTTCTCAGGCCTTGTATGATGTCTTCTATTGTTGACTTTTCGAAATCCAGCTCAATTGCTTCCTTTAAATTAACTATGTTTGTTTTTGGTCTCCAAGTCTTTGGCACGTTTTTTTCTTCGTCTGTCTTTTGCAGTTTTAAATAATGATATTGCCATTCCCTCGCCGAAAATGCATTGGTTAGCAAGTCCTCTTTCTGAGCGTCAATCTGATTAATTATATCCCAGATTGCTGCAGTGTTTTTGGTCTGGTCCTTTTCTAGCATAGTCTTGGTTCATCGTTTTCTTATGACGAAGCAGCCAATTATGATATATTTGCTTTAGTTTGTGTATCACCGTCGATGCCTCTCCACTTGCATCACATTTTCATCGGCTGATTTTTTTTAGTTCTTTTTTTTGTCACAATCGTAGTGTCATATGTAGGTCTATGGCAGTTATTTTTCGGCAGTTATTTTTCTTAGCAGTTATGCCTTGGGGTTTGCTAATGAACACTTGGAACAGGGTTACACAGTTAATTCTTTCTTGGTCTTCTATGACCAATGAACTATTTATTTTCGCCTGTATGTTTCGCGTTAAACCGGCCAATTTATTGACTTGCACCCTTAGTCTCTGTCAACCTGAGTTAGCAATGATCTTATATTTGTATTTCTTTAGAATCTCTAAATCTGGTGCATGGCAAGTCAATTTGACTTTATTATTATCGCTTTTATCAGCGTGGCAAATTTTCAATGACTTTAGTATCACTGACATATTGGAACAGACATGGCAATAATCTAATATATGGGTGGTACTTAGTCCTTTCAAAGTTGGTTTAGCCGGCACATCTCCTTCCAGAAGTCCATTAAGGATAATACAATCCCTAGTTTCCAACATTGTTCTCCAATCAGCTCCTCTTTTCCCTTTACCAGTAGCACTTTGAGGTTCCTCTAGTATTGGTGCGTTATGTTTACCTATGCCTTGACAATTTAGGTCACCCATTAAGATAAGTGGGTTGTTCCATTTTGTTCTTTCTTCATCTTTTATTGATTCCACTCTATCAATCAAGTTGCTTCTTTAGTCTGCCGGGTTCCAGTAGAGATTAATTATAATCAGTGTTTGTACTTCATGTTGACTCAATTTACAGATTTTAATTACAGCCAATTGAATGAAAGGAGTGGGGTTATACGTAGATATCAATTCAAAACACAAATCATTTTTTACTGCTATTAATAGGCTGCTTCTAGCTCTTCCGATCTGATTTTTAATTGAAGGTTACTGGGTGCTATTAAACCCTACAATCAGTGGCGGTTCTAGCATCCACACTTCTTGCAAGCAGATGATATCTGAATCTCTTAATTGGAAATCTGCTTTGTTAAACAAATGAGGAGCCTCTTGTGTTCCAGTTTAGAAAGGTCAATTCCGTTTTGTCCCTTGTACGCTATTGTTTATGTAACTTTTCGGACAGAATGCCTGCCAGACATCTCCAGTTGGCTTCATCTCCTTCTCCTGCGGGTTTATTACCACTTTGCTCGCCTACTTTAGCATCTTTAGTTTTAGTCGCACCTAGTTTCTCGAATGTATCGTTTTCTCAGCGATTCTTCTGTTGACATACTTTTTTCTGCTCCGTTTCCTCTTTTACTTCTGATAGATTAAACCCCAACGGAGATAGAGGTTTGGCTTTTTCCAACAGATGTCGTTTTGCTAGTCTTGAAAGTAAGTGTAGTATTACCTTATCTGTTTGTTGGTTGTCCTGGAATTCTATTATATCAAACTCTTGGGAAGTAACTGATGTTCATGAGGGAACGTGATATAGAAGTCTCATCACGTTGGTCCTGTTAAGACCATCGTTATCACATATCCTTTTCAGTGATAATTTCAGGCTGTCATTAGCCATTTCATTTTCTTTTTGATTTTGTTTGGGTATATGTTTCTCTGGCAATATTAGATTCAGCTTTATCTTCGATTGAGGCTCTTAACGATGTTTCATCCGAGTCAGTTTCTTTTAGGTCTCCAATAATTTCTTTTAGAGGTTGGTAATCATCCAAATTTATTAACGGGGTTACCTTCTTTTTGTGCGCTTCATTTGAATTATTTGCATCTCTGTCGGGCTTGCTGAGATGTGGTATGTTCTTTCCATTTTCTTATTTTTGTTTAACTGCTGGTTCGAAGGTGGAGAACCAGTTCTACCCTCGGTAACTTGAATTTTTGATTTTGGTTGCGTCTTGTTCTGGCGAAACGGTAATAGGTTTGACGTCTTGTTACTGCTTGTTATTCGTCTTTCCTCTCTTGGTGGCATATCGTCATCTTTTTCCGAGGTGACCATATCTGAATTCTGGGCCCATGAGTCGTTTACTGTAACACTATCAAGGGCCGAGCTTTCAGCCTCTGTGATAGTGTATGTTGAGAGGTCCATAAGGTCATTTTCCTCAGGGGGCTACAGTTGAGTAGTGTGTCTTCTGACTCGTTTGTCCCTTGTTATTTTCTTTCGCAGTAGCATCTGATTTTCCAGTTTTTAATAAGGTCTGTTGACCCGTTCTCACCATGGGGACTGAAATGTTTTTAATAAAAGGTACGACTGCTATTGGAGTTTCTTTTGTTTACAGAGGGGAGGTTCTTAGACTTCTTTGCCAATTTCCTTTTAGTCTTTTCTCTTTTTGTTATTGATCCTACTTTATCTCCTTGTAGTCCTACTTCTTTAATTATCGTCGTATTATCCATTTATGGTTTTGCAAAGATTTCACATATTTTTCTTGTGGAAGCCGTCTTAGCCACGTTGCTGGTCGTTTGTTTCATTTAGTATCTTTGCCGGCGCTAGTGCGATGTCTTCACCTATCTTTAGGCGGCCAGAGTCGTGGTTCCTTCTCTCCAACATTTTTTGCCTTTCCTCCTCTTGTGTGTAATGTTCCTTTTGAATTATCTTCTTGTCGAGTTTCTCTCCCGGTTGTGCCTGGTTATCCAGTTTTTGACTTTCCTCCTCTTGTGTCTGTTGTTCCATTTGGATTGTCTTTTTGCCGATTTTTTCACCCGGAATCGATTGATTATCGATTCTGGGTAGTAAACCGTCGTTGGTATCACTTTACTTCCACGTGGTTCCATAGGTGTAGTTAAAGTTGTTTGTTCTGTACTAATTTGAGGCAGGTTCCTTTGAATAGTTAATTGACTCCTATCTCTGTGTCGTCGATTTTTGGTTGTTATATCAAAAGGATACCATGCATTCTCATTATCCCACGCAGTAGGAGCCACTCCCAAGGATAGTCAGGATTTTCTTTGTTCTTCTTTTTCTTACTACGGACCATGGCTATTACTGTTGTGTGGTCCTTTAGGGTTTCGTTCATGGTCTCATGAAGTTTCATGAAGGGCGCCAGAAACGCAGTTAATGTCGCTATAGCGTAGACATTTTTGTCAATGTTTTCCGTGTTTTTGTTCTCGTAAATTGGTAGAGGATTAGATGGGCTTAGGTCAGTTGCTTCCAGTATCTGGATTTCTACTATCTGTGAACCTTTATTCTCCCGACCAGGCGCAAAATTATGTTTTTCACTAGTCGTTTTACTGCATGTTGTAACTTGTTCTTGCTTTGCCATTTCGACCTTCTCCACAGATGTTTCCAAGTTTTGCGAGGACCACCCAATCATGTTTTCTACGTTTAGTGATGTTTCAAGTAGCATTTGGTCCAAAATTTCTGGGTTGAATGTTTCCCTTCTGGGCAACCATTTCTTGTTGTAGTTCATATTATTTAACAGCCCATTTGTGTTGAAGTAGAATTGATGGTTCATGGCATTATCACTAAATGGCAAATTGGGAGGGTTCCAATTTCATTTTACGCCGACACATCCCATTTAAGCCCTGATAACTTGGCTTGTGGCAAACACGGAACCTGTCCGCATACTGTTAGATGCTCCTTCCACTGGTTCCTTTGTACTTATTGTCTCGTTGGTGGACTATCTGGGATGTTTCTGCATGTAATTGTCCCGCACATCAAAAAGCGGCGTGGTTACCTTTTGGGTTGTTGGCGGTATCATAATTGTGTCTTTATTGATTGCTATGCCCATCACGTTTTTCCTTTTCAAAGATGGTGTTGACTCTCGTTGCACCGGCAGGGTTTTTGGTAATTCTGGTGTTTGTGTCAGATCTATCAATTTGTCTGTCACAATGCTCATCACATCCGCTAGAGGGATATGCACAGAGGCATCCAATTCCGCGTAACTACTCAATGGAGAAGGTTGAGCCATTTCTGCTCTTAGTTCTAATACTCGTCCGTTCTTGTTTGCTCACAGGAGTATATGCACTTCCCCACAGGTCCATTCTCGACATGCACATCGCTTTGTTGTGGCTTTTAGTTCCACCTCTGCGTTTACTTCCTCTTCTAGTTGCCGATTGGCGTTCCCCATATCAACTGTTTTTTGCCCAAATCCCACATTGATGTTGAATGGACAAACCAAGGTGGTTAGTTTGTCTTGTGAGGGCTTCAAGTTGCTATGTGGTAATATTGGTTTGCTCACTTCCTGACCTACTGTTTCCTGCCTAAATGTCTCTATAGGTTCTTCACAAAGGTCAATAAGTGTCATTCGGTTGCTCTCAAGGTCAACTTCCTTCAATGTATGGTGGGGCAATTTTTCCCTCCCCGGCAATGTCCCTGGCTTACCTTCATTCATGATCATAAGGTCCAGGGTCCTCCTTCGTCCAGCCACCGGCCTCCAGACACTCTGTCCACACTCCGCTACGCTCCA
Organism: Ambystoma mexicanum; assembly: GCF_040938575.1. NCBI lineage: Eukaryota > Metazoa > Chordata > Amphibia > Caudata > Ambystomatidae > Ambystoma > Ambystoma mexicanum. Next base: position 162,406,221 of record NC_090935.1, on the reverse strand, counting down.
CTAAGCTGGGGATTCTGACGCTTGGCGGGCGTTGTTGGAGGCGCGGTCTGGAGGTGAAAGAGAGGCTCCAGAGGGCTCAGTGGATTTGTAGTCTGTTAGGGAGAATTCTCCAGAATGGCCAATGTCCCGTACCTACTGAGTCCATCAGCAGCTTTGCTGGATTTCTAGGATTTATTTTTATCACCTGGTAAAAGTGTGGGCCTTTTTTCTCACTCTTACATTTGTTTTGCTGTGTGTGTTGAACATTTTCTTGTTTTCCTAGTCTGTGGAACCTCACCTACTCCATAAGCATCATCTTTTTACTGTGTGTTACACAGCACCTTCAGTGCAGTGACATAGGGTTGTCTTTCAGACCACCCAACGCAGACTCCATTTTCTGGGAATGACTCCTGTCTCCCAGAGCATGTAGTAAAGTTGCCATTGACTTTATTAGTCTCTTTTAAAACTCACAGACCCAGTACAAACTATCTTACATGGAGTTCTGGAAAGGGTTAATACTTATCCCTTTTTGTCCGTTTCTCTTTTCATTAAGAATTGGCTGGTGGCAGTGGTAACTACCCTATTTTTCCTATCGCGGTTATCTTAAATAGCCCTGGTATTGTTTTAGGCCATCTTGCTAGCCTCAAACTTAAACCCGCTGGACCATATACGTTCTCATACGGTTCCAACTGGGTTTATTCACCATTGCTTTTTGTAAAAGTATTTTTCGTGTTTAACTGTGCGCGCCAAACCAAGTTTGGTTCCTTTGTTCGCCGTCCTTTCGCGGGCTTCTGCACAGAAGCCCTCCTTTGGCGCCTGTATGTCTGAGGGGGACAGAATGTGAGGGGGGGGGGGTTAGGACTCCCTGCACAGGGTCTCCTTGGAGACCCATGTCGCACTCTGATATGATTGGCTGTGATGACTGTCCCGGCGGGAAAGCCACCCTGCTGTGTGATTGACAGCCAGGCTGTGTGAATGGTGGAAAACTGCATAAAAAGCAGGTCTCTGGGTCTGGAAAGGCAGAGTCGCCACTGGATCGAGAGAACCGACAAGAAGCTGACAGAAGAGGACCTCTACCATGACTGAACCTCCCGGCGAAGCCCTGCTGCAGGTCTGAATCTTCAAACTTCGACATGGAAGATCTACAAGGAATCTTCTCGCCTTGAGCTGGTGGGAACAACCAGTTCACCAAACGGCTCGCCAGGCCTCCCTTCTCTGGTCGAATTTGCTGTACAGAGCTACAGGGAACCGGAGAGCCAGGAGGAACGGACCCTGCTTGCGTTTTAAGGAGCGCACCTTTTATTTGTCGCTTTCCTCTACTGCTGGTTTCTTCCCTGGGCAGTGCAGGACCCTTCAGTCTTCCTCCTCCTCGTCAGTCTAGCAGTCGCTTAGGGAACCGTGAGCTTGCAGGACCTGCCAGGAACATCTACCTCAGCTACATCATTCTTCTGCTTTAAAAGGTACTGTGCTAACCCGGTTGTTTTTTTTCGTCCAGCCGCAGTGAAAGTGTGTGAAATCTTTCGCCAATCCGAGGTCTTGTCCAACTCCATTCTTTAAAGTAACTTTTCGTCTGACCAACTTCGTTCTGAACTATTGGCAATGTTGGGTGTCCTGACCCACGTTTAAGCTATCATGCCACAACATTTGGTGCTGTGGGCTTAGAAAATTCAAGATGGCGGAAAACCCACATGTGCGCCGAAATCCAGGAAAGCTGCGCAGTTTGTGCGCACACCGAAATGGTTGCCTCACTTGCCACCCACCAGTGCGAGAATGAAAGGCCGGGTTGCCATAAGGGAAATGGGTTGCCAAAGGAAAAACAGTAGCGCCGGTTAGCTTCAAAGCGCTTTAAAACCTCCATTGGACTACCCACACAGTAGTCTGAAACCATTGGGAATGGCAATGCTGATTGCCAAATGCAACCTAGAATTGTGGGGAATTCATTTTCTTAAATCCCAAAAATGGGTGCAGTACCAGTACTCACCACTATCCAAAAGCCGGCAGTTTAAAACCACCCTGTGTTTCTCTGAAGGCAAGCCAAAGTGCCTATTTCAAACATTGCAATATGTGCAAAATATTCACTGAACACCAGCAGACATTTGGTAGAATGGAGTTTTGTGTGCCTACAAAATCTGGGAAATGAAGAGCCCAGAACAATGCTTATAACAAAACTGGCTGAGCTATGGAGTCAGCAGTTTAAGTTGCACTGGATTTAAAGACACTAAAATCGAAAATGTTTAGATCAAATGAGTGACCTATGTTTGGTGTCACATGCCTTTGTAACTGTTGAAATGCCATAGTTTTGCACTTAGAATCAGCCTTCTAGCTGCATATGTGAAAATGTTTAGTTTTATTTGAAGGCAGAAACTGGGGAACAAAAAGTGACATTTTATCTGAAACCTGGCTTAAGGAACTGAATTCTGTCTGGCAACTACCCCCATCAGGAGTGAAACTTGAGTCACAGCTGTGTTCCCAGGCCTAGCTGCCCTTTTGCTGCTCACACTAAGGATATGCCATCTATCTGATAATTGAATTACCTGTGCTCTGCAGGAAAGTGAACAAAGCCCTGTCCTGGCTCAGGCAAAGGTTTTATTGGCAGGAGTCGTAAATGGTCGTAAAAAGTGGCTTCCTCCTGAGGAAAGGGGAGGGGCACTGCCTGTGAGAGCAAGCTGGCTTGGCAGAACTGGAAAAACCAGAAATTCAACCTTGTGCTGAGGGTAAACCACACCCCTTTGGAGCCAGAACATAACTTTAAAAAGATGAATAACTCATAGAGCGGACATGTGAAAATTTTATAAATGATACCATAATTCTTGTGATTTTTCTGCCCACAGTTTAAGAGGTTTTTAGAACCGGTGGTATGTTCAGGGGGGTGTCAGCGGAAAAGTGGGGATAACTCTAAATGTATGCATGTTAAAAATCTGAAACTTCATCAGTTAATGTCCGTACTCCCTGCGCACATGTATGTAAAGTTGGGTCAATGTCAGAAATTGCAAAATCAGTTAAAAAGTGAAATATGTGCCATTTCTGAATGCAAGCTCCCAGGAAGAGCAGAGTTTGAACAGGGGATACCTCCTGTAATGCATGATGGGTGCATATGATTTTAAAACAATATGTACCTCTGCAAATATGTATTTGTTTCAAATATAGAATGTGTGCAATCTGACAGAGGAGTGTCCTATCTGCAAGCCATAAAATGACATCCCTCTGACTCACAGTTCATTCCCCAATCAAATGATAAATGGAAGTTTGACCAATTAGAAGCTGAGAGAGAGGTAGGGTCAGTGATGCTAGAACACACCCACATTCTAAACACATAAAAGCAGACAGACAGGACAGATAGAGACCTTCAAAATCCATCTGCCGCTGGAAGCTCTGCCGGAAAAATCCATACTTTACCTCCATCAAACCTCCAGAGAGCCAAACTAGAGACTTCAATCTATCCAGAACTAGAGACCCAGACCAGAGAACCAGAGAGCTGACCCAGGTCACTGTGTAGTGCAGAGACCAGAGGCGAATTTAAAACCCTGACCAGATCCGTGATGAGGCCCATTTCACTCAAGAATATAGTGTGAGTACCTAGAAAACTGTGCAGAACCAATCTCCTAGTTAAAATAATATAATTCAATCCATTTTTAACCTAAGTAGAACTGCAGCTTAGCAATTGTGTTATCCTGCCATCATTTTTAAAGCTGAAAAAGTGTGCGTTTAAAATTTCAAATCTGAAAAACGACCTTTATTCAATCGCTCATATCTCCGCAACCGTTTGTGCTAGAGACTTGCAGTAACTTTTATTTGGAAGCTGAGATCCTAGGCTTTCCTAGGACCCCAAAACGATAGAGATAGTCCTTGTGGTTCCTCTGTAATAGCGCTCGGCGCATCCGCGAATTTTGCCGCGATTTGCAAATTTCTTCACGTGTAAAAAGCTGCTGCTGCTTGCCTTCCATTGCCAGAAATTCGTTTAACCTGCTAACTATCCCTGAATCATTGCAAGAGTGAGCCTGAGCTAATATTAACTAGATACCACTCACCCTGAACCTCTGAAAGGGAATTAAAAGCAATTTAGCATATTTTTTAATTCATTGCCATCACATATCAAAGCAATTTGGGCCTGTGTTTTTAAACTTCTGTTGTCTAAGCTTGCCGGGGTGAACTGAATCACATTTGATTGCATTTCTGAGAACTGTGTGTTTCCTTCCATTTCCTTGCCTTGCATCAAGGGGGGGAGGGGATTGCCAGAGAAAAGTGATTACATTGTTTTGTTGAAATCATATTGAGTATTTCTATACTGCATTTCATTCATTCAACCTGGCATCCATTTGAACTCTATAAAGCATTTTGTACCACCTTCTTCTTTTGTTCCTATTTACCAGTGTGCTACCTTATCCATTTCATGTCAACTCATTAGTGATTATAAGAAGTGTGCTAGTGCCAGATTCTCCGTTGTTGATCTTTATCATATCAGATTAAGTGTGCTATTCAATTATTAATTTATTATAAAGTGTGATATATATATATTTTAAATTATCAAATAAACCTTTTAAACTTGCAAAACAGAACTACTTCTTGGCTCAGTGGGGTCAGGGGGAGTCCAAGAGAGGGGTGTTATATAGGGGTAGTCATCCAGAACGCATGAACTGGACATAAAGATGTATCAATAAGGGTTTCCATTCAGTATCCCAGACTAGGCATTGACTTAGCTGTAGTGTTGAATTGAATCCTCTTACAAATTGGGGGCTCGAGCCGAGACGTTGGGTTAGATTTACCACTTGTGCAGCTTAATACAGTGTGCTAACTGACGGGATACATACATCCGGTCGGATCACCACGCTGCATTACGCTGTGAAGCATTCCTCAAAAGGGACACTCCAAGAAAAGTTCTGTTCGGCAAAAATAAAATACTAACTTCTGTAAGTCAGGACAGAGACCAATCTCTAGAATGACGACCTTGGTAGATATGAAAATAGCCAGAGAGCACTTCTTACATAAACTATTTGTGAGAGGTGAATGGGTTGAGCAGGGCCAGGATGCCTGGTTGCAGGCCATCACGCGACAGGTCACTGAAACAGGGTCAGACTTATGGAGAGATCAGGGTCCATTACATGTGGCCCTGAGTGAACTATATATGGCTCCTAAAGCCAAAGAGGAACACAATAAGATTGCCAGGATAGCAGCATACCTGTACCTATATATGGGAGACATGCAGGATAGATGTGCTGAAAGCCAAAATCTGGCAAATAGGCAACAGATGGTGTTAGAGAAGGTCCAATCTGACCTGGTCTCTTCTGAGCAGAGGCTGCAGAGGAGCCAGGAGTCAGAAAATGACAGCAGACTGTACATCACTAAAATGAAGGAGGATATGGATGTGTTGCAAAAGGAAAAGTCAGAACAGGATACCAGATTTCTGGCCTTGCAGAAGGAATACCAAGAAGGTTTGGACTCCCTACTGCAAAACCAGAAAAAGCTGGAGCAACAACTGGACTTCAACAGGGTATGTGCTGAGCAGGTAGTCACCCTGCAAGGCCACCTAGATAGAGTGAAGGCAGAGAGCAACAAACTCATTCTGAAAGACCTGGATACCCAGGCAGAGTTTGATCAGGAGCGCCAGAATGCTGGTGCCTTCCAAAGGCAAAGGGACGACCTGGCGGCACAGATGCAGGCTCTTAGTCAGGAAAGAGACACCTTAGGCCAGGAAGTCTGCCATTTAAAAAGAAAAATGGAAGAAAATCACCTGGCCCACCAGGGACTGGGTGACCTCCAAAAAGAACACCAGAACTTGCTAGAGCACACCAGGAGGGTGGAGGATGCTCTAGCAAGAACGGAGCAGGCCAATAGGGACACAGCTCAGGAGGTAACCCTCCTGCAGCAAAGACTGGCCCAGTTCTCCAGGACCAACCAGGAAGCACAGAGGGAAAATGAGGCCCTCTGTCAACACAATGATAGGCTCCAACAACAGGTAGCGATGCAGGAGAGACTGATAGAGTCGAGTAAGGCCTTAACAGAGGAACTGAAAGCACAAATGCAGGCTCTTGCATTGCAACAGGGAGCAGGGGCGGATAGAGATGAGGTCCGCTGGGAAAGAGAGACTCCTGACCATAACCGCAGGAGCCCTAACACCAGGGGCCTTCATCTCCCCCAGTCCCTGGACTCTACCACCCCCATGTCCCCTGGCGCACATGAGCACAGGGCCGCAGGGATGGCAGATTACTATCCAGCTAAGAGTATGGGGCTCATAGGCCAGTACCACTCAGGAATGGAGGGGTGGGCATCCGGGTATGGGCACCCAAGTACAGTACAGTTCAATGGGGAACCCCAGGAGAGTAGGCCCATTAAGGGCATCCTGAAAACCTCTGCCCAGTTAGGTCAGTGGAGGGGGTACCCATCAAATCCTGGCAGCAAGGAGGAATCTGAAGACTCCTCTGAACTGCGCAGGACACAGGAGACCAGGTCCCCACATTCTGCCAGCCATTCCCAGGCTTGCAGAATCCGGGAAAACCTGGAAGAACAGACGGGAACCTCTGGGAGCAGTGCCTCTGAGTCCGAGGAAGAATGGACAAGGGTTACCCGAACCAAAAAGGCCAATAAGGCAAAAAGGGCCTTGCTTAAGGACCCCTTAAAGCAGATTAAGGCGATCAGGAGCGTCATCACGCCTTACCATAAGAACGCTAAGTATTCTGTTTGGGAGCACTTAGAGTTGTTTGAGCAAATGATGGAGACTTTCCATTTGAAGGACAGCCAAAGCTGTATTCAATATGTAAAGTGGACCTTCTCCCCGGAATACTCCAGTTTCTTTGCGGGGCTGGAGGACCAAAATCATTTAAGATGGTCCACCTATAAGGCGGCCATCCTGAAACATTTTTCTGTTCACAGAAATCCTCAAGAGGCTCGCAAGGCAGCCTACAATTTGCAATGTGGGGAGGATCAGGCCCCACAAGAATTTGTGCAGGAGTTAAAGCGTGCTTTTGCACAGACCACAAGAAGGGTGCGCACGGATAGCAGGGAATTTATTAATACGTTTTTCCATGCCTTGCCCAAATATATCATGACCCAGCTCGTGAGGGATTTTCACGAGAAAAGATCTTTAGACTGGGTCATTGAACAGGCTACCCGGATCTATGAGGTGCAGAAACCAGTAGATAGCAAAAGTAATGCCCAGAAAAACCCCAAAGCCAACAGCACCCCTGCTGCTGCCAAGGTGGCAGAGGTAAAGGTCACCCCCGTTTTGGATTTGGAGATGGGGGGGCCTAAAAACCTACCTGCACCTAATAATGCTAGGCCCAGAAGGTCCTCGGGTCAGTCACAGACAGGGAGCCAAGGAGGCAGCCCCACAAATGGGGTCCCTCGCTCTCCTGATTATGTAAGTCCCCGTTACAAGGGAAATCGACCCATCCTGGGTTATGTGTGGACTCCTCCAGCCCAAGGGGGGGGATCCAGCCAAGCACCTTACCCAGGGAACTTCCCTCCAAACTTCCCACAGGAGGGCAGAAATTTACCAAACCCTGGGCAGAACTTTTTCCCCAGATATCCACCCGACTTTCAGCCCCAAAACCATCCATCCTTCTTTCCCCAATTCCCGGAGCCCAGACCACTGAATCCGGGAGAGGGGAGGCCAAGGGTGGAGGGGTACCCAAATCTTCCCAACCCGGGGTATTACCAGAGGAGGGACAGCTACCCTTCCCGGGATCAGCCCAGGGGAGAAAACAGGGCCCCGTATCAGCCTGAGCGGGTTTCCCAGTTAGAGCGCCAGGTTCAAAACATGGCGCGGGACCTGGGTCACATACTGAGGGCTCAGCAGAACCCTCAGATGGGCGTGCCGGCGCAGAACGCACCCAACTCTGGACCTGGTGCTCCAGAACAATGACGGGGGCAGCACCCCGATAACACACCGGTTCCCAGGGAGGAGGCACAAAGGGAAGGGGGGTGTAAAGCCTTGGAGGAAGCTTCCTTCCTCACTTGTAAACAGCCCCTGGAAACACAGGAACCGGAAACAAAATCTCTTGCCCCTGAAAGTCTGCCTCCTAAGGAGCAGAGGGGGGGTAGGAGAAACAAAAGACCCAAACAGACTCAGTTTGAGGAGGAGGTACAGATCTTCCAATTTGAGGGAGAGGGATCCTCCGAGGATCCTGGGAAAAGGATCTTCTCCTTCAGAGAGGGGAGAACTCCACCCAAAGAAAAATGGGTCCCTAGGAATGCAAATCCAGACTGGGGAGATGTGGAGACTGAGCTACCGCCGCCCACCATCTCATCCCAGAACCAACAGCAAGAAAATCCCCGGGTTCAAACCCATACTGGGGACTGCCTCCAAAAAGGGGGGGGCGGCCCAGAACTGGAACCAGGGGAACCCACAATGGCTCTGATCTCCAGTTGCCAAATTTTTCTTTCAGATTCCCAAGACTCTCCACAGAATTCTGCCCAAATCTCTTCGCTAGCAATGTCCAAAACCAGAAAGTTAGCCCACCAGTTGTCCAAAAATGTACATTACCTGTGCCCCCTTGAGGAGAAGGAGGGAAGATATTATGCCCCGGTACAAGTACAGGGGCAGGGTACAATCTCGGCACTGGTGGACACTGGATCTCAAGCTACCCTTCTGTCCAGAAGGGCCTTTGACGAACTGAATGCAGGAAGGGGAGAGAATTACCAAATTCCTCTCACCTCTCTTCCGGGACAACTACCGAACTTTGACGGGAAGGAAATTCCCGTTGAGGGGACTGCAGACTTGGACATTAAAATTGGGCGACATAAGTTGAAACACCCGGTCATAGTTGTGACCCCAGAGGGCACCCCTTGTTTACTAGGGAATGACCTCCTGAGAAGGTTGTCACCCCTAATAGATTGTGTAAACAAGGTCCTCTGGACCCAGACTAGCCGACCAATAAAATTAAAACAGAGTGTCAACCATGTTAGTTTAAACGGCACCTGCCACATGGTTGAACAAAAATCTGACCAAGTAGAATTTCACTTCCAGAATAGCCAAATTCCAGACGTGACAGTAATAGCAGTAGGACAACAGACTGGTGATGGGGGGTCCTCTCTATTTCTGAAAATCAACCTTCCTTCCAGTTTAAGGTGGTATTCCACGCTGGAAGGAAACACTCTGAAATTCTATACCAATCCACAATCTGAAACTCCCACTCCTATAGTCCAGAAAGATGTGAAATCAGCTCAGAGCCTGGCTGATATTCAGCAAATTGGAGAGCAGTTGTTCATCCCTGTTCAGTTAAATGATGGGAAGGACTCTGTTCTCGCTCGAGCGTGTGTGAACAACGGTAAGAGCTTCATCAGCGAAGCCATGTTTCGCCAACTCCCAAAAGATCCAGCCATTCCCACCTTCAAACTGATAGACAAATGGGAAATGGACCTGGAAGCACCTAATTCAAAACATCTCCTGCCAAGCAGGTGTATGCTCAAAATCTCCATTGGCAACAAGAGCATAGTCCATAATTGTTGGGTCGTGCGAGACGTCCCTGCCGCCTTTTACTTAGGCAGTGACATTCTCAATCGCTTTGCCATTAGTTTGGACCTAATAAACTTCAAAGCTTGGTCCTGATTAGCGGATAATCCCATGGGCTTTGATGATCCAGAAAAAGCATTTAGGTCAGCTCAATTGCTACCTTATGCAGTTGAAATTCAGGTTAAAGAGGAAGTCACCATTCCAGAAAGGACCCGACAATTCTCCCTGGAAGTGAAAGTTAAAAGGGGACAAGAGTTGAAAAACCCTGATGCTTACATACATCTAAATGCTTCTCTCCAACAGCAAGGGTTGGGGGTAAACCCGACACCATTAGTCAACATAGAACATGACACCATTCCAATAGAGGTGGATAACAGCGACTTAAAGAGTATTACTCTAGCCGCAGGCACCATTATTGGAATGGCGGTTGATGACCGACATTTCTCCATGGATCTTGGAAATGAACTGTTAGGGCCAATCCCCAAGGACTGCTTTGACAGTGACAGTGATGACAACACAACACCAGACAGGATTTTTACCCGGCATGGGGGGAACTTCCTGGTGTACACTTCTTGCCCTTATGGTAAGGAAGATGTGACTTGTGACTTCAGGATGGATGAGGTGATTTTCCAGGTCCATGAGGGCTGCCTTTCCCACCTGAAGCCTCCGGTCCAAATCAGCACTCTGACCAGGGACTTCTCCACCCAGCTGGAGGAGGCCGCGGAGATAGCCAGACCAGAAGTCTTTCCAGGCTTCAGGCAGATGGTGGAAGAGAGAGTCAACCTAGCTGATGCCTGTGTGACTCTGGAACAAAAGCAAAAGTTGAAACAAGTTTTCTTGGATTTCCAAGATCTCTTTGCGGTAGACTCATATGACTGTGGTCGCACTGACATCCACACAACAACAATCCCCACGGACCCTGGCATGACTCCTGTGTTTGTGAAGCAATATCGCTTGCCTCTCGCATCAATGGAGTCCCTTACTGAAATAATTAAGAACCTTGAGTCCAGGGGAATAATCCGTCCAGTCCACAGCACCTTCAATAATCCGGTGCTGGGGATATTGAAGCCAAACGGCCAGTGGAGACTCTGTGCCGACCTCAGGGAGCTCAACAAACGGGTCCATACTTCCCGATGGCCTCTGCCCTACATTGACCAAGGGCTGGCCCAGATTCAGGGGTCACAGGTATTCACTGCAATAGACCTGACCAATGGATACTGGACCGTGCCTGTCAGCAGGGAGGACCAATACAAACTGGCTTTTACCTTTGGGGGCCAGCAGTACACATGGACCCGGACTCCCTTCGGATACCTCAACTCCAGCAATGAATTCAACATTTTCCTACATAAGGCCATGCCCGACCTGGGTGCGAGGGGTAACCTGGCTTATGTAGATGATGTCCTCATCAAAAGTTCATCTGTGGAGGAACACATAGCGGAGATCCGTTATGTTCTGACACAGTTGAGGGCCGCCGGAGCAAAACTTTCCTTTCAGAAAGCACAGTGGTGTAGAACCCGTGTTAATTTCTTGGGGCATGAGATTACTCCTCAGGGTCTCTGTCCCCAGGAAAAGAAAGTGGAAGCACTTCAGAAACTGAAAGACCCCACAACTCTGCGGGAACTAAGGAGCCTCCTTGGACTGACTAATTACAGCAGAAAGTTCATTGAGGGCTACGCAGAGATCACCAGACCCCTGATTCATCTCCTGAAGGGGGGGGTCAAGTGGGAATGGGGTCCAGAACAAGCCGAGGCAGTAAAACAACTCAAGAGAAGCCTCTCACAAGCGCCTTGCCTAGCTTACCCTGTCAGAAACAAGGAGTTCTTCCTGGAGACAGGGTTCTCTAATACGTGTTTGACGGCAGTATTATACCAAAAGCATGACAAGGTCAATAAAGTAATCTCATATGCGAGCAAAACTTTATCCTCTGTGGAGGAGAAATTCAACGATTGTGAGAAGGCACTCCTGGCGACGGTGTGGGCATTGAAGAATTACCGCCCGTTTATCCAGGGGGAGCACATCATAGTGGAGACTCCACACCAGCCTCTGCAATATCTCCAAAGTGACAGAATCCGGGCCGGAAATGTGAGTAATTCCCGAATTACTTCCTGGATTCTGTCAATGCAAGGCTTTCCTGTGGAGGTCAGATATGGCCAAAACAAGAAGAGTCCCCTCGCGCAAGGTCTGGCTGACTTGCATGATTATGCCAGAGAAAACTGTCTCGAGGACGAAAGTCTGAAAATCAAGGACAACATGGAGGCATACCTTAATTCCCCACACAAAGTCTTTGAAGAAGACAAGTGTGAGGGAATGCCCACTGTGTATGTGGATGGATGCTCTTACCATGTTGACAACAACGGGGAGAAAGAACTGGTGGCCGGCGTAGGGAATGCATGGGTGAATGAGTCCCCAGAACCCTCCGCTGGATACAAAATTGGTCCCCGAAGTAGTCAGGTGGCAGAATTGATGGCTGTGCATCAGGCCATCCTCACTGCTGTCCAGCATGAACTCCACGAACTGGTCATAATCACAGATTCGGATTATGTACGGAACGGGTTCGTGGAGCACCTGGTTAATTGGAAAACCAGAGGCATGTTATGTGCTAACAACAAACCCTTGAAACATGGGAAGTTGATCCAAAACATTGATGATCTGGTCACATCGAATGAGATGACCATCTATTGGAAAAAGATCAAGGGTCATTCCAAAGTAGAGGGACCAGACAAAACCGGAAATGACTTAGCTGATCAGCTGGCCAAAACCGGGGCCATCCAAGGGGATCTAATTGAGATTGAGTCCCTGTTGGGGGAAATCCAGGTCACTGCCATCACTAGGTCCCAGACAAATGCTCACAACGACCTTTCAATTGCACAATGGAGTAAGGAGACCCCTGATGCTGATTTGATCACTGCTCAGAAGGGGGATCCAATTATTGGTAAATTTTACCAGCACCTTGAGGACCCTGAGAACTTTCCCCTGACGGATACCGATTACATTGGGAAAGAGGACCTAAGAGTGTTGATGAAATGTCCAAAAATGTTCCGGATTCAAGACGGTTTGCTGGTAAGGAAATCCAAAGCTGGCCACGATCAGTGGGTGGTTCCTACCTCATTCCGAAGCCTGATGTTAAGTCACGCCCATGATGCGGCCACCGCCGGTCATAGGGGGTTTCACACAACATTGGAAATCTTAAGAGAGGTGGCATACTGGCCACACATGGGGCAGGACCTCGACCAATACTTGAAGGGGTGTCTTGTGTGTGCACAGTTTCAGCCATCATCCCTCACGCACCGTGCGCCTCTCCAAAAGAGGGGGATGACACTGCCATGGTCAGATTTACAAATCGACTTTGTAGGCCCTGTGATTCGCTCGGCTAGGGGGAATAAGTACATGTTGACTGTGACATGCTTGTTTACCAAGTGGGTGGAATGTCTCCCAGCCCCAAATTGCAAGGCAGAAACTGCAGCTGCCTTGATGATTAACCACATCTTTTCCCGTTTTGGTCTACCTCAAAGGATTGAGTCAGACAGAGGTAGCCACTTCACCAGTGAAGTAATGACAAAGATGTGGGAGATATTGGGGGTCAAGAGAAAGCTGCATATTGCTTATAGACCAGCTTCTTCTGGGGCAGTAGAGAGATATAACCGGACAATTGTGAGCATATTAAAGAAGTTTGTGGCAGATTCTGGGCCAAGTTGGGATATCCGATTACCTCTGGTCCTAATGGCTATCAGATCTACCCCTTCATCTGCAACCAAAATGTCACCATTTGAGTTGATGACTGGGCGCAAGATGGTGCTTCCTCAGCATTTGCTCTATAGGACCCAAGAGCAGACACTGATAAATGCCTCCACTACTCATGAGTATGTAGAGAATTTAAGGAAACACCTCCAACATGCTTTTGCTTATGCTCAGCGGAATCTAGAAAGATCAGCTGATAGCATGAAGACCCACTATGACCTGAAAACTTCCAGGAAGGAATGTCAGGTGGGGGACCGGGTCTATCTATACAACTTCCAAAGGAACCAGGCCAAGCAGCGCAAATTTTTGCCTACATGGAAGGGACCCTTTGAGATCATCGACAAGATCTCCCCTGTGGCCTACAAAATCCACATCCCCAAAGGCCCTTTGGCAGCGGGGGAAGACAAATGGGTCCACATAAACCAGTTGAAATGTTGCCATCCCAGGCACACTCTGCAACAACTGGAGGAATCCTCTGGAATCCTAGCGGGTACAGTCTCAGACTAATTCAGTTCCAATCATAAAACATACCACATCTAGTCTCTAAAATATTGTGATTTGCATGAAACTGTCTCTTAGTTATACTGTTTTTTATCAAAATAAGAATGTAATGTTTCGTCATGATGAAATGCATATGCTATCCCACCATCTCAACAGTGGTGGAAAAACGTCTATGAGTAGGTATTGCCGCTCTTCCTTTGTCGTCCTAGGAGAAAGAAGACCTTGAGACTGGCCAAGGAGGACGATCCGGAGACCGGGAACGAAGATCCAATGGGCCCAGTGGACCGCCCAATACTCCCATCAGGACTGGCGAGGAGAACCGATCGATCAGTACCGGATGGAGAAGAAGATGCTGAACTGTGCCATCTACAGAAGAGGAAGAAGATTATGCGGACAGACCGGTGCGTGGGTCAAAACCCTTGGGCACGCGACTCCCCATCGACTCAAATTCAAAGTTCAGTCGCGTGGGGGGGGCTTGTTGGGTGTCCTGACCCACGTTTAAGCTATCATGCCACAACATTTGGTGCTGTGGGCTTAGAAAATTCAAGATGGCGGAAAACCCACATGTGCGCCGAAATCCAGGAAAGCTGCGCAGTTTGTGCGCACACCGAAATGGTTGCCTCACTTGCCACCCACCAGTGCGAGAATGAAAGGCCAGGTTGCCATAAGGGAAATGGGTTGCCAAAGGAAAAACAGTAGCGCCGGTTAGCTTCAAAGCGCTTTAAAACCACCATTGGACTACCCGCACAGTAGTCTGAAACCATTGGGAATGGCAATGCTGATTGCCAAATGCAACCTAGAATTGTGGGGAATTCATTTTCTTAAATCCCAAAAATGGGTGCAGTACCAGTACTCACCACTATCCAAAAGCCGGCAGTTTAAAACCACCCTGTGTTTCTCTGAAGGCAAGCCAAAGTGCCTATTTCAAACATTGCAATATGTGCAAAATATTCACTGAACACCAGCAGACATTTGGTAGAATGGAGTTTTGTGTGCCTACAAAATCTGGGAAATGAAGAGCCCAGAACAATGCTTATAACAAAACTGGCTGAGCTATGGAGTCAGCAGTTTAAGTTGCACTGGATTTAAAGACACTAAAATCGAAAATGTTTAGATCAAATGAGTGACCTATGTTTGGTGTCACATGCCTTTGTAACTGTTGAAATGCCATAGTTTTGCACTTAGAATCAGCCTTCTAGCTGCATATGTGAAAATGTTTAGTTTTATTTGAAGGCAGAAACTGGGGAACAAAAAGTGACATTTTATCTGAAACCTGGCTTAAGGAACTGAATTCTGCCTGGCAACTACCCCCATCAGGAGTGAAACTTGAGTCACAGCTGTGTTCCCAGGCCTAGCTGCCCTTTTGCTGCTCACACTAAGGATATGCCATCTATCTGATAATTGAATTACCTGTGCTCTGCAGGAAAGTGAACAAAGCCCTGTCCTGGCTCAGGCAAAGGTTTTATTGGCAGGAGTCGTAAATGGTCGTAAAAAGTGGCTTTCTCCTGAGGAAAGGGGAGGGGCACTGCCTGTGAGAGCAAGCTGGCTTGGCAGAACTGGAAAAACCAGAAATTCAACCTTGTGCTGAGGGTAAACCACACCCCTTTGGAGCCAGAACATAACTTTAAAAAGATGAATAACTCAGAGCGGACATGTGAAAATTTTATAAATGATACCATAATTCTTGTGATTTTTCTGCCCACAGTTTAAGAGGTTTTTAGAACCGGTGGTATGTTCAGGGGGGTGTCAGCGGAAAAGTGGGGATAACTCTAAATGTATGCATGTTAAAAATCTGAAACTTCATCAGTTAATGTCCGTACTCCCTGCGCACATGTATGTAAAGTTGGGTCAATGTCAGAAATTGCAAAATCAGTTAAAAAGTGAAATATGTGCCATTTCTGAATGCAAGCTCCCAGGAAGAGCAGAGTTTGAACAGGGGATACCTCCTGTAATGCATGATGGGTGCATACGATTTTAAAACAATATGTACCTCTGCAAATATGTATTTGTTTCAAATATAGAATGTGTGCAATCTGACAGAGGAGTGTCCTATCTGCAAGCCATAAAATGACATCCCTCTGACTCACAGTTCATTCCCCAATCAAATGATAAATGGAAGTTTGACCAATTAGAAGCTGAGAGAGAGGCAGGGTCAGTGATGCTAGAACACACCCACATTCTAAACACATAAAAGCAGACAGACAGGACAGATAGAGACCTTCAAAATCCATCTGCCGCTGGAAGCTCTGCCGGAAAAATCCATACTTTACCTCCATCAAACCTCCAGAGAGCCAAACTAGAGACTTCAATCTATCCAGAACTAGAGACCCAGACCAGAGAACCAGAGAGAGCTGACCCAGGTCACTGTGAAGTGCAGAGACCAGAGGCGAATTTAAAACCCTGACCAGATCTGTGATGAGGCCCATTTCACTCAAGAATATAGTGTGAGTACCTAGAAAACTGTGCAGAACCAATCTCCTAGTTAAAATAATATAATTCAATCCATTTTTAACCTAAGTAGAACTGCAGCTTAGCAATTGTGTTATCCTGCCATCATTTTTAAAGCTGAAAAAGTGTGCGTTTAAAATTTCAAATCTGAAAAACGACCTTTATTCAATCGCTCATATCTCCGCAACCGTTTGTGCTAGAGACTTGCAGTAACTTTTATTTGGAAGCTGAGATCCTAGGCTTTCCTAGGACCCCACAACGATAGAGATAGTCCTTGTGGTTCCTCTGTAATAGCGCTCAGCGCATCCGCGAATTTTGCCGCGATTTGCAAATTTCTTCACGTGTAAAAAGCTGCTGCTGCTTGCCTTCCATTGCCAGAAATTCGTTTAACCTGCCAACTATCCCTGAATCATTGCAAGAGTGAGCCTGAGCTAATATTAACTAGATACCACTCACCCTGAACCTCTGAAAGGGAATTAAAAGCAATTTAGCATATTTTTTAATTCATTGCCAGCACATATCAAAGCAATTTGGGCCTGTGTTTTTAAACTTCTGTTGTCTAAGCTTGCCGGGGTGAACTGAATCACATTTGATTGCATTTCTGAGAACTGTGTGTTTCCTTCCATTTCCTTGCCTTGCATCAAGGGGGGGGGGGATTGCCAGAGAAAAGTGATTACATTGTTTTGTTGAAATCATATTGAGTATTTCTATACTGCATTTCATTCATTCAACCTGGCATCCATTTGAACTCTATAAAGCATTTTGTACCATCTTCTTCTTTTGTTCCTATTTACCAGTGTGCTACCTTATCCATTTCATGTCAACTCATTAGTGATTATAAGAAGTGTGCTAGTGCCAGATTCTCCGTTGTTGATCTTTATCATATCAGATTAAGTGTGCTATTCAATTATTAATTTATTATAAAGTGTGATATATATATATTTTAAATTATCAAATAAACCTTTTAAACTTGCAAAACAGAACTACTTCTTGGCTCAGTGGGGTCAGGGGGAGTCCAAGAGAGGGGTGTTATATAGGGGTAGTCATCCAGAACGCATGAACTGGACATAAAGATATATCAATAAGGGTTTCCATTCAGTATCCCAGACTAGGCATTGACTTAGCTGTAGTGTTGAATTGAATCCTCTTACAGCAAAGACTTAACCGTGAACTACTCTGAACAGTGTGGTCCTATGCGAAGACTTTGGTCCATTGACTTTGGGCCAGGCCCCTTTAATTTGATTTCCTCACTGTAGTTCCTTTTTCTAGATTGCTCTGCTTACTTACTTGTATTGTTGTCTTTCCCTCCCTTTTAAATTGCTGGAGTGCCATTTTGCTCACACTTCATTTTGAGCCTAACTTGTCCAGAATCTATTGGGTGTGGTGTAGTGTATTAGTAACGTGATTTTTCAACTGCTTGAAAATAGTGAAATGTTTAATAACTGATGTGTAAATAAATGTACATTCTTTTACTGAGAAACCTTGAGTCAGTGTTTGCTTGAATCATAGTAATTGCGGTCCTTTCTGTAACTATTGATACGGCTCACTTGCTCTTGAGATAAGTCTGGCTGATCAGCCATCGCTACCACTTTACTGTGTAGTACAGGCTTGTACCAAAGGTGAATTTGTACTGTCACTAATTGTGTGTGGTGTTCCCAAAGGGTACTGCATATAATTCTGCCTAACATAGTCCCTCTTTGCTCCGATTTTGTAGTCCTTTGAGAATTTGAGTAAAACAAGTAAAATGTTGCTCTGTCCACACAAACAGTCTTTGGCACTGAAGTACACAAGGAGACAGAGTCTGGGTCACACCTTCATACCAGACACACTGTCCACACTCCTCTAAGATAGGCTAATTCTGATGGCACCAAGGCGGCCATAATAGCAGGACCCCGACTCCTTTGCTTCATGCTCCTTCTCTGCAGCACTAGAATCCCACCATGAGCTCCTTCCTGGCTTCCTGACAAAGTCCTGGCTGGCTGATCGGATTGTCTTCGAGGAACATTTTCTTGGCAGACCAGACCCTTTCAGTATGCCTCTGACAAATCCTTTTGGTCCAAGTGCTTAAGGTGAGGTGTTTTCCTGACCAGGATACCTGGTGGCTTTCTACTGCCCTAACTTGGTGCCATATTTGGGTGGTCCCCCGACATTGCTCCAACTATGGGACCATTTCTCGCTGGCTGCCTGTTCACCCGAGGTGACCTGGAACCTTAGTAGGGTTTGTTCATGCTCCTGTATAAGTGTTTCTGCCTCGTCCTCACCGGTGGCCCAATTTGTGCTCCTTTAGGTTGTGTGGATCCTAGTCCCTTCTACTCTGGGCCTCAACCGAGATTAGCCAGGCTTTAATTTGTCACATAAACGCACATTTTCTCCCACAGTTCCTGGGTTGCATTTGCCACATCTAGCACCGCAAGTACTTGTCCCAGGTCACAGAGGCCTCATGTATTCTTTGCTTTCTTCATCAGTGGTCCCCTGAGTAGTGGGATTATAAAGCCCCCCACCCCACTACTCTTTCCATTGACCATAGTGGGCTTTGCGCTCTCTCTGCAACCAGCTCGATTGGACGGCAGGTTCTCAAAGCCTGGACTGGATCTCTTCTTTGGGGTCCCCTCCAATGTTCCTTCTAGCTGGTTGCCACCTTCACTTAACCTATAAAGATAAAAGTAGTAGACAAAACAAATATTTTCCTCAGAACCACGGTAGACCTTTGGTATGTGGCCCCATAGTTTCCTATCGAAGAACTTTCTGAAACTATTCAATTTCCTCCAAAGAGACTTGCTGGGGTACTAACCTAATCAGACACATTTTTGTCCTAGTCCCCCACCCCCCTTTTGCATTGTGGGGTTTTTAGGACAAGGAGTGTCAGCTAGTAAACTGAAAAGTAAGTGGATCCCTGTATAATTTAGAAACACCTTAGAACTAGAGTTAAGAAAGTGTCTGGGCATGTAAAACAGCTGAAGTAAATGTTTACACTTTCATAGAAAACAAAGGGATGGGACCCACGTAGCAGAGTTTCATCGTAGAAGAAAATCTTTAACCATACCTGCAAGTAAGTGTGGGGACGCATTAGAAGTCTGTCAGTCACGCAACCCATATACAAGAGACAGCCTACCTCAAACTTGTTTTTTTTTTAATGTATCTAGAAGGACAGTAACTATGCGCCTTAAAGAATGAGGCAGGAAAGTTACAGATCACCCATAAGTGTTCTAAAACATTGTTTAGAAGTGTGTAGAAGGTTTAAAGCTACTGAAGAATTTCCTAAGATCGAGTCTGAATAAAAAGTAATGAAACATGTCGGCAATGCAATGGTTATTAGATCTTTAACAGGATCTTTAGATTAGTTGCACAAGCATAAGTTCACAGAGATTGTAGCTCTCAGCTTGGTAACACTTTCAGCACATGGAACTTTAAATTGGATTCTAATATGTGTTTTAAATGTACATGTGTTTTTATTGTTGTCTTGAATATATGTGGTAATACCGTCTAGTTTAATTGAAGGGTTAAAAAGATTTTACTTAATGACTATTGCTTTTCAAAAGAATCAAAATTGCTCAATTCAAATGTGGAAGTGTTAAGTAGTCAGGCTCTACCTATACAAGCAGTCCAAGAGGGTTTGTTTACTATGAAAAAAACAATGAAGTCTCATCTTTCGTTCCAGGAAGGAATATAAAAGACCTGAGAGCCATGCCGAAGCAGAGAGAGCCGGCCCAAGGTAAAAAAACAAAAGCCTGCACTTGAGCGCAGAGAGACGTCTCCCTTGCTGGAGGATCCTGGAAGCAGTACCACACAGAGAACATGGTGGGCGGAGGAAACCCAGAGCCTGCAAAATGCTGCAGAGTGCAGGACTGTGGCGAGTCCGAGGAGCACTGAGTCACCTAACAGAGAGAAGCGAGTCGAAGGCGG
This sequence comes from Ambystoma mexicanum, assembly GCF_040938575.1. Lineage (NCBI taxonomy): Eukaryota > Metazoa > Chordata > Amphibia > Caudata > Ambystomatidae > Ambystoma > Ambystoma mexicanum. Next base: position 162,386,204 of record NC_090935.1, on the reverse strand, counting down.
GATCAGCACACCGATGTCCAACTGTCTCGACACAGAAGTCCTGCCGGTTACAGGCAGGAGGAGCCGGAAGAGGAGACCTAACCACAAAAGACGTTGGAGTTGCGGTTCTGCAGCAAACAGGGAAGCCACTTTCCTCTATCAGCGATATCCCAGGAGAACAGGTACATGGCAGATCGTGAGAAGGGTGGAGTATCTTCAGAGAATACTCCACTAGGGGGTGAATGCAACTAGAGAATTCGACGTCCTGAGAGGCCTGATAAGGGGCTGTCCATGAAACTACCCCATGAAGGGGTGAATGCAACACAAGAACCAAACGATCCGAGGGGTTGGGTAGTCCCACGAGGAGCTGATCAGAAAATATCCTGCAACAGGATGTAAGCAACCTGAAAACCAGACGACCTGAGAGATCTGATAGCCACAAGGGGCTGAGCCACAGAATATCTCACGAGGCGGTGAATGCCATACAGAATACAGATGGTCTGAAGGCCCAGAAAGTCCACGCCAGGGAAAACATGTGAAAAGCCAGAGGAAGTTAAAAGACCCAGTAGTGGTGAACAAGAGAATGAATATAACATCAGAACTTAGCTCACTGTCTCCAGAGCTCTGGTTCTCTCTAGGCTAGACTACTGCAACAGCCTCTTTTCTAAATCTGCCTGCCTCTACTCTCTGCCCTCGGTAACTCATCCAGAACAGGACTGCAAGACTTGTCCTCGGCCTCAAGTCCAGGGATCGTATCTCTCCAGGACTGAAATCTCTCAACTGACTACCAGTGGCTGCGAGGATCAAGTGCAAAACCTTCTGCATTTTCCACAAGGCCTTCTGGAGTCAGGGGCCCCAATACCTTCAACTCTCTCTTCCTAAAGATCTTCCCTCTAGAGCTCTTCGCTCATCCTCCTCCAACTCCCTTAGGGTCAGTTGCTTCTCCAAGCAACAAGTTGGTGGTAGATCTCTTTCTTCGGCTGGGGCATCCCTCTGGAACAACCTCCCTGAAACTTGAGGAGAACCATCTACAGTTCCGGAAGCCCCTCAAAACCTTTCTCTTTGCTTCTGCTTTTTCTCCTCCTCTCCCCCTGCTGACCTCCTGGCTGAAACTGAATCAGCGCTGATTACCTGGCCACCCTCTGTTCTTGGGCCCTGGCACCTCCCCCCTCCAGTCACTCCCACCTGCACTGCCTGCCTGGCAACCGCCGCACTTGGGGACTGTTTCTGTATGGCTACAGTCCCACAACCAGCACTTGACACCCGCTGTCTGCACACACCTTGCACTTGCCACCTGCTGGCCGTTACTTACCTATGTTATTATTCGATGCACTTGTACTGCACTGTGCCTCCACTTTTCCCCCCTGCACTTTCCCCTTCCCCCCCATCCGATGCACTTGAGCGATCTGAATGACACCTGGCCTAGTAGGATCGTTGTCTGTCCTCCCTTTGTTCACCCTCCCTTGCCTTGTTGCGCCTTGAAACACTTGTTTATAGGCGCGTTATAAATGCCATATCATATAAAAATCAGGAATCATCAATACTGTTGATGCAAACAAGGAACAGGGTTAGAGAACCAACTATTCCAATGTGGAGATTAACCTTTGAACTAATAAGGACGCTGGCAAAGCGGTCCTGAGCAACTTTTTCTAAGAAGAAGGAAAGACTTAAAGAACCCACATTCTGGACTATAACAGCATGCTGGAGAGAACCGAAGGCACAATAGGGTGAGGATCAGAAACCAGCTACCGGAAGAGTGGGAACAAACATACGTATGCAACATTTATGTTGTTTAGTTTATTAGTAAAAGGATTAGAGCATATAATAGAAAAGGTGTGGACAGAGAATGGAATTTTTGTGAGACATGCTGATAAAAACCAGTTTGTTGTTTTCTTTGAAAGTTAGGGTAAACTCATTGTCATAGCTAGAAAGATAGTGGAGGATTTCCCTTCTTTTGGCCTGTTTCCTTGAATATTCTGACCCGTCCTTCCTTCCTTATTAGGACTTGTATGCGCCTAGTACTTCCCTGTTACTTTGAACTCCTATATTGTGTGTCCTTGGGGGAAGCAGAAGCCAACTGTCATCCCTTTATAGTTTTATCTTATGTACTACTGAGTTATGGTTTAAGTGCTCAGGTACTTGCTGGACTGTTTTAATCATAATGCAATACATGGTATGTGTGATGTATTTTATTCTGTATGTGTCTGGTATTCATTGTACTTTGGTACCAGCCAATGCGCTCTTAAGTCCTCATGTTCTGCTAGCTTACCAATTAAGAGGATGATGGTGGCAGGGAGAATTCCCAGAAATGTTCTAATTCCCTCCACCTTAGCGATCCCCAGCAACTTTGCTGGATTTTGACGACTTGATTTTTTTAACCAGGAGAAAGTGAGACAATTTTTTCCCACTCTCGCATGTATTTTAGTGTGATTTCTGAACATGTGTTTCTATTGGTTATGGAGCCGGACAAACTCCATAGGCATCATCTTTACATTGTGTCACACAGCACCTTCAGTGCAGTGCACAGGGAGATCCTTCAGATTTCCCAAAGGTTTAAATACCTTCTCTGGGATAAACTACTTTTTCCCGGAGCAGTAACGTGAAATTGACTTTACTTGCATTTTTTCTAACTTTCTGGACCCAGCACACACTATCTTACAATAGGGTGCTGGAGGGGTTACCTAGTATCCCCTTTGTCTAGCTTCTCACATAACATTTTTTATGTTACCTTTTCGTAACTGAATGGCTGGTGGCAGTGGTTTCATTTGAACTACTGTGGTTTGCATTTAACGTGGGCTGCGTTCGCAGCTGCAATAAAGCACCCAAGAGTGCCATTTTTGTCAAAATAGCCGGTCTTTTTTCACCATTTCTTTGTGGAAAGGTCCTTCTTGAGATTTACCAGGTGTGGTCCCATTGTTCACTTTGCCTTTGGCGGGATTCACGAGTGAAGCCCGCCTCTGGCTCCAGGGTGTCTGCGGTGGGCAGGAAGTGAGGGAGGTACCCAAAACTCCCTGTGCTTAGTCTCCTAGGAGACCCAAATGCACTCTGTAGTGATTGGCCTGCTGACTGCCCATCAAGGACAGCCACCCTGCTGGGTGCCTGACAACTCGGCTGGAATGAAAGGGAGAGAACTAAATAAAAGACAAGGTTTTTGGCTTGAAGGCAGAGTCGACGACTGGACGAAGGAACCGAAGAAGAACTTGAAGGGGACTCCTTGTGCAACTCCAGGACCGTTGGTTTGCCCAGTGAAGCCCTGCTGCAGTGCTGAAACTCCAAATTTGTATCGACAGAGAAGCCCCTGCAAGGACGACTTCTCCCCTTCAGTTGGTGGGACCAATCAACTTGAAAGTAAGCCACCTGACATCCTTCTCGGAGCTGGTTGAATTTCCACAGAGTTGTTGCTGGAAACTGTATAGCCAGGGAAAGGAACACCAGATTGTGTGCGTTGCTTTTAAGCTGGCCTAGAGCTCCAGGAAGATCCTCCGGACTCCCAGGATGCAGGACTGACCGTGTCTGAGCCCCCACAACAGAGTGCGGGACCCCAGAAGTAAGGACATCCCACCTTGACACCCAGGAACCACAGTGTTGTTATTTGCGGTAGACGCGAGGAGCTGAAACACTGAACAGCCACTGATTTGAGGATTGCCGGTTGCGAGCGGTGACCATCCCATTGCAGTGCAGGAGTCCCCAGAAGTCTTCCCTCTTGTCTCCACAACTGAGGCCCAGGAACAGCGAGATCTGCAGAGCTGCTCAGAAACGGAAGTCATCTGCTGCACTTTTTCTTCAATACAAAGGTACTGTAAAAAGTCTGAGAGAACTTAACTCTTGCTCTAGAGTTGCTTGCATCTTCTACTACTCACTTGTGGCCCTACATTGATTCTTCTTTTTCTTCAAAGACTTCTAAAACATTGTGCAAATACCTTTGTACTAACCTGCAAGAAGTGCTTCAGCTCATATAGACTTTTGCCCATTGACCTTTACTTAGCCTGTTCCACTGAATGACTAATTGGGGGATCTGAAAGTATTTGCCTGCTTAAGAATATTTGTGGGCTCTTGTATGTTCTAATAACCCTTTTCCTTTGACTTATTCTGAATTGATTTTAAATGCTATATGCATATATATAAAATGATATATTAATGTCCACAGCACCCTAGCTATTGAAGTCACTGCAGGGTGTAGATTGTGTCTGTGGGCCATCCCAAAAGAGTACTTACTGATTTAGAGATATTAAGATTGTATATTTCATGAAGTATATTTGAGTGTTACTGTTATATTGCTCCCTTCTGAAGAAGGCTTACTCTAACTGACTGATAAATTAATAATTGTTTATTCAAGAAACATTGTGTATTAGAGTTTATTTGGATACCTGTCACTGTGAATCTCTGTGCAACTGCCCTACAGCTCACATTGACACCTCTTGAGAGTTTGGCTGCTCAACACGCTACCAAACTTGTTTAGTACAAGCTCAGAACAAAGGTTGGGTTTCCTATTACCTGTAGTCAGGGTTGTTGTAGTTTTTCCAAAGTGTACTGAATACAATCGTGTCTAACACTGGTGGCAGGCGGTGAGGATGTATTGTAGAGCTGTTACACTAAGAATTTGCTTTGCTTTGTTCAACTAAAAACCTTCATAAGGCTAAGCTCCACTAGAAAAGCAATTGTAACATGCCGATATGGATAAATTCAGGCAGGAAGCCCTGATCATTCTAACAGTAGAGCAACTGAAAGAAATGTGTAAAATCAGGAATCTCCCTGTTGAAGGAAAGAAAAATGAACTAATTGCAAGATTGTTGAATAATCAAAGTCTGGGTAGTAGGCATGTCACACCTACTAATCCAGGAAATGTGGAAAATGGTGAGGATGATAATTCAGAGTCTAACTCTAACATTGTTTGAAGAGTCAGAGGAGTCTCAGGAAGAGAGCCCCTCTTTAGGCCCTTATGCCTCAACCTTTAGTCACAGGGACCCTACAAGGTCCATCAGCAAGTCCAGAATTTGTGTCTCTTGAGAAAATGAGACTTGAGTTAGAGTTCAAAAGATTACAAATCCAAGCTGAAACCAAACATCAGGACATCAAACCAAGGGAAATGGAAATGCAACATGGTCTTGAAATGAAGAAATTATCTTTTGAAAAGGTTTCTATCCAAGAGTCTTCTAGGTCTTCCAGTCCAAAGAGACCTTGCATGCCTAAAGAAGCAGTGAGTATGTATGATGTGAAACTTGATATTTTGGATTGGGTGGGTGCTTTTAAATTTAACTATGGGATTCAGGGTTTCACAGGGAAACAGTTGATTCCTTGGCTTTTGTCTAGGCCCCCCCGGATTGCAACTGATGCTGTAATGGAGGTGGGGGAACTTGTTACTGAAGACTAAACTACGCTGGATGTCATGAACGCTGCTGGAGACAAGAACGTGTTTCCTTAAGGACGGGGAGCACGCCAATTCCAGGAAGTAGAATAAATTCCCAGTGCCGGCACCCTTGCAGCGATAAGCCAGATCGCAGAGAAAAGGGCAACGCATACCTACTGATGTTTGGCTGTTTATGCTGGAGGTGCGCCAAGAGGAGGATTCCACTTTGGCAACCCACATCTTTCATCGCATTCTGGAGGCTGGCGACATTTTCAAGGACAAAAACGGTAAGGTGATTTGAGTGACAGTCACCTGACTACAGCTTGGGGCGGATCGGGAGACTGTCGGAGGTTCCCTCCTATGATCCTGTTGTCACGCCCCTATTAAGGTAAAGCAGTATTTTTGCCATTTTTGTCCGTGGCCAGGCCCTGTGCAAGTCCTTTAAAGCCATATTGACATCAGAAAAATGGCGCCAAAAGCAAAAACAGGGGAGGGGAGGGGCTGAGAACGACGCAGCTGTCACCGGGGAAAAAAGTGACAAAATCTAACACTGACATGGCAACCAGAGAAGAGGGAACGATACCAGCATTGTTCTTGAAAAACATGGCTAAAGAGAACGTTACGCCACCTATAGCTGTAGACCTACTAACACCACAGATTAACCTGCAGCCACTAGATATTACCAACTATGATGATATTGATAATAATTTGCTGCTGGATCTGGGTCTAGCCATACAGAGAACCATGGCAGCAACCTCCAATACTGAGTCCAGGAGCGGGGGGGAGGATCTCATTGTGGAAGCACAGGTTTTGCAACCAGCTAGCGGTGTTATGCCAACAATTGGTACAGCCAGACTCTCAGCCTCACCCAATCTAGTAATTGATACTGACCATCAGAGCAACTGGAGGAGTCCAGTTTAAACTCAGGTGGGCAGTCGTAAAGAGCATCTATGGCTGAACTGCAGGCATCAATGATGTTGATGCAATTCGCCATGAAAATAATGCTGAAGCTATGTGGAAGGATTCACGTGAACAGTGTGCTTCAATTGAATATACTAAAAGACAAGCTACATTTAGAGCAAGAGGTGGTCCCACAGGAGGCTGAGGGAGTGTCACCTGATCCTCTCCCAGAAAAGGATTGACCTAAAGATACCAGTGAGACTCCAGTGGTTCTGTATTCTAAGAAGCAAAGGCGCCTGGCCAAGAGGGCGGCGATGTGCGCCCTTCCCTGTGTGGAAGCTTCGCCACTGCCGGACACGACAAAGACTCCTGGCAAGAAATCTAAAACAGCCCGTAAAGGGTTAATAGAGCAAAAAAACGCAATTCTAAAGGCCCAGGCACCCTTACCAGCTGGATTATACCGGAGAACTCTAATGAGATGTCATCTGTTAGTTGTGAGGACCACAAGTTGGGCCTCGCACAACATTTGGAGCTCAAAGGCGACAAAGCGTCCACACCATATCGGAGGGTGTTGATCAGAGATGAGGACAGTTCCCAGTCAATAGAAGAGGATCGAGATACAGGCAATAATCACAGCCCTTTAGACAACAAGATATGTAACATTAAGAATTTAAACCAGAAAGCGAAACACATTTGGCTATCCAGGACAGCCTTCTTGGCAAAACTCCATTTTATACCACAGTTACGAGTGATAAGATCGGAGGACTTTAACTTTGTGGAGCCACTTAAGAGCATTAACCCTAATGTTACAGCTCTACATTGTAAAGTCTTTGCAACGAGATAACGGCTGCAAAAGCATAAGATGAGCCTGATACAAGTAGGGATTGAAATCGACGCCAACCCGGAAGAAGTAGATTCTATTCTGTCTGTAAGGTGCCAATCGCCTGTTAAGTCTAGAACCTCTAATCTTGACTTACCGGTAAGAAAGTTAAACTGAGCGACATACAAACAATGCTGAAATGGTTGGCAGACTCCCTACCCCTTGCAATTCAGAGCCATTGGTCTTTCCTATCGGGGTATACTCGTGGCTTTGCCCATCTTTTCTCAGAATCTGGGTCCTTATCTACGATTACTACTTCTGTTTTTTTTGTACTCCAAGAGACCTGGTTGCTATCCCCTTTCTTTATCGAGGCTTACCGTCTTTATCATACTTTGGCAAAGAAGGGGCCTTGTGGCCGCCCATATGGCGGATTGACAATTGGGGTTTCATCAGCTCTGCATTTGAAAGAAATGTTTACATCTGGCAATTTTAATATCTGCGCAACTGAGGTCTCAATTATGATTAACGATAATTGGGCCAAACTATTATTAGTCAACATCTGTAACCGCCCGAGGAGGCCATCTCAGAGAAATAAATCCAGGACACCGTGCACAAACTGATCAGTCGCTGGATGTATGACTGGTAGCATCTATATTATAGTCGCAGGGGACCTCAATTGCCATATTGGGGGACGGAGCGGTCAGAGGTCTAATACCAAGTTGCAGCCTATTAGCTTGATATCTCTTACTAGAATCGATAAGGAGGGTGAAATAACTGGGAATTGGAGATTATTAATGGGCGTACCCTGGGCGGCCGGCCCGGTAAACCATACTGGAAGGCTAGTATGGCCATGAGTACCCTTGATTATGTCTTCACCAGTGGTGCGGTAGCTGCACTGGTTGATGATATGTCTAATTATTAACATTTGGAGTGACCATGAGATAATATCTATGCATTTGAAAGTCCAGGAGCATCGGCCGGTCTGTATGTATGTATGTACCTAGGAAACGTATCCGTTAACCATGCTAATACCAGGCTGGTTTGGTCAGATATAAATATTGTTAAGGCAGAAAACACCATCCTAGAGGTTAGTGATGACTTCCTTTCTAAAAGTAATCTTATGACGACTGAAACAATTGAGAACTGGATCCGAAAGTTTTCTAGTGAACTTGCTAGACTAAAGACATATGCTGTGGTTAATGACATCTCCACTAGGGCCCCTTTTGACAAAGAAATCAGAGACGCTAAGAGAATGCTTGGTTAGAAAAATTGTGTGGCTAATAAAACATGTCACTCTGTGACACAGCTATATAAACTATCTAGGAGCTCGCCACTTAATAGGAAGTTCAATTTAGGACATTTCAGCAGTTGAGGAACCTACAGACTCTCTGTGTAATGTCCTTTATATTGAGGAGACTACCAATAATCCATGTGAATGTCTATTGAGCCACAAGGCTCATGCCTGTCAGGACATAACCCTGTTTTTTCTTTATCTATATCCCAGTCCTTGACAGAGTAGGGAACCACCCTCCAGTATACCATCTCTTTGACAGCCACGGCTGTCTTTAGGGCATCTCTACATAGTGCATAATATACCATAATTATTTAGTTATATGTACACCCCTGCACTATTTTGTCTAGAAGTGTCTTTTTTGTTTGTCTTCCTTTATAGTTTGTTTCACCTATACGTCTTCTGACCCCTAGTTTAGTTACCTAAGATTTAATCCTTTCACTGGAAAACAATTGGTAAACCTTTTTGAAAATACATACAGCTGAGCTGAGAACTTGAGTTCAGCTACATATAGATACAACTTCCAAGATTGGGTTAATGACTACTGAAATACAAATTTTCTTCCTTTTTTTGTAAAATCCAGTTGAATTAGAATTAAAATTGTAAAATAACTAATTGAGAACACTACTAGCATGTACCCAAGTGTATGCAAATTTTTTTGTGCTCTGGAATACTAATTGGATATCATTTGTTGTCTATTTCTTTTGAATACTTGTACTATTATTTTGTATGCAAATTGTGTATAGAATTATTATTCTAATGTCTAAATTGTATATATTGTCCTCTTTTGAATTTTGTCTTATATCTGTATTGTATGCAGTGTTCAACTGCTGTTTGAAATGTATAAATCTTGTGTATTAGTAATAAATAAGTTATTTTTGAAATCACTCAATAGAATTGAGAATCTTTGTGCCCTTAGATTCCAAGGGACTGAAACGAGGACATAGGGAGATATGTTAACAATAAACACATATCTAGGAGTTCTCCACTTAATAGGGAGTTCAATTTAGGACATTTCAGCAGTTGAGGAACCTACAGACTCTCTGTGTAATGTCCTTTATATTGAGGAGACTACCAATAATCCATATGAATGTCTATTCAGCCACAAGGCTCACGCCTGTCAGGACATAACCCTGTTTTTTCTTTATATAAGATCACTAAAGCACAAAAAAATAGGTATAGGAGGCGGCTAAAGATGAGGAAATTAGATAAACGAAACAAAGCTTGGCAGCACACGGTCAAGGTGATGTGCAGGCGGAATTCTCGTAATACTTGGGCACTACTGGGCAGAGCCAGGGGCGACACAAGGCAGCACCTAGTTAATCCCATCGGTGCGCTTGTTTCAGAGGAATTCCTCGAGCAACGTAACGACAAGGGCGCTGGTAGTGGTGAGGGGCCCGTATTTGACAGGCCACTGGTTGCCCCTGTTAAGTTGACAGTGGCAGACTTGGAAACTAAAATCAACAACTTGAAATACTCTCTGGTCCCAGGGCCCAAATGCCTGTCTAATATTGTCCTTAAAAAAATCCTGGCTTTTGGGCAACACTGCTTAAGATCCTCTTCGAGAAAGTACTGAGAGAGGGAGTTATCCCCAATACATGGCAAACATCTATACTAGTCCCAGTGTTCAAAAAAGTGTCAAAAATGGAACCAGGCAATTATCGCATGTTTTCCATACTCTATTGCACTAGAAAGTTATTTGCAACTACATTGCTCTGTGAACTGCAGACATGGGCCGAGAGTGCGGGAGTTCTTG